>NC_086447.1:325078041-325404405 GCF_028390025.1 Pseudophryne corroboree | reverse complement strand
CTTTTTTTCTTTGCATCATGTGCTGTTTGGGGACAATTTTTTGGAAGTGCCATCCTGCCTGACACTGCAGTGCCACTCCTAGATGGGCCAGGTGTTTGTGTCGGCCACTTGTGTCGCTTAGCTTAGTCAAACAGCCACCTTGGTGCGCCTCTTTTTTTCTTTGCATCATGTTCTGTTTGGGGACAATTTTTTGGAAGTGCCATCCTGTCTTGATTGACACTGCAGTGCTACTCCTAGATGGGCCAGGTGTTTGTGTCGGCCACTTGTGTCGCTTAGCTTAGCCATCCAGCCACCTTGGTGCGCCTCTTTTTTTCTTTGCATCATGTGCTGTTTGGGGACAATTTTTTGGAAGTGCCATCCTGTCTTGATTGACACTGCAGTGCCACTCCTAGATGGGCCAGGTGTTTGTGTCGGCCACTTGTGTCGCTTAGCTTAGTCAAACAGCCACCTTGGTGCGCTTTTTTCTTCTTCTTTGCATCATGTGCTGTTTGGGGACAATTTTTTGGAAGTGCTATCCTGTCTTGATTGACACTGCAGTGCCACTCCTAGATGGGCCAGGTGTTTGTGTCGGCCACTTGTGTCGCTTAGCTTAGTCAAACAGCCACCTTGGTGCGCCTCTTTTTTTCTTTGCATCATGTGCTGTTTCGGGACAATTTTTTGGAAGTGCCATCCTGTCTTGATTGACACTGCAGTGCCACTCCTAGATGGGCCAGGTGTTGTGTCGGCCACTTGTGTCGCTTAGCTTAGTCACACAGCGACCTTGGTGCGCCTCTTTTTTTCTTTGCGTCATGTGCTGTTTGGGGACAATTTTTTGGAAGTGCCATCCTGCCTGACACTGCAGTGCCACTCCTAGATGGGCCAGGTGTTTGTGTCGGCCACTTGTGTCGCTTAGCTTAGTCAAACAGCCACCTTGGTGCGCCTCTTTTTTTCTTTGCATCATGTGCTGTTTGGGACAATTTTTTGGAAGTGCCATCCTGTCTTGATTGACACTGCAGTGCCACTCCTAGATGGGCCAGGTGTTTGTGTCGGCCACTTGTGTCGCTTAGCTTAGTCACACAGCCACCTTGGTGCGCCTCTTTTTTTCTTTGCATCATGTGCTGTTTGGGGACAATTTTTTGGAAGTGCCATCCTGCCTGACACTGCAGTGCCACTCCTAGATGGGCCAGGTGTTTGTGTCGGCCACTTGTGTCGCTTAGCTTAGTCAAACAGCCACCTTGGTGCGCCTCTTTTTTTCTTTGCATCATGTGCTGTTTGGGGACAATTTTTTGGAAGTGCCATCCTGTCTTGATTGACACTGCAGTGCCACTCCTAGATGGGCCAGGTGTTTGTGTCGGCCACTTGTGTCGCTTAGCTTAGCCATCCAGCGACCTCGGTGCAAATTGTAGGACTAAAAATAATATTGTGAGGTGTGAGGTGTTCAGAATAGACTGGAAATGAGTGGAAACTATGGTAATTGAGGTTAATAATACTATGGGATCAAAATGACCCCCAAATTCTATGATTTAAGCTGTTTTTTAGGGTTTTTTGAAAAAAACACCCGAATCCAAAACACACACGAATCAGTCAAAAAATTTTCGGTGAGGTTTTGCCAAAACGCGTCCGAATCCAAAACACGGCCGCGGAACCGAATCCAAAACCAAAACACAAAACCCGAAAAATGTCCGGTGCACATCACTAGTTACAACAACAAAAACAAACACATGCAAGGTTATCAGACTCGATCATACAGTGTTCCAGTGCATCAGGTCCACTAGGGACATTATTATATTAAAAAATACATATTATAATGGGCTAAAACCAATACAGTGACTGTGTAAAACATATAGTTCAGACGATTCCTGACAAACAGGGAACTACATACATACAAATAGATGAACGATCAGAACTGTTAACCCCTGCATCTTGCAAATCATTACGCATTAAAAAAAAAAAACATCAAAAAAGTGCATCATAAAAGTGCAACCCAGATTAAAAAATATATATACTCTCAGGCAGCCTATGCTGTTCTCCCAGGCAATCATCAACTCCACCACTATTATATCTTTATATTTTTTTAAAAACTGGCTAGAATTATCGTTACTAGAACTTATCCAACATTATTTTAGGACACATATAAGAAACCTATGGCTCCTGCTGCACCTATAGCTCACTCACACCCTTATTGTCTTCTCTAAATTCATAAAAAATTAATCAAACCAAGGCTTTCGTTTAGCCCTCCTGGTTTTAAAGTATTTAGCCTATGGATCCACATAGATTCCAGTTGTAGGAGCTGTTTACCCCTATTGCCACCTCGCTGTGATGCTGGAACATGCTCTATGATCCTATGCTTGAACGTTGCCATCCCATGCTTAAATTCCAAGAAGTGGCGTGCCCCAGGCTGCTCCCCACTACCTGATGCCAGGGCGTTCCTGATGGCTTGCCTGTGCTGCGCCATCCTGACTTTAAACTGGCATTCAGTCTTGCCAATATAGTAGCGCCCACAGGGGCATATTATGGCATATACTACGAATTTCGAGCTACACGTTAGCGCCCATTTTATTGGAAATTTTTTACCACTAAAGGGATGGGGGATGTTATCCCATGGGGACATATGTGAACAGGTTGTACATCCTGTACATTTAAAACACTCATTTTTACGTGTCAAAAAAATTAGTAGGGGTGTTCTTTAACTTTGACAGGTCTGTCTTCACCACTATGTCCCTAATACTTCTCCCTCTCTTGTTATAAATTTGTTTGTTTGACACTGTACACTTGTCCTGAAGACGGGGAGGTGGTCCCTGAAACGTTGGCCGTACTGATTACACTGCATTGAAGTTTTTCACAAGTCTGCTGAGTGCCGCCTCTTATTTTCCATTTGTGTTTTTATATATATATATATATATATATATATATATATATATATATATATATATATATATATATATATATAGAGAGAAACTGCAAGGACCGGCACTCCCCCTCCCGGACTTAGTGCTTGGGTGCCATCTCAGATAAATTTGGATAATAGGCAACAAAGCAAGCGGCACTCCAAGTCTGTTGAAAATTCAAGTGTATTACACACAAAACATGATCCGACGTTTCGGGGTCCAAGCGCCCCTTTGTCAAGGTGAACAATAACAACTGTGATAAAATTCATACCTTATATAAGAAGAGAAAACCCGCCAAGTGTCCCGTCCCGTGTGATTTTATTGTCAGCACATTCAACTATGTACAGAACAAAGTATTTAATAAGAATATTTCATTCATTCAGATCTAGGATGTGTTATTTTAGTGTTCCCTTTATTTTTTTGAGCAGTGTATATATACAGGTTGAGTATCCCTTATCCAAAATGCTTGGGACCAGAAGTAATTTGGATATCGGATTTTTCCGTATTTTGGAATAACTGCATACCATAATGAGATATCATGGTGATGGGACCTAAAGCTAAGCACAGAATGCATTTATGTTACATATACACCTTATACACACAGCCTGAAGGTCAATTAATACAATACTTTTTATAACTTTGTGCATTAAACAAAGTGTGTCTACATTCACACAATTCATTTATGTTTCATATACACCTTATACACACAGTCTAAAGGTCATTTAATACAATATGTTTCATAGCTTTGTGTATTAAACAAAGTTTGTGTACATTGAGCCATCAAAATACAAAGGTTTCACTATTTCACTCTCACTCAAAAAAGTCCGTATTTCGGAATATTTGGATATGGGATACTCAACCTGTATATATATATATCTCCTATATAATTGCCCAGATCTGTCACTCTGTGCCTGTGTGGCTCTCATTGGGTTAGCAGCAGGTCTGTCACACCCAGTCCACAGTTGATTGGGTGAGAAATGCCCTCCCACAAAGGTTACATCTAGTGGGAGGCTCTGTCCTTTGGCTGCTGTGTGTTCTCAGAGCAGGATTAACAATCCAGCTCCACACCCCAAAATAGGCCCACTGCAACTGCAGTAACATACCCTCCAACAATTTACACATAAAAATCGGTACAAATTCTAAAAAGGGGCGTGACCACGGGTACAGTGACGTGACCACGCCCTTTTCCCTATACTTTCAATGAAAGTTTGGAGAGCCAAACATCGGTACATACCATAAAAAAAAGGTACTGTACTTGCTAGAAAGGTACAGCTGGAGGGTCTGCAGTGCATCTCTGCGCTGTAGATAGGGGAAAAAAAATCCTTTTACTGCAGCGTCCTATGGGGGTCATTCTGACCTGATCGCTCGCTTCAGTTCATCGCAGTGCAGCGATCAGGTCTGAACTGCACATGTGCCGGCGCCGCAGTGCGCCGGCACATGGCTGACAGCCGACGGCTGTCATTGCCTAGCGATCACCTCTGCCTGATTGACAGGCAAAGGCGGTTGCTTGGCGGGAGGGGGCGACATGGCGGCGTTTGCTCAGCCGACGGCTGTCATTGCCTAGCGATCACCTCTGCCTGATTGACAGGCAAAGGCGGTCGCCGGACCGTGAGGTGGGCGGGCCGCAGCGGCTGTGTGACATCACACTCAGCCGCTGCAACCAGGGCAGCGACGAGTAACTCCCGGCCAGCCGCAGGAGGTGCCCTGGCTGGGAGTTACTCTTCAAGTACAAAAGCATCGCCGCTGTGCAATGCTTTTGTAGTTGTGCGGAGGGAGTGGGTGGCGGCCTGACATGCGGGGCGGACTTGCCCTGTGCTGATCGTAGCTGTGCTAAATTTAATTTGGAACGACCCCCTATGTCCTGCTGCCAGTCCGCCTGCCCCCTCCGGCATCAACAATCCCCACTCCGTAGCCGCGGCGCACAAAGAACAAAAGCTGCTGCGGCCGCCACAGCCGCGCACAGATCCCCAGAGGCCCTAACTCCGCAACACAGCACCTGGCCGGCCGGCCTGGAAGCCCCGAGATGGCTAATGTAACGGATAGGGTGGGTGATATCGCGGAGGCTAATGTCTGGACGCTGACACTGAGACTGAACAGCACTCTCACCTTTTACATTGATTCAGCGAGTCAGTTCTGCCAGCCAGTCACTATTAGCGCTGGTGTCCCATGGTGCCGCATTACAGGGGCATATACGCACTAAATAAACTACAGCTCCCAGCAACCCTTAGCGCTGAAGCATCCAGGCGCTAAGTGCTGCTGGGAGCTGTAATTTATTGAGTGCATTTTCTTCCCTGTAATGCGGTGCGTTGGGACACTGGCGCTAACAATACTGACTGGCTGTTTGGCAGCTCTGTGAGTCTCCGGGAGAGCCACTGCCAAAGGTAGGACAGCAGCCTAGCTGCTTCCATGAGGAGTAGCAGGAGAAGCATTATCCACCCCTCCCCTACTCGCAGTACCTCTGGGCCCCCTCCGTGGCACCCCTCCTCCACCACCCACAGAGGCTCAGTACCCCCTCCCCCACCCATAGCACCCCTGCACCCGCCGCACCCGTGGTGGCTCCGGACCCCCACCCGCGGCACCTGCCCCTCCCCCACCACCGCACCAGCCCCTCCCCCACCTGCTCCACCCCCACAACCACCCCTCCCCCACCCGCGGCACCCCTGGCCCCCCTCCCCTATCTGCGTCTCCACCGCACCTACTAGGTGATTCATCAGGCCCTGCATGAGCTGTTCACGCTGTTGCAAGGGGCTATGACCCCTTAACCATTGCATGCCCTTTGTCTGTGCAATATTTAACCACTCACACAATTATGATTGGAGGTAATACTCCATATAATACAACTATTGCATGCCACAAGAGCGTGCAAGGGTTAAGGGGGCGTAGCCCCTCACGACGGTTTGAAGAGCTCCCATAGGGCGCGATGAATCACCTAGTATATATATATATATATATATATATATAGTTCAATAAGTAAAGTACCAAGACCTCTCACATGTAATCTTCTCTATTTCATTCTAATTTCCCAGCAGGCCAGAACAGAAAGACCACTACTTTCGCTCACGGCCATTAGTCTGCACCTCACATAAGTCATACTGTCCCAACATCAGGTGTAAGATGGCGGGGCTGGCGGACACATTGTCAAACATTGAGGTGTGTAGTGTGATCTGATTCTGCATCTAAAGAGCACATCAGCACCTGAAATTCATCACCAGCTTGTCTAGGTGTATGGTGATATGTCATGTAACGGAAACAGTTTTGGGTTTGTTGCAGGGACATGGGAATTTTGATGATATGTGTGGACAAGGTAGACAGGGGAGGCAGCGCCTCACCTGTCATAGCCCAGTACAGGGGCATATTTAAAGAGGAAGAGACCTGTGTGCAGGGTCCATCTGGACCCCCTCTCCTCTCTAGCTTGCAGCTCTGCCACAGAGCCTAGAGTGTATGTACAGATCTACGGGAAAATGGCGCAGTGGACATTTTCCCTGTGATATTCCTCCTGGGCATGCACAAAACACCGGGAAAATTGCACTGCATCATTTTCCCAGTGATTCCTGCAGCAGCGTTGCTGCGCCGCGGGACTCTGGTAGGTAAGTATTCAAAATAATGGGTGTGTGGTGTGGGCCCTCTGCACCCTGGGGGCCCATGTGCACCTCACACACTGCACCCATTATAAATACGCCAGTGGTCCAGTATACTCCAGAGTTTTGATTCAAATAATACAAAGAGCATATTTATAATATCTTCTTTGTATTTTTCATATCATTCAAACTCTGGAGTATATTTGACTATGGGGTTCATTCAGAGATGGACGCAGAGCTTGTTTCCACAGTAAGATCTGCGTCCATCTACTTACATGCTGGGGGCACATCAATTGCGGCCGGCTGCACAATTGCGAATGCATCGATTTGAGGTTGACCCCGCCTGCGCAGCCTTGCTGTACTGGCAGGCAGTCTGGCACTGTTATTTTTTCATGGAGCGGTGGCATGTCACATCACACAGCTCCCCGAATACGGTCCGGACATGCCTTCATTGTCCGGACCACGCCGGGGAAATGCTGTGTCAATGCCCGCCTGATGTCTGCTGCTGCCAATCACCTTGCGGCCGCATCCACCGCATGTTGAATGGTCGTGCACGCACACTATGGCCAGTGTGCATGCATAGACCTGATGGACGTGCCCGCTGCATGCGAACACAGAGGCTGAATAATGTGCTACGACAGGAGAGGCTCTGCTTCACCTGCCTCACCTGACCGCATGTCACTGGTTTGGTGAACTGCCTGTGATAACGGCAGGTCAGACATTCATGATGAGCAATGATCTGGCTGGCCAAGCACGTCCACCACAGATGACAATTTGTGCTGCACAGACACATTCAAGTTAGTGATATTGCTGATGAACTGAACATCTCAGTGGGTCATCGTTCATGTTAACAATGGATCCCAGAAGACATACTGTACTAAGGGATTGAGGTCCCAGTTGGACCTCCCATTGGTGTATGCTGACACAGGGAGCCTGTTCTGGGCCATCCACTGGATGGATATGGATGAAAACTTTAATGAACTGTAATAACTTGCAGAAATGACCATAGCTTAATGACCTGAAATACCTGACCGACATAACCATAAATCACTGAACTAAGATAACTGACAGAAATGGAGGCAAAAAATGTTGTGTACTCAGAAGTCTTGGAATAGTAACATTGACAACAGAAGGAAAACTTTAAACCCACCAGATGGGTGTGTTGGAAGAGCTACTAAGCTACTAATTATTTTTAATATGTTGACAGAGGATGCTGTTAAGATGCCGGCTGTCAGGATCCCGGAATCCCGACACCGTCAGAATGCCAATGCCGGAATCCCAACAGCCGGCACCCCGATCGTAAGTATAGTGGGCGGCTTAGGGCGGGTGGGGGGGGGGGGGGGGGGGTTAGGTTTCGGTACCACCTGGTGGGGATTAGGGTTAGGCTGCCGGGAGGGTGGGGGATGGGGATTAGGTTTAGGCTGTGGGGAGGGGATAAGAGATAGGCACTGCCGGAGGGGAGGTTAGGTTTAGGCACTAAGGGGGAAGGTTAGGGTTAGGCTGGGAAGGGAGGGTTAGGGTTAGATGGTAGGGGAGGGGTGGGAAGGGAACATAGTTACCTCGCCCCTTCCGGGATTTCACAGATTGGGATGTCAGTGTCAGTATTGTTACTGATGGCATCACGTCCGGCGGTCATTCCTGAACCGTTTGACAGTTACATCCAACTCATTGATAATGTAATTACTGGAAAATGTAAACCCAGGCAATGCCGGGTACTTCAGCAAGTATGTTATTGTTAAGTATGTTGCTGACATGCTATAATAGGTATTGTAGAATGGGTTCTGCTCTGCAGTGTATGGCTAAGTTCATGTAGGACATCTGTAAATTCCTTCACATTCATATATTAATAGCTCTGTGTTTAAGCAGGGTACGGTACACACTGGCGCAACGGGGATTCATTCCGACATAAGAACAAATCCCCATCAGCCCGAATATCCCCTACACACTGGGGTTGACTTTAATGAAAGACAGAAAGACCACGTTCCGTACTTCATTAACATAATACAGGATGCTAGCGATGGACGCTTGGTTTGATGTGCAGCACATCATAGCAAACGTCTGTTGCATGCGGCCGCAGGAGGGCGTAGCCCTGGGTACACACTGGGCAATGTAAGCAATATGTCGCTGACATCGCTCCAGTGTGTACCCAGCTTTATTAAGTAAAGTGTCCAGAAATCTCTGCCATAGTCAATGGATACGATTCTCTGCATACTGTATGTTGCAAAAAGCTATCAATATACTTATTAGGACAATTGCAACATTGTAGGGTGAACTAGCATAATATTAAATGTGTTGATTTACAAGGAAAGTGTGATCACCTCTATGCATTGACATTTCTATAATGGGTGCAATGTGTGCGGTGCACATGGGCCCCTGGGTCTAGGAGGGGCCCACACCGCACCCATTTAAATACTTACCTTACCGGAGTCCAGCAGCTGGCGCAGCGATCACGGTGGAAATCGCAGCAAAAATGGCCGCCGTGCATGCGCGGTAGCCAAATTGGTCTCCGGATCATGGCGGGTCCCATGTTTCTGGAGACCTGCGTATCTGGAGTCTACAGTGCCGTTCAGAGGAGGGGGCCCAACCGGAGGTGCACACGGGCCCGCTCCTCTATAGAAACGCCCCTGCCTCTATGTCACCTCTCTGACAAAAGGGGGAATTCAATAGCCGGCGAAGGGGGCGAGTTGCCATTACGTTTAAAGCCCTCAATGGCAGCACAACTTGCACCCTTCGCCTGGCCGATTCACACGCCTAATCAATCAAAAGTGCTTGTTAACTATAGAATAGTGCTTTTGAGTGAGATCCCACCACTGTAAAGTGCGGCAGGTGTAGTGAAAATTTGGGCAGGGCAAATAAGTCGCTGGCAATTGAATTCCCCCCGGCAATTGAATTCCCCCCATACTGCTGTAACACAACAGTACACACTTGAATGTGGGAGACAATATTTGCCACGTATGGTTGAACTGCCATGAGCAGAACCCTCTTCCCTCTGTATCCGGTCTTTAAGTCGACATCACTTAGTTCGACACTCATTAGGTCAACCACTATTGGTCGACATGCATTAAGTCGACTTGATCATTAGGTCAACATATTCACTAGGCTGACATGGCAAATGTCAACACATAAAAAGGTCGACATGAGTTTTTCACATTTTGTTTCCATTTTTTTTAAACTTTTTCATACTTTACGATCCACGTGGACTACGATTGTGAATAGTAACCTGAAGCACGGCAAGCAAAGCACTAATTGGGGTTTCCTGGTCACTTAACACAGAACACCAATTAAAAAAAAACAAAAAACTAATGTCGACCTTTTTCTATGTTAACCTTTTTCATGTCAACCTAATGACTGTGTCGACCTAGTCACTGTCAACCAATAATGGATGACCTAATGACTGTCGACATAGTTACTGTCAACCCAACGATCCACACCCCGTCTCTCTTACTTAAAAAGCAGCAAGGCTTGAAAATTGGATCCACAATGTGCAGCTGATAACAGGTGAGTAGTGTTTGAAGTGAAAGCTGGCTTGAATAATGCACTTCTAAAAACTTCCAATGTGAGTGTTATACATGCCAGCTGCTTCTAGCCATTTGTTTCAGTTCCTCTTTGCACATCCTTTTCCTATATCAGCCCCAGTGGTATTGCTGTCCATGAAGAAGTGCAGTTACTGATTAAATTCTTTCCTGCAACAGTGACATCTGCAGGTTAAAATAAAGATCTGCACATGAAATAAAGAGAAAAGTGATGCTGGGATGTAACAACCTTCAGTTTTGTAAAAATGACAGGTTTCTGGTGATTATCTGGCGATTTGCAAATCAAATTGATGTCATATTGCCAGAAATGTGTGTCATACATCATCATCAGGATATTTCTCTATGATCAAGGTTCAGGTGGATGGATGTAATACAGTAGGTCGTGATTTTTTAATTGCAGAAAAAGTGACAGATATAATCGCAAAACAATAGAGGTGCATCGGGTCTGCATGAATAAAAACCACATAGACGACACATGACATGCCGTGGCTTCTAACCAAAGTTAAGCCAGTAGCCTGGCCCCCCGATGAGAATACAGTGCTGCCTGTCATTCTCATTGGTTGGGGCTGTCCTGTGATATATACAGTATGTGGGGGTTTTGTCACGTATGGATCATGGACTCTACATGGACCATTTTAAATATACAGTAGGTAACAATGAAATAAAAACTCCCAGACACAACCTTCTTTTACTTATTCATTTCCCCCCCCAGTCTTTTGTTTTTAATGTGTTTCTGTTTACATGTGGACTAGGGACCCTGGATGCTAGGGCATGCTGGCACTTATGGTTCTCCAAGTACCTGCACACTCAGGCAGCCTTTAAAATAGGACTTGACATGGGTTGCTGGTACCTGTATAAAATAAAAAATAGCTTTAATATATTATTAACCATCTGAAAATCCAACATCTACCTCTACATGGCTATGGGAATATCCTTGGGGAATATTTATCACAATCCACATCCCAAATGCAGATGGGATGTGATAAATTTGCCCCAATCTGCAATGTGATAATTGAATACAACGCAGGGCTGTATCAATTATAGCATGCAGGGACAGAGCCAGCGAGAAAGCTCTGTCCTTGTGAATTCACTAACCGGGGTATTCTTTGAGATAAATACCCTTAGATTGTGTCCGAGCATGCACCACCATCTCCAATGAGTATCCCCCACGACACCCCCCCCCCCCCACACACACACATGACACTTGTTTTTCTGTGTGCGACAGTCTCTGAGCCTGTATGTGAAGTGCTATGATGTAGCGGCCACTGCTTTTTTCCTTGCTAAGGTCCGTCGTGCTACATATACAAAGTCAGGCACAAGTAAGATGCATTTTCAGGTAAAAAGAAATGCAAAAAAAATATCTGCCGGCTCACTCATACCAAGAGTATCGTGTCACATGGCGTATAAAGGATAGACGAATGAGGACACACCTGTAGGTCTCAGAATATGCCAATCCATCTTGTGAACAGGGTTTAGGTTGCACATGCGCAGTTTTGCCAGGCATCGATGAGCACTAGCAGCACTTGGGTTCCAATACCTAAAATATATCGAGTGCAAATGCAATAATGCAATGTACAGTATATTTATACCTCCCCCCAATCTCATCTGATTTAGATTTAGATTTTTGAAGCCTAATTACATTTCTGCCAGGATTGTTGTTTCCACAAATAAACTTGCGGATATTGGATCTCTGCTTAAGATAAGTATATATGTTAATAATGCTGGTAATTTTGTATGGTACAGTGTCATTTAGGAAAATTATATTATTTTTAGTAAATTTGCTCCTCCCATGTAAGAGACATGGGAGCAGAGATGTGCACATTCCACTGTGTTTTTGGTTTTTGTTCTATATTATAATTGTGTTGTGGTTTTGGAAAAACCACCCTCAATCACTTTGGTTTTGGATTTATTTCAGAATTGATAAACACAGTTAAAATCACGTAATTTGGTCCTGTTTTTGTTCCTACAGTATTGTTGACATCAATAACATTAATTTCCAGTCATTTCCAGTCTATTTTGACCACTTCACAATATTTTTTTCACCAATACTGGCCAAACGATGCAGCAAGATGGCTGGCTAAATGAAGTGACAGAACAGCATCACAAACACATGGCAGTTTAAAACAACACACACTGCTATGCAGAGGCATCGCTCTGCCTCTTTACACCCAATGAGGCTGGTTAAAAAAGGGGCGTGGCTTCGCTGGGCTTTGTGGGTTGGGGCGTGGCATCGCTGGACGGGGCGTGGCTAGCTGTCCCAACGCCTGTTTTCATCACGCCGGGGGTCCGGGAGGAGCGGGCTGCCCTGGGGAGTGCTCTTTCTGCAGTGTCGGCTCCCGCTCAGTGACAGGAGCCGGGTTGCTGCACTGTAATGTTACTGTAATGTTACCTGGCTCCTGTCACTGAGCAGGAGCCGTCACTTTGGTGTCACCCCTCGGCGTGGGTCGCACCCCCCGCACCACCCTTCTGAGGCCAGTGCTGCTATGAAACATAGTGGCACAGCAGTGACAGACTGGATGGCAGTTTAAAAAGCTATACATCCCTATAGAATGTTTGCATTAATAAAGAACTAATAGCCTAATAGTAAAAGCCTACAAAAAGTATAATATAATACCAACACACTACACACTTCTCAAAACAGTAAATCACAGTAAAGTACAAATGATTTCTGCTGGAGTAAAGTCTAGCAAAAAACTAGATCACCATGAAATGTAATTAAAACCGCAAATCTTAGGCCTGAGGCCAGTACAGGTGATTGGAGGTGGAGTATGTAGTGGACCTAGCATTTATTATTATAAGAAAAACATGGAACAAACTATTAAAAAACAAACTTCCAAATGTGAGTTTTCAAATGCAAACTGAGCAATGGTCACCTGAAGCTACACACGGATTATGTACTATATTACTGGGGGCTAATGTTTCTATCACAGCTCTGAATCTGTGAAGACGCTGCAGGAATTGGGGCCTATACACCTGGATGACAAGCTGGTGTGGATCATTTTGAAATATACAGAACATCAACGCCTGTGACAAGGATCTGTCCAGCAAAAGATGTACTGTATGCTGCTGCCATGACCTTCAGAAGAGAGTTGAGAAGCTGCAGATGATAATTCAATATCTACTGAAGGAGGAAAAGCTGAAATGAGCAGCTCAGACAATCCATACCCATCATATTTAATTCGGAGGAATTTAAAATAGAGCCTCAATACAAGAGGTCATCTATTAGTATTTCCATAAATTCAGTTCGGCTGACATAATCCACTGACTCCTTAATTATTAATAATAGTTTATACATATTCCTATTATTGCCATCAATATTCACATTCATTGTATGGGAGTATAGTGGGTATAATCACATGGAGACTTATAACCTTCTCTTCATGTGGTCACAATTGAGCTTTTTATTAATATTATTTTGATTTGGAACCAAAACACCCAGTAAGTACTAGTGGGTGATTTAACTGCAGTGGCCGCATACCTTTGGATCTCCCCGCTGTCCTCTGAATGTTTAACATCTAGCGCTGGTGAGACGTACTGTAGCACCACCAGTTGCTTATTCCATTGGGGCACTCACAGGAGGTTCCTAGGACTAAGTGGCAATGCACAGCCGGGCCTAACAAATATGATGCCCTAGGGAAGATTTTGGCTTGTGCCATTTAGCACCAACGCTAGGTCTGCCTCTGACCTTGCACCCCTTTCCCAGTACCATCACCCCTCACACATAGCAGGCCTCATTTTGGTGCTCCTACGCCTTATATTTTAAGTAGGAACAGTGCACACATTCGGCACGCATGCCAAAACGGGGCATGTTCTTTTGGGAAGGGGCATGGCCACACAATAGTACCCTCAGTTGAAATTCCGCAACACAGTACTGCATCTTTATTCACATTATATCATGTGATAGTGTCCCTTATTCATGTTACATCACACAGTAGTACCACTTTACCTTATATACATTACTAATCACAGTAGTGTCCCTTATTCACATTACATCACACTGTATTGTGGCTTGCCCCTTATTCACATTATACCACACCATATTGCTCTTTATTCACATTAGACCACACAGTAGTGCCTTTTCTATACATTATGCCACATAGTAGTACACCTTATACCCATAATGCCACACATTAGTAGTGCCTTTATACACATAATACCACACAGTTTTGCCCCTTACACATATGACACACATTATTAATGTCCTTATAAACATAATGCACCTTACACATTATGCCAACCTTTATTAATGCCCTTATACACATAGGGGGGTATTCAATTCATGTCGGATCCTTTCCGATGGAAAGGATCTGACATGTGAGTATTTAATGCTGGGCTAAACCCAACAGGTTTGGCCTGTTCCCGACAATGCCAATCTGACTTTTTTTTAAAGTCGGATTGACATTGTCGAAAATGGGGCTAAACCGCGCTTCCGACAATACACCTGCTTTCTGACAGGTTTCCGACTAGTCGGATTTTGCGACTTGTCGGAAAAAAGGGGGCAGCATTGAATAAGTCGGAACCCCTTCAAACAGTCGGAAACTGCAGTCTTTCCGACAAGATGGCAGTGTCCGACTTCAATTGAATATCCCCGATAATGTCCCTTACACATATGCCACACATTATTAATGCCCTTATACACATAATGACACACATAATGCCCCTTACACATATGCTGCACATTATTAATGCCTTTATACACATAACAACACACACAATGCCCCTTACACATATGCGGCACATTATTAATGCCCTTATACACATAATGACACACATAGTGTCCCTTACACATATGCCGCACATTATTAATGCATTTATACACATGACACACCTAATGCACCTTACACATATGCCGAACACTACTGCACAACCAATCCACACAGCACTCACACATACGCTAACACTGTGACCTCTGCCTCTGCTTGGATACAGACGTGTCCTCATACTGTACATCTTGCCTCAATGCACCATGCAGCAGGAGATGCCTAGCAAGAGTCAGCTGGCAGCTCTACTAAAGACGGGGACATTTTATTGCTGAAAATGCATCTTATTTGCATTGCTGCGTGACTTGCACAAGTAGCTTCTGCTTATTAAATTGATATGCGGCATGCCTATATTCTGTGTGTGACTGTGGCTGTATCTGCATACAAAATGCTACGTTACAGTGATTTCCAGGAATAAAGTGTAACATAGCATTTCGTATGCAGATAGAGCTGCAGTCACACACAGAATATAGGCATCCTGCATATCATTTTAATCAGCATAATTCTAAATGCCCTAGGCATTTGCCTAGTTTGCCTATGCCTAGGGCCGGCTCTGTGGCAATGAGTCCCATTTCCAGGTGTTTGGCCCTTGCCCCAAAATCTGTCTCTGTGAGGACAGGGTGCTAACTTGGTTTTGTCGGGAAGAAATTGTACGGCACCAATTTCCTGGCTGCACAGGTCTGCTCTCACTGCCACAACTTTCCTAGTGATTTGATTTGGCCATACCTCCACTCTTGCTGCAAGGCACAGAATCTGGACCGTTGGGCGGTTATATTTCCTACAGAACCTGACTGCTGCTTCCCAGACTTCCCCCTCATACAGTTTTCAGTCTCTCCTCCAAGCCAGAGTGCTCCTGTGTTGGGGGTACACAACTTTTCTGCCTGCAGTGCCTCTCACTGCCACCATATCTTTCCAAACTTACCCCTCAGAGACCCATCAGCAAACTTCCTGCCTCTGTTGCCCTCTTCTTATAATTTTGTGGCCCATGGAAAAATACATGGTCAAACAGCCCAGGGGTGCAAGAGGCAGTCAGGCTAATAGAAACCGTGACAAACCAGCATCTGATGCAGATTAACAGTATCGAAATGAGAGCAATATTATATTGGGTGGGATTTTCAATTTCGTCCAGCTCCCTAACTTAGATACATTGCCTGGGAGTCGGGATGTGTCAACTCCTCTAAGTCTTATGGCTACAGCCCTGGACTTGTGTGATCCCTGGTGATGACAACCCCCCCACTTCTAGAGAGTTTACATTTTACCCCCATCACTTCTTGATTTTTGGCTTACTGTATATCCTCTTCATTGTTGTATAGAGTCCCCTGTTTAGGCAAAGAACCAATAGCAATTTCTGACCACGCACTGGTTTGGTTCACATTAACTTTGGCCTCCCCTATCCTAACATCCTATAACTGTTAATTTCTGGCCTACTTAGAGAAGTCTGTTGACTTTAGGGCAAATCTGGAAAGGGCTTTTCTGAATTATGAAGATGACAACCTTGACTGACATTAATTTATTTTGGGCGGCCTCTAAACCAATCATATAAGATCATATCATATAGTGCTGTATATAGCCAGATGGTGCAGGGTCTTATAGGCCTATGTAATAAGGCTTGGAGAAATAAAGTGGACGGAGATAAAGTACCAGTCAACCAACTCCTAACTGCCATGTTATAGGCTGTGTTTGAAAAATAATAATTATCTCCATCCACTTTATCTGCGTCCACTATCTCTCTCCAAGCCTTTGTACATAGACCCTTTTGTCTCTAGAATGTAGGAACTTAGCAAGGCATTGTCAGCTGCCTATGAGGCTGTCTTCTTGCATGATTCTCCTGCAGCTAGACAGGTGTATGAGGATGCTAAGTGCCTGTATGATACTGTATGTTCTGAACGGACCCATTTTGGCTTGGACTATTAACCTAACAGGTATTTTTGTTGGGATAACAAATCTGGTAAATTCTTGTTGACCAATTTGGTTTGGTTATATTCTGCCCTTTCTCATATAATTCAACTAATGTCAGCATCACTGATATTGAGGCTATCTCTCAAGAATGTTTACAATATTACCACTCATTGTATACAGCACTTTGTATGCAGTTTCTTTAGGATGTGGCTCTTACTGACAATGATAGGCCCTCATTAGTAGTGCCTGTTATGGACATGGAGCTACTATTTAATGAGGCTAGGATAATAGTCCAAAGTTGGATACACACTGAGCGATGTATCCCCAGATGATATGTCAGCCCGACGGGCCGACATATCGGATCCTGGGTACACATCAGAATGATCTAATGATGGACGGAATGATCACTGCTCCATCTTGCATTAACATACACCATTTTACTAGCGTTAATGCCCAGTTAGCCGTACATCAGCACCAAACGGGCGATGTTGCTAGCAACCGTGGGCACCCGAATATGAGGCATACACACTAAACAATATGCCTGATATGTCGTCCCGATTCAGCTGGAAATGACATATCGGACTGATATCATCTCAGTGTGTGCCCAGCTTTCAGGGTCGGCTCCAGGCACATTCAACCAAAGCAGCCATGTGGGGTGCCAGGTTTTTAAGAGAGGCCAGTCTTTCTAATGTGCTGGCCGTCAGCCAATCAGAGCTCGCAAACCAGCAGCGGTGCCATATTTCAGATGCCCACAGTCGGAGATGGAAGACCCGGACTTACTGAGGGGCAGGAGAGGCACGCTCTTTGATCTCCTCCCCTGAAACATGGAGGCCAGCAGCAGCAAAGCCCAGCAGAAATAGTAGAGCCCAGCAACAGAGGCGGCGAGTTCTGGGGGCAGTTTGTGTAAGCAGCACTACTGGGGTTTTGTGTATCTGGTTCTATTGTGGGCAGCATGTGTATCTACTATACTGGGGCATTATGTGTATCTGGATCTATATGAGGGCATTAAGTGTATCTGGCTCTATACTGGGGCCATTATGTGTATCTGGCATTAGTGAGGGCAGTATGTGTATCTGGCACTATTGGGGAAGTATGTGTATCTGGCACTAGACTGGGGGAATTATGTGTATCTGGCTCTATCCTGGGGACATTATGTGTATCTGGCTCTATACTGGGGCATTATGTGTATCTGGCTCTATACTAGGGGCATTATGTGTATCTGGCACTATACTGGGGCATTATGTGTATCTGGCACTACTGGGGGCATTACGTGTATCTGGCTCTATACTGGGGGCATTATATGTATATGGCACTATACTGGGGCATTATGTGTATGTGGCACTACTGAGGGCATAATGTGTATCTGGCACTATACTGGAATGTTATGTGTAACTGGCACTATACTGGGGCATTATGTGTATCTGACACTATACTGGGGGTATTATTTGTATCTAGCACTATACTGGAATGTTATGTGTAACTGGCACTATACTGAGGGCATTAAGTGTATCTGACACTATACTGGGTGCATTATGTGTATACGGCATTATACTGAAATGTTATGTGTAACAGGCACTATACTGGCATCATTATGTGTATCTGACACTATACTGGGGACATTATGTGCAGGGAACCGTACTGTAGGCATTATGGGTAAGACTGCTAAGTGTGTGTGTGTGTGTGTGTGTGTGTGTGTGTGTGTGTGTGTGTGTGTGTGTGTAGAGAGGTGTGTGATAATATATATAATTATTGTTTTATAACATAAAATAAAGTTGTGTAGCCATGCCCACTTACCCAAGAGCACGCATGCTTTCAGTGCACACAATGAGGGAAAGGGGGGGGGGGGGCGCTTCAAAATTTCTCACTCAGGGTGCTAGTAGGCCTGCAGCCGGCCCTGCCAGCCTTACTTAAATCCAGTGCTATTTTTGTAGAAAACAGGTTCAGGAACTCCTGAGGTGGGCGGAGCTGTGGGTAATGTAGGAGGAGATATAGTGGGAACATTGATTGGTGTGTAAACCAATTTCTTTCTTCTTTTTTTTATTGTCAAATTTTGGGTTGTGGGGGTGGGTGTTACTATAACATGTCAATATATCTTATATTAAACTATAGAAATAGAGAAAGATGGGAAGGAGAACTGCTGTAACACACATCCACAGAAAACCAGAATCCATACTAAATACAAATACATTTAAATGCCAGATCCACATACAATGCACCAAAAAGCAAGATCCTCAAATAATAAACCAAAAAAGGCAGAAGATACAGAGAAACACTGGGGCCTGGGGTTGACATGGCGACATACACATTGGTGACTGGAGGGGGAATGGAGACACACATAGCATAGAGCTCCCTGGAGTGGAAGAAGAGGAGTAGCAGCTAGAAGATGAGGTTCTAATTTCATACTTCTGCCCGGCAGCTGGGACAGTGGGAGTCAGAGCCGGCCCTAGGTATTGGCAAATTAGGCCAATGCCTAGTGGCACAAGCAGCTTATGCTGATTAAAATAATATTCTCTGTGTGACTGGAGCTGTATCTGTATATGGAATTCTATGCAACAGTGCATTCCTGGAAATCACTGTAACGTAGCATTTCGTATGCAGGTACAGTCATAGTCATAAACCGAATTTAGGCATGCCACATATCATTTTAATCAGCAGAAGCTGCTTGTGCATCCTAGTCACAAAGCAATGCAAATAAGACACATTTTCTGCAAAAAATGCGCCAGATGTTAGCTGACTCAATCCAGGAATGTCTTGCTGCATGGCGAATTGAGGCAAGATGTATGAGGACACATCTGTATTCAATTAGAGGCAGAGGTCACAGTGTTAGCGGCCGTGTGAGTGCAGTGTGCGGGTGGGTTGGTTGTGCAATAGTGTTTGGCATATGTGTAAGGGGCATTATGTGTGTCATGTATAAATGCATTAATAATGTTCAGCATATGTGTAAGGTGCATTATGTTTATAAGGACATTAATACATAATGTGTGTCATATGTGTAAGGGGCATTACTGTGTGGTATTATGTGTATAAAGGCATTAGTAATGTGTGGCATTATGTGTATAAGGTGCTCTACTGTGTGGCGTAACATAAAAAAAGGCCACTACTATGTTGTATAATGTGAATAAAGACCAATATGGTGTGGTGTAATGTGAATAAGGAGCAATTCAGTGTGATGCAATGTTAACAGGGGGCACTACTGTGAGGAGTAACGTATATAAGGTAAAGTGGTACTATTGTGTGATGTAACATGAATAAGGGACAATATTGCATGATAAAATGTGAATAAAGTTGCACTACTGTGTGGTGTCATTTGAATTGGGGGTACTATTGTGTGGCCATATTGTGTAATGGGCATTATGGTGTGTGGTATAATGTCTCAGGGGCATTGCATTGTGTGGCATAATTTATAACAGGCATTGCGATGTGTGGCATAATGTATCACAGGCATTATGGTGTGTGGCATATTGTGTAATGGGCATTATGGTGTGTGGCATAATGTCTAAGGGTCAATGCAGTATGTGGCATAATGTGTAAGGGGCATTACTATAAGGAGGAAAAATTACAAATAATGTTAGGGTCATGAATCAGGATTATTTTTTTTTCCTTTGTGTGGCTAATGTCTTGGCATACAGGTTGCAAATCTGGGGTATAAGGTAGGCTTTTGCTGCAATGCCACGTCCCTTTCAGTGAAGCCACACCCATTTTAGTGAGGCCACATCCATTTTTTGGCATGCGCAGCTTCGTCACTTTTCTAGTGCCAATTATGGAGAGGGGGAGGTTGGCGCAAGAGAATTTTTTGGCTTGGGGAGAAAAATTACTAGTTACGCCACTGAATGGGCCCCAATGTCTCCAGAATCAATTAAGAAAAAACAACTACATAAAACACACACACACATATATCTATCGGGTATGAACAATGACCTATTAGAGAAAGAAAAAAATCAGAAATTGATGCCTGTCCCTAGTGCTGTTTGCTACATGCAGGTCTGATGCCATAACCCTATTAGTGAGTACTAAAGGAACTATGGTTCATTCCTAAATGCAGCCCTTGGTAGTTCTTGATATACTGTATGTTAATAGGATTATAGGTAGGTGGTGAGAAATGACTAAGAATCTGTAGTTTATAAAACTGATATAAAGATGTTGGTCACACAGCATGCCAACATTATCATGAATCTGGTATAGTCTCAAACTTTGAATCTCATCCAGTAAGCTGGTTATATACCTATACAATTCACAGCCATATTGCCTGATATCGGGTAAGCGGGCCGATGATTGTTTAGAAGCGTATGCTGATCCGTTGTAGGAGTGGTCAGTTAGGAGGTCGCATATTGGGGGTCATTCCGAGTTGATCGCTAGCTGCCGTTGTTCGCAGCGCAGCGATCAGGCTAAAAATCGGCACTTCTGTGCATGCGTATGGGGCGCAGTGCGCACGTGCGACGTACTTTCACAAAAGCCGATGCAGTTTCACCCAAGGTCTAGCGGCGCTTTTCAGTCGCACTGGTGATCGCTGTGTGATTGACAGGAAGTGGGTGTTTCTGGGTGGTAACTGACCGTTTTCGGGGAGTATGTGTAAAAACGTAGGCGTGCCAGATAAAAACACAGGAGTGGCTGGAGAAACGGGGGAGTGGCTGGACGAACGCAGGGCGTGTTTGTGACGTCAAAACAGGAACTAAATAGTCTGAAGTGATCGCAAGGAAGGAGTAGGTCTGCAGCTACTTTGAAACTGCACAACCTTTTTTTGTAGCAGAGCTGCGATCCTTTCGGTGGCACTTCTGCTAAGCTACGATACACTCCCAGAGGGCGGCGGCTTAGCATTTGCACTGCTGCTAAAAAGCAGCTAGCGAGCGAACAACTCGGAATGAGGGCCATTATGTGCTGTTAATATTTATCATCCTGACCCTCCTATCCCATAGAAGCCTGTACACACTGAGTTATTCCTAGCACAGTGTTTCCGGGGCTCTCAGGGGGATCACAGGGTCAACCTGGGGACACATCACTCGGTTGAGTGATCGCAGAAGTGTGTGCCCAGCTGTACTTTTATTCCCCTATGGACCCTCATATTCCCCATCCCTTCTCAGGACCTCTTGTCATTGTGTACATTTTTACATTACATGTCAGAATACCCTGCCTTTGACTGGCAGGTTAGTTTGTGACTTCTACCGTGGGTGAGCTACAAACAAAAAAATACGTCTCCTTTTATTTTTGCTACTGTCAAATATACACGAGGCTGAAATTGGCTTCAAAGCTAACTTCAGCCTCGTAAAATATACTATGTTACTTTCTTTATACTCTTTACAACTGAATTCTAGGGTCACTGACGACAGAAAAATACCACAATGAAGAATTAACACATTCTGGATTGCAGCTTTACTTTGCATAGATTGGTATCTCTGCCTGAGCATCTTTTGTTACAATAATAAAAAAACATATAAGCACAGTACCCACTTCGTCCACAAGACGGAGCTATTTCCCTACAGAAAGACCATTCATATTGGTGCATTCATTTTAGAACAGTAATTGTTATATTCAATGTAACATCTTATTAGATACAGGTTGAGTATCCCATATCCAAATATCCGAAATACGGAATATTCCGAAATACAGACTTTTTGGAGTGAGAGTGAGATAGTGAAACTTTTGTTTTTTGTTGGCTCAATGTACACAAACTTTGTTTAATACACAAAGTTATTAAAAATATTGTATTAAATGACCTTCAGGCTGTGTGTATAAGGTGTATAAGAAACATAAATGAATTGTGTGCTTAGACTTGGGTCCCATCACCATGATATCTCATTATGGTATGCAATTATTCCAAAATACGGAAAAATCCCATATTCAAAATACCTCTGGTCCCAAGCATTTTGGATAAGGGAGACTCAACCTGTATTACTGTATCATATTAATAACGTTACTCCATTATCTCCTTCTGTTTCATAATACTATTATATCCTTGGTAAAAGTGCTTTCCAGACAGAATACATACATGGAACATACAGACTGACTGTCATTTTCATATTGCAGAAAAATGACTGACAGGCTACATGCAAAGGAGAGTGTGCTATATGTTCCGGCTATCCATACAGAATAGGATAAGGGACTATTATGTGTGAGCTGCTTGAGCCCCTTGATTGGATTGCCTATGCTGCAGACTATAATGGTGGGAAGAAGATTGTAGCCACGCGTGAATAGAATCTGATCGTCTAGGGACCTGCAATGGTTTTCAGTGGCAGCAGAGGATCTGATACATTCTTTCTATAACAAGGATACTCTTCATGCATATGTATGACTACCCCCCAGCCTTGGCTGCTGCAGTCTATTGACGGGGGCTCTTGTGGAGAATAATGGAAAACAATACATTCTGCCGGGGACCAGGGTGACAGCTCCTGCAAACTGCAGCACAATTCGTTCTGTTCCATAGGGAGATCACCCTCAGGACACGGGAGGTAAGTGACATTTAATACAGGCAAATATTAATTTTATCATAAAAGCAGCATACACTGAATTCCTGTGCGCTGCTCAGTAGGTCAGTGTGCGTTTTCCAGACAGGACCAGGTGATAAGAAGATGCTCTGCTGTGCATCACACAGCATTGCAGCAATACGGTAAAGACATACAACTGGTGGGTGCCTACATAGTAGCTGCAGCGCAGACGAGGTTAATAGACCCACCAGCATTTACTGCATGTTCTATGGCGCCCTCCAGTGGTCAGAGCATCAAAGAGAGGATCAGTGTATAATCTGGGTTAATCTTGTTATCCTGTAACTCCCACGCTCCTGGCATCTTCCATTTCTGTAGCACGAAAATATATGTAGATAGATAGATAGATATTAGATATGTAGATAGATAGATAGATAGATAGATAGATATTAGATAGGTAGATAGATAGATAGATCTATCTAGAGAGAGAGAGAGAGAGAGAGAGAGAGAGAGACTATGGATTTAAAGATAGATAGATAGATAGATAGATAGATAGATAGATTTTTTTCTTCTCTTCTGTAATGTGTTTCCCCTCCATGATAAAATGAAATAAAATCAGGAAATATCTATGTTAGCTCTATAGAGCTATTGCCAAAAACTGCAAACATCTCTGCCCTCTGGAGAAAGCTTCCTCTGCATGATTTCACCAAAATACTCGCTTTCGATTTGTAGATATTTTATATATTTTAAATACAGTGAATTATATCTACAAATTATACAGGAAAATGATTTCAAGCCCGTGCATAGCTAAAGATGGCAGTTCTGTACCTTCTATTCATATCTTACACAGCGTAACTGACAATGTCAGACTCATACCCACCATGACATCTGCTGAATTTGAGTTACTATACAGTAGGGCAGAGTATTGCATTTTTAGCAGGCTGGCACAGTCAGAGTAACATATTCCTGTTTCCAAATCATATAACTGCCTGGATACATTCATTATGGAACTACATTAAGAGGAAGTTTCAATTAGCCAAGGGTCTTATCGCATGGCTACAGCTTTGCCCTGAGCTATTCAATTATTGCCCGCTGCGCCAAGGGCCAAGGGTTCACAAAGGGGGACATGTACTAAGCAGTGATAAAAGTGAAGTGAGCCAATGGAGAAGTTGCCCATGTCAACCAATCAGCTGCTCTGCATACTGTTATAGTATGCACATTAGAAGTGTTACGTCAATGCTGATTGGTTGCTATGGGCAACTTCTCCACTGGCTCATTTCTCCACTTTTATCACTACATAGTAAATGTCCACCTTAATGTGGATTTTTCCTGTATCTTCAGAAGTAATTCCAAGGCTCCGTGTACTTCATCCAGGAGTTACGACTTAAAGCTCGTTAGCCATGGGCTTACTGAGAGTGGAAAATGGAAATGGCCAAAAAATGTAATAGCTCCAGGCCTTAAAACGGGTGGCGGTGTTGTAGCTGTGCAGTAAGTCCAGTGGCTAATTGAATCTCCCCATAAGTTTGAGCTTTAAGGTGCATTTTTCCTCTGGCACAAACTTGATGTTTTCACAAGATTTAAGGAATTTACTTAATAAACCCTCTGCTGCTAAATACTATCATCAGCTATGGAGGGTGATATCATTCCCTGGGGGCATTCTAGGATGGCGAAGCCTATTACCATGGAGGACACCATTGGGGTGTCATTAGCTACTGATGCCCACAGTAATAAATGTATTATTATTATTATTATTATTATTAGTATTTTCAAAGAAAACAAAAGAAAAGTTTCTTTTAGTTTGATCTGGAATTGCTAGCTGAGTCGGGCCCCAGTCCCAGCTCACAAATAGCCAATAAACCAGTTCACACCTGTCACAAATATCCAATAAACCAGTTCACACCTGTGCTTCTTGACTTCTAACTGGTGGGCAGTTGAGAAATGCGGAGGTGCCCGTGTGACCTTTTTTCCTGATAATTAGCCAATAAGCAGTGATACAAAATCATTTTTTAAAGGGTTTTAATAAATAGACGCATTAGAGTCTAATATGTTATATTTATCCAAGTATGAATCTGACTTCTATTTTGACTTTCAAAGGATGATAAGACAATTCGGAATGCTGCCTGAGGAGCTCCACACAAAAACAAACATTTCTTGGTTAATAATAAGATGGTTTGCTATTCATTGTTATTTTAAGCTGCTTTAGCAAACTATAAAGCACTTGCTAATGTTGTTATCACAGCTGCTTGTATGAAACAACATCTTTATCAAATTGTTAAGTGGCAATATTTCTCTCTAGCTGCCTCCGTACTCTGCCAAAGCTTTTCAGAAACTGTTATGCTGAGTACACACTAGCGTGAGCTGCAATCATGCTGATGTGCAGGCCAGGGTGATTATTCTTTGCCGTGTTCAGGGGCGGATTGGGATGGAAAACCAGCCCGGGAAAATTTCAGGAAGTAGCCCTAATGGGGGTGGGGTTTGTAGGGGGAGGCAGAATACTGTCTCCGCATAGAGCCTGATTTTGAGTCAGATAAAAAATTTTGCTGCAGACATTGACACAGACAACTGCTGACACACAGACAGATGTTGACACGCAGATTCTGACACAATTACATTGACACAGTCTGACACACATATGCTGGGACATGGACAGACGATAGAACACAGACAATGGCCTTCCCATGATGTATGTCCCTTACCCCCCTGCATGCTGTACACATATGCTGCTATTTATGTGACACCTTCGGTTCCCTGTCCTGCACACCCGGGCGTCTGCGCCTGGTCTAGTTGAGGGGGGGAGAGACACAGTGTAGCTGCGGGGTGGGAGAGTGGGTGGCACAGTGCAAGACATAGCTGCAGGGTGGGAGAGCACTGTATAAGGCACAGCTTCTAGGTGGGATAGTGTTGGGGCTCTAGGAGGGAGACAGTGCAAGCCACAGCCGCTGGATAGAAGGGGGATGGGTGCCACAGGCCGCCTGATCACTGCCAGCAACAGTGATCGATTCGGGGGAAGAAAAAAAATCATACCTTTGCATAATTCGAGTTTTCTATATATATATATATATATATATATATATATATATATATATATATATATACATACATACATACATACATACATACATACATACACACACAATATATATCGCTCTAGTAAATAATACATTGAAAATATATATTGCCAGGATGCATGAGCAATTGCTTTATAGAACAAGATGGGTTTCAGAGACTTGACTCACCAAGCCCTGAGCACAGTAGAGACAGAGGTGTAGCTAGGTGCCATGGTGGCCGGAGCAAAGGCACGTTTTGCCCCCCCCCCCCCCCCCCCCGTATACTGAATTGGGTGCATGTTACATTTGATAATACAAAATATAGAAAAATCCTAAAATTGGTGACAAGGCCGGTTCTAGACCTTGTGGAGCTTAGGGAGAAAGTTTTTTGGGGCCCCCTCATGTTTAAAAAAGGGACAGCACACGCCGAAGGCGCGGAACAAATATATATTGAAGTGGCTTCATGGGGAAGGGGCATGGACACAGAATAGTACCAATTCAGATTACACCGCACAGTATTGTCCATTATTCACATTACACCACACAGTAGTGTCGCTTATACACTTTACACCACAGTAGAGCCGCTTATATAAGTTACACGAAAGTAGAGCTGTTTATACACGTTACAACACAGTAGAACCAATTATACATGTTACACTAAAGTACAGCCGCTTATACCATTTACACCACAGTAGAGCCGCTTATACATGTTACACAATAGTAGAACTGCTTATACATGTTGCACCACAGTACAGCCGCTTATATATGTTACAACACAATAGATTCACTTATATATGTAAGACCACAGTAGAGCCGTTTATACATGTTATGCCACAGTAGACCCGCTTATCCATGTTACTCTGCAGCTTCTAATGCAGAGAGGTGCTGCAGCAGCAGTTGGGGCAGAGAGAGGTGCTGCAGTATCAATATAGAGAGAGGTGCTGCAGCACCGGGGCAGAGAGGGATGCTGTAACAACCGAGGCAGAGAGAGGTTCTGCAGCAGCTGGGGCAGAAAGAGGTGCTGCAGCAGCTGGGACAGAGAGAAATGCTTCAGTAGCTGGAACAAAGAGAGGTGCTGCAGCAGTCGGGTCAGAAAGAGGAGCTGGGGCAGAAAGTGGTGCTGCAAGACAGAAGTAGGCCTGCTGCACAGCTACAAGCAGACAGTGAGCCATATAAAAAGGGCGGCAGAGCTTGATAAATCCGGGCCCAAGTTTCCAAGTCCAAGTCAGTGTGTGCCCCACTGCTTCTCCAGCTCTTGCTCTGCGGCTGCCTGTACAGCGGCCCGCAGCATAGTGGGCAGAAGGAGGGGGTGGGTAGAGACGATGATGCGCCCTCTAACTTTTCCAGCACCTGGAGCTCGTGCTCCACTGGAGCCACCATCGCTACACCCCTGCCAGCAGTCAGGAGACCACCGGTCACCATACTGACGCTGGGATCCCGGCATTGAGATGACCGGCGGGGGTGGGGGCGTAATGAAGCCCCTTGCGGGAACGGTGGCGAGCACAGGTTCTATTCCCACTCTATGGGTGTCATGGGAATAGTCCCTGCTAGTCGGCATGCTGACTGTCGGGATTATAAAGGGGCGGGATGTAGGTGTCAGTATTGTGACCAGTGATCTCCTGTCCGCCGGTCACATAGCTACATCCCCTCCACACTATTTCACTGCACTACCTCTCCAGACTACATTCCCGCACTACATCTACCTACCCACACCACATTGCTGCACTACCTTCCCACACCACATTACTGCGCTACCTTTCCACATTACTGCACTACCTTCCCACACCACATTACTGCGCTACCTTCCCACATTACTGCTCTACCTTCCCACACCACATTACTGCGCTACCTTCCCACACCACATTACTGCACTACCTTCCCACACCACATTACTGCACTACCTTCCCACACCACATTACTGCGCTACCTTTCCACATTACTGCACTACCTTCCCACACCACATTACTGCGCTACCTTCCCACATTACTGCTCTACCTTCCCACACCCCATTACTGTGCTACCTTCCCACACCACATTACTGCACTACCTTCCCACCCCACATTACTGCGCTACCTTTCCACATTACTGCACCACCTTCCCACACCACATTACTGTGTTACTTCTCACACCACATTACTGCGTAACCTTCCCACATTACTGCTCTACATTCCCACACCACATTACTGCGCTACCTTCCCACACCACATTACTGCGCTACCTTCCCACATTACTGCTCTACCTTCCCACACCACATTACTGTGCTACCTTCCCACACCACATTACTGCACTACCTTCCCACCCCACATTACTGCACTACCTTCCCACACCACATTACTGTGTTACTTCCCACACCACATTACTGCGTAACCTTCCCACATTACTGCTCTACATTCCCACACCACATTACTGCGCTACCTTCCCACACCACATTACTGCGCTACCTTCCCACATTACTGCTCTACCTTCCCACACCACATTACTGTGCTACCTTCCCACACCACATTACTGCACTACCTTCCCACCCCACATTACTGCACTACCTTCCCACACCACATTACTGTGTTACTTCCCACACCACATTACTGCGTAACCTTCCCACATTACTGCTCTACATTCCCACACCACACTACTGCGCTACCTTCCTGCACCACATTACTGCGTT
This sequence comes from Pseudophryne corroboree, assembly GCF_028390025.1. NCBI lineage: Eukaryota > Metazoa > Chordata > Amphibia > Anura > Myobatrachidae > Pseudophryne > Pseudophryne corroboree. The sequence goes on along the minus strand of NC_086447.1, from coordinate 325,375,643 downwards.
ACCTTCTTGCACCACCATACTGTGCTACCATCCCACACCACCATACTGCGCTACCATCAATCAATTAAATTGCAGACGCATTGTGGGGTGATGCCACATACTTGCTGGGCGGCCTTGCCTTATGCGGGGCAGCCCCCAGCATGTGAGTAGATGGACACAGATCTTGCTGTGAGAAGTAGACCTGCATACATCTCTGAATAACCCCATTATCACTACACTACATCATTACACTTACTACCCACACTACATCACTACACTACCTACCCGCACTACATCACTACACTACCTACATACCCATACTACATCACTAAAGTCCCTACCTACCTACCCACCCACCCACATTATCACTACAAAACCTGCAGTACTTACCCATACTACATTACTCATGAGGGGCAGATTTATTAATCCTGGTGAAGTGATAAGGAGGAAGGTGATAACGCACCAGCCAATCAGCTCCTAACTTCCATGGCACAGGCTGGGTTTGAAAAATGACAGTTAGGAGCTAACTGGCTGGTGCATTATCACCTTCCACTTTATCACTTCACCAGGCTTAATAAGTCTGCCCCACAGTGCCACCCCCCCCCCACCCCCCCACACACACACATTACATAATAGCACTTACACCCCACACAACATCACTGCATTACACTTCAGTAATCCTCCCTCCCTTTACACTGGAACATACACAGCCTCCACAGACATTTACCTTTAAGGAGAATGTCTCTGTCTCTTTCCTCAGGTCCCTGCGTGGTGCATGCACAGAAGCTTCGCCTCCAGAGAGTAAGAATTAGAGGGAGGCAGTCTCACATAGGATAGGGGGTATAGAGGAGAGGGTCTGTGAATGAGTATGGGCAGAACAGAAGAAAAGAGAGAAGCAGCTGGGGTATAGGAGCAGGAGGGGGTGGGCCTGGAGGTGGGAGGGACTATCTGGACGTGCACAAAATGCAGCAACAGGGCAGACCATGGCTTGGGAAGGGACCAGCCACAGTATCCAAGCATGTACACCAGAAGAGGTGAGCATCAGGGCAGGCGGGACTTGGCACGGCGGGAAGGGGGGTGTTAGGCGTTGATGCCAGAAGGGGCAGGGCCTAGAACGCAGCAGGCTGCCGTAGGTAGAAACATTTCTTTTCTGTCTACAGCAGCACAGAGATCTGCAGAAGCTGTGCACCTGTTCTGGAGAGTGGGCCTGGAGCTGCAGCTCTATCAGCCCCATTGTTATTCCGGCCCTGTATATTGCATGTAAATCTGGCTCTGGTACAAGCCAGTGCCTCCTCAGCTATTTACCTCACCGTGCGTCCCAGCCACATACTGCAAACTCATACATTTTCTTCAAAATCTAGGCGCAGACCTTCATGAGGGTGGAACAATTCTTTTCTAAAATAAAGCAAGGTAGATGTTTATTTCAGTATATGATTTCCTTTGCTGTATGTGCTACACCAATTAGTTCCTGTGATAGCCTGCAGTTTGGTGACAATATTGAAGAGCACAGATTATAGGAATCTGATCCTGAGGAAGCCTGGATTACCTATGTAGGGTATTGTGCATGTGCAGGCAAAAACCCATGCCACTCATTGATTTTACACCAGCTGCATCAAATCCTCATTAGTATGGGCACTTGCACCAGTGCCAGGTGTAAGAGATCTTTCTAACAGGCTTCCCTCCCTCTTCCGCACGACTCACGAATCACACGGAGCTTTAGACACACACCCATGACACTCTTATAAGGCAGTTTAGTTCGTACTTACCTACTTTTCATTTCTTCTCTCCAGAAACTTTGGGGGGCAGGGCTGGGCTCTGACATCTCCATGCCCCGTCCCCAACTCGGGAAAACGCTGCGATTTGTGGGTCCGCGGGAAGAGGGCCGGGCTAAAATGACGTGATTATCGTCATTTTATTTAGCCCCTCCCCACGGACACGTGAATGCTGGTGATTATCTCTCCATTCTGAACGGTGTGGGAGATCTTCCTGCTCTTCCAGGAGAGTATCGGGTAGTTCCATGTGATCACATCATACTTACCTACTTTGCTGCCCCCTCCTCCGGGAGGAGGCAGTGTTGTAGGTGCATGGGGGTGTGGCTGGCAGCAGGATGGGCGTTCCGGGGGCATGGCTAACAGGGTACTGGACAGTCCTGGGGCGTGGCATCAGGAACGCGTCATCGTGGCTCCGCCCCCCGCTATGCAGTGCCGAGAAAAGAGGTGCTGTATAGTGGGGGGGCGGAGCTACAATGACGCGATTCAGCGCAAATCGCGTCATCTGACCGTCCACTTGTTCTCTGCTGCGGGGCGGCTGAGGAGGGTCGTGGAGGGGCAGCACGGAAAGCGGGAGGCTTGCCCACCTTTCCGGGGTGCCGGGAGGGCCACCCGATGTTCGGGAGCCTCCCGGCCATTCCGGGAGGGTAGGCAAGTATGGATCACATTCACGCCTCGAAATGCATTATTTCACAGAAAGACAAAAAGACAGAAAGACGTCCGACTCAGACTTGGACGGGCATATGGACAAGTTACTTCTGTATCCCAACATTTTCCATTTGCATCTAAAGAGAGAGATCAGTGCAACTCAGCTCCTAGTTTGCTTGTTTGATGTGGGAGGTATTACCAGGTTGCTTACCTTACATTTTTCTATAGATTTGGGAGGTATTACCAGGTGCCTACCTTACATTTTTCTATAGTTTTGGGAGGTATTACCAGGTGCCTACCTTACATTTTTCTATAGATTTGGGAGGTATTACCAGGTTGCCTACCTTACATTTTTCTATAGATGTGGGAGGTATTACCAGGTTGCCTACCTTACATTCTTCTATAGATGTGGGAGGTATTACCAGGTGCCTACCTTACATTTTTCTATAGATGTGGGAGGTATTACCAGGTGCCTACCATACATTTTTCTATAGATTTGGGAGGTATTACCAGGTGCCTACCTTACATATTTCTATAGATGTGGGAGGTATTACCAGGTGCCTACCTTACATTTTTCTATAGATTTGGGAGGTATTACCAGGTGCCTACCTTACATTTTTCTATAGATGTGGGAGGTATTACCAGATGCCTACCTTACATTTTTCTATAGATGTAGGAGGTATTACCAGGTGCCTACCTTACATTTTTCTATAGATTTGGGAGGTATTATCAGGTGCCTACCTTACATTTTTCTATAGATGTGGGAGGTATTACCAGATGCCTACCTTACATTTTTCTATAGATGTGGGAGGTATTACCAGGTGCCTACCTTACATTTTTCTATAGATGTGGGAGGTATTACCAGATGCCTACTTTACATTTTTCTATAGATGTGGGAGGTATTACCAGGTGCCTACCTTACATTTTTCTATAGATGTGGGAGGTATTACCAGATGCCTACTTTACATTTTTCTATAGATGTGGGAGGTATTACCAGGTTGCCTACCTTACATTTTTCTATAGATGTGGGAGGTATTACCAGGTTGCCTACCTTACATTTTTCTATAGATGTGGGAGGTATTACCAGGTGCCTACCTTACATTTTTCTATAGATGTGGGAGGTATTACCAGATGCCTACTTTACATTTTTCTATAGATGTGGGAGGTATTACCAGGTGCCTACCTTACATTTTTCTATAGATGTGGGAGGTATTACCAGGTGCCTACCTTACATTTTTCTATAGATGTGGGAGGTATTACCAGGTTGCCTACCTTACATTTTTCTATAGATGTGGGAGGTATTACCAGATGCCTACCTTACATTTTTCTATAGATGTAGGAGGTATTACCAGATGCCTACCTTACATTTTTCTATAGATGTGGGAGGTATTACCAGGTTGCCTACCTTACATTTTTCTATAGATGTGGGAGGTATTACCAGATGCCTACCTTACATTTTTCTATAGATGTAGGAGGTATTACCAGGTGCCTACCTTACATTTTTCTATAGATGTGGGAGGTATTACCAGGTTGCCTACCTTACATTTTTCTATAGATGTGGGAGGTATTACCAGATGCCTACCTTACATTTTTCTATAGATGTAGGAGGTATTACCAGATGCCTACCTTACATTTTTCTATAGATGTGGGAGGTATTACCAGGTTGCCTACCTTACATTTTTCTATAGATGTGGGAGGTATTACCAGATGCCTACCTTACATTTTTCTATAGATGTAGGAGGTATTACCAGGTGCCTACCTTACATTTTTCTATAGATGTAGGAGGTATTACCAGGTGCCTACCTTACATTTTTCTATAGATGTGGGAGGTATTACCAGATGCCTACCTTACATTTTTCTATAGATGTGGGAGGTATTACCAGGTGCCTACCTTACATTTTTCTATAGATGTGGGAGGTATTACCAGGTGCCTACCTTACATTTTTCTATAGATGTGGGAGGTATTACCAGATGCCTACCTTACATTTTTCTATAGATGTGGGAGGTATTACCAGGTGCCTACCTTACATTTTCTATAGATGTAGGAGGTATTACCAGGTGCCTACCTTACATTTTTCTAATAATCTGTGGAATGGAGAGTTTCTCTAGACATCACACAATGTTGTCCTGATGATGACCAGGAAACCGCTGCCAAATATTGGCCTGAGGTATATACACCCACATTAATAACTGACTATTATAGAAAGGAATGAAAAGCGAGCATAATGATGATTCATCAGCTGTGTCCTCCTGCAGGATAATCCTAGTTATAGCTATATAAGTGTCCTCTCCTTAGGCCATGTGACAAAGTGTCCCTGTCTATCTATCAGTCATGACCCTAATCTGTAAAACAAAGAGGCCTGTGGGCATTTGTTTTCCTGCTCTTCTGATGAGCATTCTAGTAACATGATTTAATAGGACACTTTAATTTTGTGTTTTTTTTTTTTCTTTTAAATAATTGCACATGTGGTGCTTAGCAATCTATTTTCTTAAATAAAGTTTACTTTCCTATGCTTGTCGTATATTTTATTTCCTGGGGCAGTCCTACAGTATGTTAATCTGTTGTCCACAGTTATCTACATAGTAATGTAGATTATGTTCTAAGGGTGTGATTCAGAGATGGACGGAAACCTGTAAGCATCTTTACATTTCCATCCTATTTTAAGATGACGTCTCAGCAGAAGACACCCCTGCTGCATGTACAGTAGCTGCGATCCCAGAACTGCGACCAGCGTCAAATGATGGGATCTAACATAGTGGGGGAGATTCAAATGTTTGAAAAGTCAGTTGAGAGTCTGTTTTTTCCTATCTAATAGGAAAAAACAGACACCTAACCGACTTTTCAAACATTTGAATTCCACCCATTGACCATCAGTTGAGATGCACACGCAGATGTGCAGCTGAGTAGGCCTCAGCTTACACAGGCACAGAATGGACCTTGCGCAGCCACAGATTTCTGCTAATTGTTAGTATGCATGCCACAGCACTCCTGCGTACATCTCTGAATTAGGCCCTAAGTATTCTATAACTATAGTATGCATACAACCCCAACTTCTATTAATTTTAATGCGGGACCCTTTTGCGTGCCCACTCGGAAATAGGGTGTGACCTGTTGGAAAGGAGGCGTGGCTTCACCGGAAAGCCGCTGAAGCGAGACACGCCCCCATTTTCTGTTACTATGGTGGCATGGCCAGCGCTCTGTGAGCTGCTAGCATGCCCCCTGTCCCTCTGTCTCCTGTGAATGCTAAGCAGGGCAGTGAGTGACAGGAGCCTCCCAACTGCCCCCTCCACTGTGGAACACTAATGCCCGCAGGAGGGACAGTCAGACAGTCCCAAAAAAACGTGACTGTCCTGCGAAATGCGGGACTGTTGGGAGGTATGAGTATGCATGGACCTGGGAATCGGGAAGTCTGGCAGTAAAGACATTAGAGCAAGGCTGCAATAAGCCTTCGGGGGGCCTGGGGAACTTAAGACATGGGAACCTGCTCCCACTCGTCCTGCCCTCCACTTCTTGTCCGCACCACCGCCAGGGCCAGGTTTAAGGGGGGGGGCAAGAGCAATCACTGCGATCACTACCCCCCGGAACACTTCTTTCCTGAACACTACCACTGGCCGCTGAATAAAAGCATACAGCAGCGAGCTGCAGTAGCCACTCTCCCTCCCCAGTCCAGCAGCATGCGCTGAGTATCAGAGGATTCAGGGTGGCTGCTATCTATTGGTACTCCTCGCGCTCAAAGTCTACTGTGTTTCTGGGTAGGGATGAGCAGGTACGGGTACAGACTGCACACAGGCCCCCTCCTCTTTTAATATGCTCCTGGTGGGAACATTAAGCATTGTAAACAATGGACTTGATTCAGAACATACTGCCTACCTGACCCTCTCGATGAGGGAAAAAATGCTCTGTTCCTGGACTTTCCTGGTAATGTATGATTGCCATCACCTGTGGGAAGCTAGTTAATTGATAAGAATTGATAAGAAAGGTGTTTCACCACAGGTGATGGCAATCATACATTACCAGGAAAGTCCAGGAACAGAGCATTTTCTCCCTCATGGAGATGGTCAGGTAGGCAAGTATGATTCAGAGGTGGGCACAGGATTCAGTCGTAAGCAGTGGCCCAGAAACCCCCCCCCCTGATGGACCAAATTATTTTTTCCAGAGACGGAGACAGCTATGTCTTAGTCTCAGAATAAACGGCGATCGCAATCGCGACCGCAGCACAGAGCTTTTTCCGGCAGAGCTCAAGAGAATGTCACGGACGGGAGAGCTGGGGAGTTGCTGCACATGCTCATCCCACAGCTGCTCCTTCGTCCGACTTCTCACATTCTGAAATGCATGGGCCGGCTGCCGCCAGTCTCCTCCTCTCAGCACTAGGTATGTTTGTGTGTATATACAGTATGTACAGTGTGTGTGTGTGTGTGTGTGTGTGGTATGCAGTGTCGGACTGGGGAATGAAGGGGGGAATGCGGTTGTAGGGGCCCATGCTTAAGGGTGTGGCCAATCACCATAGAGGTTTGGCTAACCATTACAGAGTACATGTTCTGTGCACCTTGGTAAATATATAATAAACCATGTTCTTATGAAGTATAATGTAACATATGTATAATGCATAATTCATGTGCACTAGGATAGAGACTGGAACCTGATCCCTAGAGGAGGAGGAGGGCCCACAGGTAGTGGGGCCTACCGGTGGTTTCCCCTGTTCCCCTGTGGGCCAGTCCGACTCTGGTGGTATGATATGTATGACTTTGCAATGTGTATGTGATTGCAGTACTACTGTGTGTGGTACATACTTGCCTACCTGACCCTCTCCATGAGGGAGAAAATGCTCTGTTCCTGGACTTTTCTGGTAATGTATGATTGCCATCACCTGTGGTGAGCTAGTTAATTAATAAGAAAGGTGTTTCACCACAGGTGATGGCAATCATACATTACCAGGAAAGTCCAGGAACAGAGCATTTTCTCCCTCATGGAGAGGGTCAGGTAGGCAAGTATGGTGTGGTATGATATGTATGTTTGTTTAGTGTACTATGTATGTGTGTGCAATGTTTGTGGTGAGCTATATATGTGTGTGTGGTATGCTGTGTATGGTCATTTTGTACTATGTGTGTGCAACGTGTGAGGTGATCTATGTGTGTCTTTGTGTGGGATACTATGTATATATGTATATGTTTTGTACTATGAAGTACAGTGTTTGTCAAAGGAGCGCTCAAAAACACTTGAAAGTTCTTAAAAGTTCTTAAAGATACTTTTTGTGATTTCTTTCAGACCGAAGATCAGATGGAGATGGAACTGGTAACTCTGTAATAGACCTATTCCAGAGTTACCAGTTCCATCTCCATCTAAGGGTGTGTACACTAGAGATGAGCGGGTTCGGTTCCTTGAGATCCGAACCCCCCCCGAACTTCACCTATTTTACACGGTTCCGAAGCAGCCTCGGATCTTCCAGCCTTGCTCGGTTAACACGAACGCGCCCGAACGTCATCATCCCGCTGTCGTATTCTCACGAGATTCGTATTGCATATAAAGAGCCACGCGTCGCCGCCATTTTCACTCGTGCATTGGAGATGATAGCGAGAGGACGTGGCTGCGTTCTCTCAGTTTCTGTGTTCAGTGTGCTGCAAATATCTGTGCTCAGTGTGCTGCAAATATCTGTGCTCAGTGTGCTGCAAATATCTATGTTCTCTGCCTGGAAACGCTCCATATGTGTGCTGCATTGTAGTTGTGCGCAGTATATAGTAGGAGGACAGTGCAGAATTTTGCTGACCACCAGTATATATATAGAAGTATGGTACAGTAGTCCATTGCTCTACCTCTGTATCGTCAAGTATACTATCCATATCTGTGCTGCATTGTAGTTGTGCGCAGTATATAGTAGGAGGACAGTGCAGAATTTTGCTGACCACCAGTATATATATATAGCAGTACGGTACAGTAGTCCATTGCTCTACCTCTGTGTCGTCAAGTATACTATCCATATCTGTGCTGCATTGTAGTTGTGCGCAGTATATAGTAGGAGGACAGTGCAGAATTTTGCTGACCACCAGTATATATATAGCAGTACGGTACAGTAGTCCATTGCTCTACCTCTGTGTCGTCAATTATACTTTCCATATCTGTGCTGCATTGTAGTTGTGCGCAGTATAAAGAAGGAGGACAGTGCAGAATTTTGCTGACCACCAGTATATATATAGCAGTACGGTACAGTAGTCCATTGCTCTACCTCTGTGTCGTCAAGTATACTATCCATATCTGTGCTGCATTGTAGTTGTGCGCAGTATATAGTAGGAGGACAGTGCAGAACTTTGCTGACCACCAGTATATATATATAGAGCAGTACGGTACAGTAGTCCATTGCTCTACCTCTGTGTCGTCAAGTATACTATCCATATCTGTGCTGCATTGTAGTTGTGCACAGTATATACTAGGAGGACAGTGCAGAATTTTGCTGACCACCAGTATATATATAGCAGTACAGTACAGTAGTCCATTGCTCTACCTCTGTGTCGTCAAGTATACTATCCATATCTGTGCTGCATTGTAGTTGTGCGCAGTATATAGTAGGAGGACAGTGCAGAATTTTGTTGACCACCAGTATATATATAGCAGTACGGTACAGTAGTCCATTGCTCTACCTCTGTGTCGTCAAGTATACTATCCATATCTGTGCTGCATTGTAGTTGTGCGCAGTATATAGTAGGAGGACAGTGCAGAATTTTGCTGACCACCAGTATATATATATAGCAGTACGGTACAGTAGTCCATTGCTCTACCTCTGTGTCGTCAAGTATACTATCCATATCTGTGCTGCATTGTAGTTGTGTGCAGTATATAGTAGGAGGACAGTGCAGAACTTTGCTGACCACCAGTATATATATATAGCAGTACGGTATAGTAGTCCATTGCTCTACCTCTGTGTCGTCAAGTATACTATCCATATCTGTGCTGCATTGTAGTTGTGCACAGTATATACTAGGAGGACAGTGCAGAATTTTTCTGACCACCAGTATATATATAGCAGTACGGTACAGTAGTCCATTGCTCTACCTCTGTGTCGTCAAGTATACTATCCATATCTGTGCTGCATTGTAGTTATGCGCAGTATATAGTAGGAGGACAGTGCAGAATTTTGCTGACCACCAGTATATATATAGCAGTACGGTACAGTAGTCCATTGCTCTACCTCTGTGTCGTCAAGTATTCTATCCATATCTGTGCTGCATTGTAGTTGTGCGCAGTATATAGTAGGAGAACAGTGCAGAATTTTGCTGACCATTAGTATATATATATAGCAGTACGGTACAGTAGTCCATTGCTCTACCTCTGTGTCATCAAGTATACTATCCATATCTGTGCTGCATTGTAGTTGTGCGCAGTATATAGTAGGAGGACAGTGCAGAATTTTGCTGACCACCAGTATATATATAGCAGTACGGTACAGTAGTCCATTGCTCTACCTCTGTGTCGTCAAGTATACTATCCATATCTGTGCTGCATTGTAGTTGTGCGCAGTATATAGTAGGAGGACAGTGCAGAATTTTGCTGACCACCAGTATATATATAGCAGTATGGTACAGTAGTCCATTGCTCTACCTCTGTGTCATCAAGTATACTATCCATATCTGTGCTGCATTGTAGTTGTGCGCAGTATATAGTAGGAGGACAGTGCAGAATTTTGCTGAACACCAGTATATATATATAGCAGTACGGTACAGTAGTCCATTGCTCTACCTCTGTGTCGTCAAGTATACTATCCATATCTGTGCTGCATTGTAGTTGTGCGCAGTATATAGTAGGAGGACAGTGCAGAATTTTGCTGACCACCAGTATATATATATATATATATATATATAGGGAAAGATCAAGATCCACTTCCACCTCGTGCTGAAGCTGCTGCCACTAGTCATGGCCGAGACGATGAAATGCCATCAACGTCGTCTGCCAAGGCCGATGCCCAATGTCATAGCAGAGAGCATGTAAAGTCCAAAAAACAAAAGTTCAGTAAAATGACCCAAAAATCTAAATTAAAAGCATCTGATGAGAAGCGTAAACTTGCCAATATGCCATTTACGACACGGAGTGGCAAGGAACAGCTGAGGCCCTGGCCTATGTTCATGGCTAGTGGTTCAGCTTCACATAAGGATGGAAGCACTCATCCTCCCGCTAGAAAAATGAAAAGACTTAAGCTGGCAAAAGCACAGCAAAGAACTGTACGTTCTTCTAAATCACAAATCCCCAAGGAGAGTCCAATTGTGTCGGTTGCGATGCCTAACCTTCCCAACACTGGATGGGAAGAGGTGGCGCCTTCCACCATTTGCACGCCCCCTGCAAGTGCTGGAAGGACCACCCGCAGTCCAGTTCCTGATAGTCAAATTGAAGATGTCACTGTTGAAGTACACCAGGATGAGGATATGGGTGTTGCTGGCGCTGAGGAGGAAATTGACAAGGAGGATTCTGATGGTGAGGTGGTTTGTTTAAGTCAGGCACCCGGGGAGGCACCTGTTGTCCGTGGGACGGATATGGCCATTGACATGCCTGGTCAAATTACAAAAAAAAAATCACCTCTTCGGTGTGGAATTATTTTAACAGAAATGCGGACAACAGGTGTCAAGCCGTGTGTTGCCTTTGTCAAGCTGTAATAAGTAGGGGTAAGGACGTTAACCACCTAGGAACATCCTCCCTTATACATCACCTGGACCGCATTCATCAGAAGTCATTGACAAGTTCAAAAACTTTGGGTGACAGCGGAAGCAGTCCACTGACAACTAAATCCCTTCCTCTTGTAACCAAGCTCCTGCAGACCACACCACCAACTCCCTCAGTGTCAATTTCCTCCTTAGACAGGAAAGCCAATAGTCCTGCATGCCATGTCACTGGCAAGTCTGACGAGTCCTCTCCTGCCTGGGATTCCTCCGATGCATCCTTGAGTGTAACGCCTACTGTTGCTGGCGCTGCTGTTGTTGCTGCTGGGTGTCGATCGTCATCCCAGAGGGGAAGTCGGAAGACCACTTGTACTACTTCCAGTAAGCAATTGACTGTCCAACAGTCCTTTGCGAGGAAGATGAAATATCACAGCAGTCATCCTGCTGCAAAGCGTATAACTCAGGTCTTGGCAGCTGCGGTGGTGTTAAACGTGTGTCCGGTATCCACCGTTAATTCAGAGGGAATTAGAGAATTGATTGAGGTACTGTGTCCCCGGCACCAAATACCATCTAGGTTCCATTTCTCTAGGCAGGCGATACCGAGAATGTACACAGACGTCAGAAAAAGAGTCACCAGTGTCCTAAAAAATGCAGTTGTACATGTGGACAAGTGGAGCAGGGCAGACTCAGGACTATATGACTGTGACAGCCCACTGGGTAGATGTATTGCCTCCCGCAGCAAGAACAGCAGCGGCGGCACCAGTAGCAGCATCTCGCAAATGCCAACTCGTTCCTAGGCAGGCTACGCTTTGTATCACCGCTTTCCATAAGAGGCACACAGCTGACATCCTCTTACGGAAACTGAGGAACATCATCGCAGAATGACTTACCCCAATTGGACTCTCCTGGGGATTTGTGACATCGGACAACACCACCAATATTGTGCGTGCTTTACATGTGGGCAAATTCTAGCACGTCCCATGTTTTGCACATACATTGAATTTGGTGGCGCAGAATTTAAAAAAACCCGACAGGGGCGTGCAAGAGATGCTGTCGGTGGCCCGAAGAATTGTGGGCCACTTTCGGCATTCAGCCACCGCATGCCGAAGACTGGAGCATCAGCAAACACTCCTGAACCTGCCCCGCCATCATCTGAAGCAAGAGGTGGTAACGAGGTGGAATTCAACCCTCTATATGCTTCAGAGGATGGAGGAGCAGCAAAAGGCCATTCATACCTATACATCTGCCTACGATATAGGCAAAGGAGGGGGAATGCACCTGACTCAAGCGCAGTGGAGAATGATTTCAACGTTGTGCAAGGTTCTGCAACCCTTTGAACTTGCCACACGTGAAGTCAGTTCAGACACTGCCTGCCTGAGTCAGGTCATTACCCTCATAAGGCTTTTGCAGAAGAAGCTGGAGAGATTGAAGGAGGAGCTAAAATGGAGCGATTCCGCTAGGCATGTGCGACTTGTGGATGGAGCCCTTAATATGCTTAACCAGGATTCACGGGTGGTCAATCTGTTGAAATCAGAGCACTACATTTTGGCCACCGTGCTCGATCCTAGGTTTAAAGCCTACGTTGTATCTCTCTTTCCAGCAGACACAAGTCTGCAGAGGTACAAAGACCTGCTAGTGAGACACTTGTCAACTCAAGCGGAACGTGACCCGTCAACAGCTCCTCCTACACATTCTCCCGCAACTGGGGCTGCGAGGAAAAGGCTAAGAATTCCGAGCCCACCCGCTGGCGGTAATGCAGGGCAGTCTGGAGCGAGTGCTGACATCTGGTCCGGACTGAAGGACCTGCCAACGATTACTGACATGTCGTCTACTGTCACTGCATATGATTCTGTCACCATTGAAAGAATGGTGGAGGATTATATGAGTGACCGCATCCAAGTAGGCACGTCAGACAGTCCGTACGTATACTGGCAGGAAAAAGAGGCAATTTGGAGGCCCTTGCACAAATTGGCTTTATTTGACCTAAGTTGCCCCCCCTCCAGTGTGTACTCCGAAAGAGTGTTTCGTGCAGCCGGGCACCTTGTCAGCATTTTACGAGGTTACTTCCTGAAAATGTGGAGAAGATGTTCATCAAAATGAATTATAATCAATCCCTTCGTGGAGACATTCACCAGCAGTTGCCTCCAGAAAGTACACAGGGACCTGAGATGGTGGATTCCAGTGGGTACGAATTAATAATCTGTGAGGAGGGGGATGTACACAGTGAAAGGGGTGAGGAATCGGGCGATGAGGAGGAGGTGGACATCTTGTCTCTGTAGAGCCAGTTTGTGCAAGGAGAGATTGATTGCTTCTTTTTTGGTGGGGGCCCAAACCAACCAGTCATTTCAGTCACAGTCGTGTGGCAGACCCTGTCGCTGAAATGATGGGTTTGTTAAAGTGTGCATGTCCTGTTTATACAACATAAGGGTGGGTGGGAGGGCCCAAGGACAATTCCATATTGCACATCTTTTTTCTTTAATTTATCTTTGCTTCTTGTGATGTTTGGGGACAATTTTTTTTAAGTGCGAATCCAAAACACGGCCGCGGAACCGAATCCAAAACCAAAACACAAAACCCGAAAAATGTCCGGTGCACATCTCTAGTGTACACTAGTGATGAGCGGGTTCGGTTTCTCGGAAACCGAACCCCCCCGAACTTCACCCTTTTTACACGTGTCCGAGCCATACTCGGATTCTCCCGTATGGCTCGGTTAATCCGAGCGCGCCCGAACGTCATCATTCCGCTGTCGGATTCTCGCGAGATTCGGATTCTATATAAGCAGCCGCGCGTCGCCGCCATTTTCACTCGTGCACTGGAAATGTTAGGGAGAGGACGTGGCTGGCGTCCTCTCCGTTATTGTTGAACTTGATTGTGCACTATTGCTTAATTGTGGGGAGGGCTGGGGAGCAGCTGTATAATATAGGAGGAGTACAGTGCAGAGTTTTGCTGATCAGTGACCACCAGTTATCCGTTCTCTGCCTGAAAAAAACGCTCCATATCTGTGCTCAGTGTGCTGCATATATCTGTGCTCACACTGCTTAATTGTGGGGACTGGGGAGCAGCTGTATTAAATAGCTGGAGTACAGTGCAGAGTTTTGCTGACAGTGACCACCAGTATACGTTGTCTGCCTGAAAAACACTCCATATCTGTGCTCAGTGTGCTGCTTTATTGTGGGGACTGGGGACCACCAGTATAATATTATATAGGAGGAGTACAGTGCAGAGTTTTGCTGACCAGTGACCACCAGTATATAATATATAGCATTACGGTACAGTAGGCCACTGCTGTACCTACCTCTGTGTCGTCATTAAGTATACTATCCATCTAGATTCTATACCTGTGGTGCATTTCAGTTGTGCAGTTTGCTGACACAGTGACCACCAGTATATATAGCAGTACGGTACGGAAGGCCACTGCTGTACCTACCTCTGTGTCGTCATTAAGTATACTATCCATCTACATTCTATACCTGTGATGCATTTTAGTTTTGCAGTTTGCTGACACAGTGACCACCAGTATACTATATATAGCAGTGTTAGGTTCCTGGTGCTCAGAACAAGGGAGATGTTGCGTAGTGAGTCCTGAGCACCAGAACGTGACGCTGAAACGAGGTGTGGTGTGGAAATAGCCCCTAGCACCCTACCTCCGTTGTTTCACCCGTGTGGTCCGTTCACGCCTGAGTGACTATGGTTTCTTGGGCCCACGGCAGCCACGTTTGAAGGGCGGATTAGGTCTGCCCAACTCCGATGCCCCCAGGTCTTAGATTGAGACAAGGCGTGAACCGAGACAGGATAATAACAAGGGGACCTCTAGCTAAAACAAACAGAAGGCTAGGGGCTACTAACAACCCTAAACCTAAATATATGTGCGGCACGCCGCCAAAGGAAAAGAACAACAAAGGAAATGCTGTCCACTCGCCGACACAATACCGTTGTGTACCGGCGGTGACAGCACAAGCAGAACCCTCTGCAAAACACCAGAAACAAATTATAACCAAAGAATACTGCGGCCTGAGCCGACGGACGCGGCAAAGCCGCTACTCACGGAGCCGGTACAAATACTGGCAAACGGACAGGAACCCCCAATGTAGCCGACACAGACTCTCAGAACTGGAGGACAGGCAGAATCCCAAACGACAGACCGGTGGACACCAAGAAGCCAGATATTCGACCAGGCACAGATAAAGCCACAGGACTCCTGGACAGGAACGCTTCACGGCAGGACACAGGATCAGACACTGGAATCGACACTGGAATCGACACAGGAACCGACACTCAAAGCAGCTAGACAGACACTGCTAGACAGGAGCTCAGGAACTGGCAGGGACTAGCTCAGAACTCAAGAACTCTGGAACCCAGGAAACCTGGAAATATCACCAGCGTCTGTGAATTGCACTGAGCCAGCATATAACAGAGAGTCTTAATTAATTATGTCGTGCAGCTGCCCTGTTGCACAACTGAGAGGTGCAATCAACAGACAGGTGAGGCTGAACACATGGGAACAAGCTGCAATCACACAGACTCACCACTGGCAGCAAACAAGAATCTTCTTAAACCAGAGCAATGGGAAATCCTGGCCTGCAAGACTACTTATAAACATAAAATAGGAATGAACCACTACCTGTGGTTCATAACAGTACCCTCTCTTTAAGGGTGGGCTCCGAACACCCCATGACACCCACGGGGAACAGAAACAGAAGTATAACATAAAATACATAACCAAAAATGCAAAACAGTAATGAGCCACAGCCGTGGCTCATAACATTACCCCTCCCCCCTTGAGGGGTCAAAGGACCCCAAAATTCAGACTTTCCAAAACAAGGGATACAAAAAAAAACCTGACACACTGGACTAACAGAAACAAGCTGTGACAACAGCTTGTAACGGTGCCCCCCCCCCCCCCTTGACGGTGGCCACTGGACACAAGACAAGGAAAGAAAAAAAATCTTTTTTTTTTTTTTTACAAGGCAAGAGTCAAATGCTCATTTCTTTTTCTTCTGCTTCTTATTTTTACAAAGTTCTTGAGATCTGACCAAGGTAATTCCCCAAACATTGTCTGAACTGATGGTACCTCCCAGCAAGGCTCGGTTCAAATCAGAGATTGGTTTCTTAACCTTGGGAGCTGAACTTTCAGGCAAAGTACTACTATTAGAAGAAGAGAGAAAAGCACATCCTGCAGTCAAAACAACGGGCTGAGACTCTTGTGCCAAATTTACAGAATACGGTGAACTCTCAGCAGATAAGACGGGTGACATAGAGGAACCTGAACCAATTTCTTTGGAACCATATCTCTTAATAACTGCATCACTGAATGCCGGGGGATCCTGAAGAATGGGATCTTCAGCTTTCATTAGGCTGGTTGCCCACTCAAAAGGCTCTCCTCTAAAGGAATATATCAGATAGAGCACAAGGTTCTCTGAAGTGATGCCCAGAAATGGTCTAAACAACAAAATGGTGTAATAGTGTTTGTAAAGCGCCAGAAATTGGACTAAGTCCCCATCAAAGATTATAGATGTTGAGATATCAACAGAGTCAGGATCTGCTTCCTTCCCATCTGACTGACTAGAGTGCTTTGCTAGGACCTGGTCACTATTGACCTTACTCGAGGCTAAGACTTTCTGAACCCCACCTGGGGCAGTGACTTTCTGAACCCCAACTGGGGCAGTGACTTTCTGAACCCCACCTGGGGCAGTGACCCTCGGAACCCCACCTGGGGCAGTGACTTTCTGAACCCCACCTGGGGTAGTGACTTTCTGAACCCCACCCGGGGCAGTGACTTTCTGAACCCCACCCGGGGCAGTGACTTTCTGAACCCCACCCAGGGCAGTGACTTTCTGAACCCCACCCGGGGCAGTGACTTTCTGAACCCCACCCGGGGAAATGACTTTCTGAACCCCACCCGGGGCAGTGACTTTCTGAACCCCACCCGGGGCAGTGACCTCCGGGAACACCGCTGGGGCAGTGGCCTCCGGGAACCCCGCTGGGGCAGTGGCCTCCGGGAACCCCGCTGGGGCCAGCACCTCGGATTATTTTACTGGGACCGGGCCGTTGGCCTCCTTCACTGGGACCGGGCCGTCGGCCTCCTTCTCTGGGACCGAGCCGTCGGCCTCCCTCTCTGGGACCGAGCCGTCGGCCTCCCTCTCTGGGACCGAGCCGTCGGCCTCCCTCTCTGGGACCGAGCCGTCGGCCTCCCTCTTTAAGTCGATAATTATCGAGACTTCTCCCGGGACTAAGACTTCTGGGACCTTTGCTGAAGCTATAACCTTCAGAACCTCCACTAACGCTATGCCTCTTGAGTCCTTTCCTGGGGAAGCGACCTCTAGACCCTTCTTTGGGGCTGCGTCTCTCGAGACCCCACTTGGGGATATTACTTCAAAGATCCCTTCTGGGGTTTTGCTTCTCGAGTTCCCTTCTAGAACTATGGTTTTAGACACCTTCTCTGGAGTTGCGCTTTTCAAGTCTCTACCTGGGGTAACAGCTTCTGAGACCCCTTCTGGTATTGACACCTGAGCAATAATATTCGATGTCCCTCTATAACCTAGAGCATTGGGTACCACTCCAGGACTCTGGGCATCGGGTACCGCTCCAGGACTCTGGGCATCGGGCACCGCTCCAGGACTCTGGGCATCGGGCACCGCTCCAGGACCCTGGGCACCGGGCACCGCTCCAGGACCCTGGGCATCGGGCACCGCTCCAGGACCCTGGGCATCGGGCACCGCTCCAGGACCCTGGGCATCGGGCACCCCTCCAGGACCCTGGGCATCGGGCACCACTCCAGGGGTTTGCAACTCTGCTTCCACAGGAAAATCAAGAGAGGAGAGAAACATTCTCCTTTGGTTCCTGAATCTATAATGGGGCTCCCTAGCCCAAGGACCCCAATTATAGGACAGAGTGCTTTTTAGTGTGGGTTGTGTGACAAGTACCTCTGCCACAGTAGAGACAGGAGTAGGTCTTGTATCCTGACTCAACTTGGCCAGAGGGCAGGACTTGTCGCCACACTTTGGCTTGCGCAACTCACAGGTCTGCAGATAGTGGCCTAAACCCCCACAATATAGGCATAAATCTAAGTTTCTGCGATGCAGACGCTCCTCTTCTGCGAGCCTGGGCCACAGAAAACTTTCAAACTTTTTCTCTCTAATTAAACCTGAGGATTCACTTGTCACCATACTGTGAACAAGAGTCTCTTTAGAGAATGAACTCTCAAGAACTTCTGGCAAAATAAGCTAAATTTTGGTCAGAAGGTTTTGCAGTTGCTTTAAGGATTGCTGCAAAACTTCCAGCCGCTCAGGTTTCAAAGCACTGAAAGCAGAGTTCAGGGCTGAGAGAGACGCCTGCAGGGCTTGCATAGTTGGCATAGGAGGATTTTAAACTAGACAAGACAAGACTAGACTAGACTAGACAAGACTGGACTGGATTTTTAAACTAGACAAGACAAGACTGGATTTTTAAACACCGGACTGGATTCTGCACACTGAATTCTAGACAGGACTAGATTCTAGACAAGACACTGGACTGGGCCAAAAAAGAAAAAGTTTTATTTCTTTTTTGCTGTATGGCTGGTGATAATGTTAGGTTCCTGGTGCTCAGAACAAGGGAGATGTTGCGTAGTGAGTCCTGAACACCAGAACGTGACGCTGAAACGAGGTGTGGTGTGGAAATAGCCCCTAGCACCCTACCTCCGTTGTTTCACCCGTGTGGTCCGTTCACGCCTGAGTGACTATGGTTTCTTGGGCCCACGGCAGCCGCGTTTGAAGGGCGGATTAGGTCTGCCCAACTCCGATGCCCCCAGGTCTTAGATTGAGACAAGGCGTGAACCGAGACAGGATAATAACAAGGGGACCTCTAGCTAAAACAAACAGAAGGCTAGGGGCTACTAACAACCCTAAACCTAAATATATGTGCGGCACGCCGCCAAAGGAAAAGAACAACAAAGGAAATGCTGTCCACTCGCCGACACAATACCGTTGTGTACCGGCGGTGACAGCACAAGCAGAACCCTCTGCAAAACACCAGCAACAAATTATAACCAAAGAATACTGCGGCCTGAGCCGACGGACGCGGCAAAGCCGCTACTCACGGAACCGGTACAAATACTGGCAAACGGACAGGAACCCCCAATGTAGCCGACACAGACTCTCAGAACTGGAGGACAGGCAGAATCCCAAACGACAGACCGGTGGACACCAAGAAGCCAGATATTCGACCAGGCACAGACAAAGCCACAGGACTCCTGGACAGGAACGCTTCACGGCAGGACACTGGAATCGACACTGGAATCGACACAGGAACCGACACTCAAATCAGCTAGACAGACACTGCTAGACAGGAGCTCAGGAACTGGCAGGGGCTAGCTCAGAACTCAAGAACTCTGGAACCCAGGAAACCTGGAAATATCACCAGCGTCTGTGAATTGCACTGAGCCAGCATATAACAGAGAGTCTTAATTAATTATGTCATGCAGCTGCCCTGTTGCACAACTGAGAGGTGCAATCAACAGACAGGTGAGGCTGAACACATGGGAACAAGCTGCAATTACAGACTCACCACTGGCAGCAAACAAGAATCTTCTTAAACCAGAGCAACGGGAAATCCTGGCCTGCAAGACTACTTATAAACATAAAATAGGAATGTACCACTACCTGTGGTTCATAACAAGCAGTATGGTAGGCCACTGCTGTACCTACCTCTGTGTCGTCATTATGTATACTATCCATCTACATTCTATACCTGTGGTGCATTTTAGTTTTGCAGTTTGCTGACACAGTGACCACCAGTATACTATATATAGCAGTACGGAAGGCCACTGCTGTACCTACCTCTGTGTCGTCATTAAGTATACTATTCATCTGCATTCTATACCTGTGGTGCATTTTAGTTTTGCAGTTTGCTGACACAGTGACCACCAGTATACTATATATAGCAGTACGGAAGGCCACTGCTGTACCTACCTCTGTGTCGTCATTAAGTATACTATCCATCTACATTCTATACCTGTGGTGCATTTTAGTTTTGCAGTTTGCTGACACAGTGACCACCAGTATACTATATATAGCAGTACGGTACGGAAGGCCACTGCTGTACCTACCTCTGTGTCGTCATTAAGTATACTATCCATCTACATTCTATACCTGTGGTGCATTTTAGTTTTGCAGTTTGCTGACACAGTGACCACCAGTATACTATATATAGCAGTACGGAAGGCCACTGCTGTACCTACCTCTGTGTCGTCATTAAGTATACTATCCATCTACATTCTATACCTGTGGTGCATTTTAGTTTTGCAGTTTGCTGACACAGTGACCACCAGTATACTATATATAGCAGTACGGTACGGAAGGCCACTGCTGTACCTACCTCTGTGTCGTCATTAAGTATACTATCCATCTACATTCTATACCTGTGGTGCATTTTAGTTTTGCAGATTGCTGACAGTGACAACCAGTATATATAGCAGTACGGTACGGAAGGCCACTGCTCTACCTACCTCTGTGTCGTCAAGTATACTTTCCATCCATACCTGTGGTGCATATCAGTTGTGCGCAGTACATATAGTAGTAGGCCATTGCTATTGATAGTTACTGGCATATAATTCCACACATTAAAAAATGGAGAACAAAAATGTGGAGGTTAAAATAGGGAAAGATTAAGATCCACTTCCACCTCGTGCTGAAGCTGCTGCCACTAGTCATGGCCGAGACGATGAAATGCCATCAACGTCGTCTGCCAAGGCCGATGCCCAATGTCATAGTAGAGAGCATGTAAAATCCAAAAAACAAAAGTTCAGTAAAATGACCCAAAAATCAAAATTAAAAGCGTCTGAGGAGAAGCGTAAACTTGCCAATATGCCATTTACGACACGGAGTGGCAAGGAACAGCTGAGGCCCTGGCCTATGTTCATGGCTAGTGGTTCAGCTTCACATGAGGATGGAAGCACTCATCCTCTCGCTAGAAAAATGAAAAGACTTAAGCTGGCAAAAGCACAGCAATGAACTGTGCGTTCTTCTAAATCACAAATCCCCAAGGAGAGTCCAATTGTGTCGGTTGCAATGCCTGACCTTCCCAACACTGGACGGGAAGAGCTTGCGCCTTCCACCATTTGCACGCCCCCTGCAAGTGCTGGAAGGAGCACCCGCAGTCCAGTTCCTGATAGTCAAATTGAAGATGTCACTGTTGAAGTACACCAGGATGAGGATATGGGTGTTGCTGGCGCTGGGGAGGAAATTGACAAGGAGGATTCTGATGATGAGGTGGTTTGTTTAAGTCAGGCACCCGGGGAGACACCTGTTGTCCGTGGGACGAATATGGCCATTACATGCCTGGTCATAATACAAAAAAAATCAGCTCTTCGGTGTGGAATTATTTCAACACAAATGCGGACAACAGGTGTCAAGCCGTGTGTTGCCTTTGTCAAGCTGTAATAAGTAGGGGTAAGGACGTTAACCACCTCATAACATCCTCCCTTATACGTCACCTGCAGCGCATTCATCATAAGTCAGTGACAAGTTCAAAAACTTTGGGTGACAGCGGAAGCAGTCCACTGAGCACTAAATCCCTTCCTCTTGTAACCAAGCTCCTACAAACTACACCACCAACTCCCTCAGTGTCAATTTCCTCCTTACCCAGGAAAGCCAATAGTCCTGCAGGCCATGTCACTGGCAAGTCTGACGAGTCCTCTCCTGCCTGGGATTCCTCCGATGCATCCTTGAGTGTAACGCCTACTGCTGCTGGCGCTGCTGTTGTAGCTGCTGGGAGTCGATCGTCATCCCAGAGGGGAAGTCGGAAGACCACTTGTACTACTTCCAGTAAGCAATTGACTGTCCAACAGTCCTTTGCGAGGAAGATGAAATATCACAGCAGTCATCCTGCTGCAAAGCAGATAACTCAGGCTTTGGCAGCCTGGGCGGTGAGAAACGTGGTTCCGGTATCCACCGTTAATTCAGAGCCAACTAGAGACTTGATTGAGGTACTGTGTCCCCGGTACCAAATACCATCTAGGTTCCATTTCTCTAGGCAGGCGATACCGAAAATGTACACAGACCTCAGAAAAAGACTCACCAGTGTCCTAAAAAATGCAGTTGTACCCAATATCCACTTAACCACGGACATGTGGACAAGTGGAGCAGGGCAGACTCAGGACTATATGACTGTGACAGCCCACTGGGTAGATGTATTGCCTCCCGCAGCAAGAACAGCAGCGGCGGCACCGATAGCAGCATCTCGCAAACGCCAACTCGTTCCTAGGCAGGCTACGCTTTGTATCACCGCTTTCCAGAAGAGGCACACAGCTGACAACCTCTTACGGAAACTGAGGAACATCATCGCAGAATGACTTACCCCAATTGGACTCTCCTAGGGATTTGTGACATCGGACAACGCCAGCAACATTGTGCGTGCATTACATCTGGGCAAATTCCAGCACGTCCCATGTTTTGCACATACATTGAATTTGGTGGTGCAGAATTATTTAAAAAACGACAGGGGCGTGCAAGAGATGCTGTCGGTGGCCCGAAGAATTGCGGGCCACTTTCGGCATTCAGCCACCGCGTACAGAAGACTGGAGCACCACCAAACATTCCTGAACCTGCCCTGCCATCATCTGAAGCAAGAGGTGGTAAATATGCTTCAGAGGATGGAGGAGCAGCAAAAGGCCATTCAAGCCTATACATCTGGCTACGATATAGGCAAAGGAGGGGGAATGCACCTGACTCAAGCGCAGTGGAGAATTATTTCAACGTTGTGCAAGGTTCTGCAACCCTTTGAATTTGCCACACGTGAAGTCAGTTCAGACACTGCCAGCCTGAGTCAGGTCATTCCCCTCATCAGGCTTTTGCAGAAGAAGCTGGAGACATTGAAGGAGGAGCTAAAACAGAGCGATTCCGCTAGGCATGTGGGACTTGTGGATGGAGCCCTTAATTCGCTTAACCAGGATTCACGGGTGGTCAATCTGTTGAAATCAGAGCACTACATTTTGGCCACCGTGCTCAATCCTAGATTTAAAACCTACGTTGTATCTCTCTTTCCGGCAGACACAAGTCTGCAGAACAAAACCACACAGCTTTGACTGTCTAACCACTAATGATTTCAACTGTCAAACCTGTGTAACAATCAAGCGCACTAAAACTAACTCCTTAGATGGGTACCAATTTTAAATGATATATTTGCAGCTCCCAATAGAGTATTCTACCTTACTCCAAACTTAAACACTAAAACCATATACCATATAAGAATATGTATATTACAAGGAAGCGCATATATATAATCTATTTGATTAAAAATTGTAAATATTTTTTTATTTAGTATTCAATTTTCTTAATAATGCATGACATAATAAAACCTTAAAACACACCAAATCTGCAGTGCAAAGAAGTCCAGAAACTGTGACTATTACCGTCCAGATAACCATATACCGCTGGAGCTCCAATAAGGATTTTCTTTAAGCACACTAAGTGCTATTTTTGTAACTCCCCGGTGAGAAGCTGGTTATTTTAAAGTGATATCCGTTGTTACTTTGTATCCACTAGCCAGAACAATATACTTTGTAGGAACTGCAAATGTTCACAATGTGCCTGCCGCACAGCAGCTAGTGTCCCCTTTCTCACCCCACCGCCAATGATTATTGCTCACCACAGCCGTACGTTGAAGCCTCAGTGCGGCTAGATCTTAAATGGTTAGTACCGAAGTTCTCTGGCGGGAGCGGCGGTAACAGCAGCGTCCACGGGGGAAGGGTGCACACTTTCAAAGTTGGTTTTAAATGATTCTTCCAAAGTGTTCTCTGGCATAGAGGGATTCTGGACAGCCTGCCGGTGTTTAAAATGGATCCTTAACGCGTTTCTCCGTGCTTCCAATCTCACGGTTTCATCAGAAGGTATTGAGGTGCATTAGATTGTCCGTATTTAAATACCAGGTACCCAATCAATGGAGAGCATTAATTAATTAAACTTTTACAGATGTGTTGATCTTCTAAACCTGTGTTATCATCTCTCATTAGTTCACACATTAAAAACTATAATAAACTATAACATAAGGCAACAACCTACTTATATTCATTTATACAAATATAGAGAACCATTTCGTTTATAGTATATATTCCGTATTATTCATTTATTTATTTGCACAAGAGACATAGGAGTTAATTTTCATTTTAAATCTTTTTAGATGATAACTATCCTTTCTTATAGCTCAAAATAATGTGCAGCCGTGTGGCTCAAGAGGCTGAGGCCTCCACCTGCAACCGGGCAGACCCGGGTTCGAATCACCCTCAGAGCACAGGAAAAAAGATTTTCAATTTATTTCATATTCATTAGATATTTATTTTATATATTAATTATACTTACTAGAATTATCAAAACCAGACGTAACTTGATTCTAAGAAATATCTCGAATATATACACACTTTCTTAACACGATTGTATTTCGTATCTCATATAGATGTAATAATTTTGATTTATTAATACATATAAAAATCTTTATATAAACATAATTGTCACTAAACATATTATTCGGAAGAGAATCAGGCTTATCATACAATAACATAGTCTTATATGATTAATAAATCCCTCAGATATTTATAGTATAAGCCCTTTATAATTTTGATCTATATATACACATACCATATATTCATTTTAGCTTTCCCACATTTTTTGTGTGTGTGTGTGTATATATATATAGCACTCTCTCTCTCATGCTCTTAAATGTTATTTTTATTTTTAATCCTTCAGAGAGTATAGACCCAATAATGTTCCCCAGGGGTCTCTTTCTTTATACATTATGCAGTCATATGTCATATTGCTCATTGGGATGTCCTATATATTATTCATCTCAATTGAATCATTCAAACCATTCGGAAACAATGTACCCAGGGAGAAGATCCAAAACGCTTCGCGTTTACATAGAAGATTGAATCTATCCCCCCCTCTTGTTGTACTTTTAACATGTTCCACTCCTTGTATCCTGATCCCTGAAACATTACTATGATGTTTATACTTCACATGTCGCACTAAACTGTGTGTACTAACCCCCCGTCTTATATTGTTTTTATGTTCTAAGCATCTAATGTGTAACATTCTAGTCGTACGGCCTACGTAATGGCTGGCGGTGATGCAGGGCAGTCTGGAGCGAGTGCTGACATCTGGTCCGGACTGAAGGACCTGCCAACGATTACTGACATGTCGTCTACTGTCACTTCATATGATTCTCTCACCATTGAAAGAATGGTGGAGGATTATATGAGTGACCGCATCCAAGTAGGCACGTCAGACAGTCCGTACGTATACTGGCAGGAAAAAGAGGCAATTTGGAGGCCCTTGCACAAACTGGCTTTATTCTACCTAAGTTGCCCTCCCTCCAGTGTGTACTCTGAAAGAGTGTTTAGTGCAGCCGCTCACCTTGTCAGCAATCGGCGTACGAGGTTACTTCCAGAAAATGTGGAGAAGATGATGTTCATCAAAATGAATTATAATCAATTCCTCCGTGGAGACATTCACCAGCAGCAATTGCCTCCACAAAGTACACAGGGACCTGAGATGGTGGATTCCAGTGGGGATGAATTAATAATCTGTCAGGAGGGGGATGTACACAGTGAAAGGGGTGAGGAATCGGAGGATGATGATGAGGTGGACATCTTGCCTCTGTAGAGCCAGTTTGTGCAAGGAAAGATTGATTGCTTCTTTTTTTGGTGGGGGCCCAAACCAACCAGTCATTTCAGTCACAGTCGTGTGGCAGACCCTGTCGCTGAAATGATGGGTTCGTTAAAGTGTGCATGTCCTGTTTATACAACATAAGGGTGGGTGGGAGGGCCCAAGGACAATTCCATCTTGCACCTCTTTTTTCTTTCATTTTTCTTTGCATCATGTGCTGTTTGGGGACAATTTTTTTGAAGTGCCATCCTGCCTGACACTGCAGTGCCACTCCTAGATGGGCCAGGTGTTTGTGTCGGCCACTTGTGTCGCTTAGCTTAGTCACACAGCGACCTTGGTGCGCCTCTTTTTTTCTTTGCATCATGTGCTGTTTGGGGACTATTTTTTTGAAGTGCCATCCTGCCTGACACTGCAGTGCCACTCCTAGATGGGCCAGGTGTTTGTGTCGGCCACTTGTGTCGCTTAGCTTAGTCACACAGCGACCTTGGTGCGCCTCTTTTTTTCTTTGCATTATGTGCTGTTTGGGGACAATTTTTTTGAAGTGCCATCCTGCCTGACACTGCAGTGCCACTCCTAGATGGGCCAGGTGTTTGTGTCGGCCACTTGTGTCGCTTAGCTTAGTCACACAGCGACCTTGGTGCGCCTATTTTTTTCTTTGCATTATGTGCTGTTTGGGGACTATTTTTTTGAAGTGCCATCCTGCCTGACACTGCAGTGCCACTCCTAGATGGGCCAGGTGTTTGTGTCGGCCACTTGTGTCGCTTAGCTTAGTCACACAGCGACCTTGGTGCGCCTCTTTTTTTCTTTGCATCATGTGCTGTTTGGGGACAATTTTTTTGAAGTGCCATCCTGCCTGACACTGCAGTGCCACTCCTAGATGGGCCAGGTGTTTGTGTCGGCCACTTGTGTCGCTTAGCTTAGCCATCCAGCGACCTCGGTGCAAATTTTAGGACTAAAAATAATATTGTGAGGTGTGAGGTGTTCAGAATAGACTGGAAATTAGTGGAAATTATGGTTATTGAGGTTAATAAACCTATGGGATCAAAATGACCCCCAAATTCTATTATTTAAGCTGTTTTTTAGGGTTTTTTGTAAAAAACACCCGAATCCAAAACACACCCGAATCCGACAAAAAATTTTCGGTGAGGTTTTGCCAAAACGCGTCCGAATCCAAAACACGGCCGTGGAACCGAATCCAAAACCAAAACACAAAGCCCGAAAAATGTCCGGTGCACATCACTAGTGTACACACAGTGAGATATTTTCTTTCGATTTTGACTATATAGTAAAAATCGCAAGAAAAGTTAGTGTAGATCGTAAGGTGAAAGTCACCTTGCGATCCCGGTTCGATCCCGATGCGCGGTCCCGCCAGGTCAGCATCGCAAGAAAAGATAGACTGTGCAGGCAAGACTAAGTCAATCCTTGCTAGATCGGTGTACTATCTAGTTCATCTCACATGTCAATGCAGAGGCGTAACTAGTGTAGGGCATGTAACTGGCACAGTGGGGCATGTATCTGGCACAGTGGGACATGTAACTGGCACAGTGGGGCATGTATCTGGCACAGTGGGCATGTAACTGGCACAGTGGGGCAATGTATCTGGCACTGTGGGGCAATGTAACTGGCACTGTGGGGCATGTAACTGGCACTGTGGGGCAATGTATCTGGCACTGTGGGGCATGTATCTGGCACTGTGGGGCAATGTATCTGGCACTGTGGGGCAATGTAACGGGCACCGTGGGCCATTTTCAGTGGCCACGCCCATTTTGCGCACATGCTTCTTTCGTTTTTTTTGTTGTTGTTGTTGTTTTTTTTGGGGTGGGCGCGATTTTCCATCTTGCCTTGGGCTCCGAAAACCCTAGCTACACCTCTGTGTCAATGACAGCTCACATAAGCCAAAATCTCAGATAAGCCACAATCGTAAGCACACATAGGGCCTAATTCTGAGTTGATCGCAGCATCAAGTTTGTTAGCAATTGGGCAAAACCATGAGCACTGCAGGAGGGACAGATATAACATGTGCAGAGAGAGTTAGATTTGGGTAGGTTATTTCGTTTCTGTGCAGGGTAAATACTGGCTGCTTTATTTTTACACTGCAATTTAGATTTCAGTTTGAACACACCCCACCCAAATCTAATTCTCTCTGCACATGTTATATCTGTCCCCCCTGCAGTGCTCATGGTGTTGCCCAATTGCTAACAAACTTGATGCTGCGATCAACTCAGAATTAGGTCCAGCGTCCATATCTCAAGAAAAGTTAGTCAAAATCTGTGCTATCTGGGCTCCGGGGGGAGTTCAAGGGAAATCGCAAGTGAAAATCGGGCATAGCAAGGATCTCACCGTGTGTACACACCCTAATCTTCGGTCTGAAAGAAATCGCAAAAAGTATCTTTAAGAACTTTTAAGAACTTTCAAGTGTTCCATTGTACTCTATTACGTTTTTGGTTCTCCGCTGGCAAGAGGACCTGTCTGGGATTAGCCGCCAACACCCACAAGGACTATTGTATTTTAGGTGGCTATGTAACTAAGTGTCAGCGCAATTTGGTTATTTTGTCTTGCTATGTTTTGTACTATGTATATGTGTGTGTGGTGTGCTATGTATAGTGTGTGTGTGTGTGCGCGCAATGTGTGTATTTGTGTAGTGTGCTATGTAATGTATATGTGTATGTGCTATGTATGTGTGTTGTGAGCTACAGTATGTATGTATGTATGTATGTATGTATGTATGTATGTATGTGTGGTGTGCTATGTATACAGTATGTGTGTGCATGTGTGTGTATGCAATGTGAATATGAATGTGTGTGTGTGTGATGTGCTACTGTATGTATATGTGTACAGTACGGAAACCCCCCTCAGAAAATCCTGCGTTTGCTGCCCCTGGTAAGTAATACCGATATTTACACAGTTGAGCGATTATCAGCTGACCATGCAATGCATCACGGTCACATTTTGAATGCACCTAGGTACCTTTGTGAAGTCGCTCACACTGAGGATTTATTTGCAGTTATTTACAGTCACAGACTTTTTGGGGCTGGTTATGGGGAATGGCAGCAAAAAACATAAGTGTGTCGTGACCACATACCTCCCTACTTTGGTGGCAGATTTGGGTTGAAATGGGGGTGGAGCCTAGTTACATCCCCATTCGCGTCACTATGCTTGCATGCCCAGCACTTCTGCAATGCTTGGTTGAGTCCAGGCTCTCCCTGCACTGTGAACAGATGCCATGCACAGCAGAGCAGCGCTGACAGTGTCACCCCCCCCCCCCCCCCCCCTCACACACACACACACACAACTTTTACCCCCGCAGAACATTATAGCCCATAGGTGGTACAGTGAGGGTCACAGAAAAATGGTACTGTGCCGCTGAATGTGGGACAGCTGTGAGGTATGTGTGATTTTCTGGGAGTGTCTCAGCTGACATCTGCGATCTTGTACGCAGAAAACATGTCACCAGGATCTCTGTTCCTGCAGACATACTTTGTCACCATAGGGTTACTCGGACGGCCAGTGATTGCAGGCACTGCCTGTGTGTATGCAGATGCTGCTGTATGCAAATGCATTAAAGTAATTTCTGAATCAGGCTCACAGTATCGATGTTTACACAACTGATCAATTTTATGCTACTGTGCATGCCTGAGAAGTCTAGTAAGCATGGTGTGTGTGCATTATGGTACGGCATCATTATTACGTGAGGCGACTTGTTCAATCCATGGGTGATTCATGATGAAGACTGGGAGGTGACCTAAAGTCTTCTCAAAAAGAGGAGGTGTCATGGGCATGTGATGGGAGCGTCATGGGTGTGGTATGGGAGCGTCATGGATGTGCTACGGGAGTGTCATGGGTGTGCTATGGGAGCGTCATGGGTGTGCTATGGGAGTGTCATGGGCATGTTATGGAAGTGCCATGGGCGTGTTATGGGAACGTCTGTGCGTGTGTTATTGGAATGTGGGGGGCATTTTATTGGTACATCATGGAGTGTTATGGGAGCATCTTGGACATGTTCTGGGCACGTCATGGGCATATTATGGGAACGTCATGAGCGTGTTATGGGAGTATCATGGGCGTGTTATGGAAGTGTCATGGGTGGGGGGGGGGGTGGCCAAATCCATTAGGTGTGTTTACTTTTGCTCCCCAAAAAAATAGTGCTGCATACTGCAAAGGAGGACATCTGTCATACCACAAATGTATAGAATACTGTGTAAGCACCCTGAGTTTTGAATTTACGTTTCTGCAAGTTTTAAGTTTCCATATGGCTTCTGTTGCTTATTATGGATTTGATAGAATAATAATAGTAACAGTGTTGTAGTCTGCTTTGTACTCCTTATTTATCTCTCTCTTTCTCTCTTCCCACAATCCAAAAACATACTGATAGGTTAGTTGTCTCCCGAAAACATTAACCCTAGAGTGAGTGTGTGTGTGTGTGTGTGTGTGTGTGTGTGTGTGTGTGTGTGTGTGTGTGTGTGTGTGTGTGTGTGTTTGGTTTGGTGATTGTTAGCATCACTGGGACAGGGACTGATATGATTGGTCAGATATTCTCTGTGAAGCGCTGCAGAATATGTGTACGCTATATAAAAAACATATCTCCAGCAATATCAGAGATGGCACTCAGAGACTAGCAGCAATGAAAAAGAGACATCTGTTTTGGATGTTGATTCAAACGTTTTCGGAGCTTTTGCCCCCGTCCTCAGGACAACATCTACAGCTGTAGATGTTGTCCTGAGGACGGGGCAAAAGCTCCGAAAACGTTTAAATCAACATCCAATACAGATGTCTCTTTTTCATTGCTGCTAGTCTCTGAGTGCCATCTCTGATATTGATGGATACTACTGTGTTTGGATGGGCACCTGAGCAGTTGGGGTAATTGCATTGAGTGCCGGCATACTGTGGACTGCTATATATATATATATATATATATATATATAGTGAATCCGGAAAGTATTCACAGCACTTCACTTTTTCCACATTCTGTTATGTTACAGCCTTATTCCAAAATGGAATAAATTCATTTTTCCCTCCAAATTCTACACAAAATATACCCCATAATGACAATGTGAAAAAAGTTTTTTGAGATTTTTGCAAATTTATAAAAAAAAAAAAAAAAATCACATGTACATGAGTATTCACAGCCTTTGCCATGAAGCTCAAAAATAAGCTCAGGCGCATCCTGTTTCCACTGATCATCCTTGAGATGTTCCTACAGCTTAATTGGAGTCCACCTGTGGTAAATTCAGTTGATTGGACATGATTTGGAAAGGCACACACCTGTCTATATAAGGTCCCACACTTGACAATGCATGTCTGAGCACAAACCAATCATAAAGTCAAAGGAATTGTCTGTAGACCTCCGAGACAGGATTGTCTTGAGGCACATATCTGGGGAAGGGTACAGAAAAATATCTACTGCTTTGAAGATCCCAATGAGCACAGTGGCCTCCATCATTCGTAAATGGAAGAAGTTCGGAACCACCAGGACTCTTCCTAGAGCTGGCCGGCTGTCTAAACTGAGCGATCGGGGGAGAAGGACCCTAGTCAGGGAGGTGACCAAGAACCTGATGGTGGTCACTCTTTCAAAGCTACAGCATTTCTCTGTGGAGAGAGGAGAGACTTCCAGAAGGACAACCATCAATCAGGCCTGTATGGTAGAGTGGCCAGACGGAAGCCACTCCTTAGTAAAAAGCACATGGCAACCCACCTGGAGTTTGCAAAAATGGACCTGAAGGGCTCTCAGACTATGAGAAACAAAAATCTCTGGTCTGATGAGACAAAGATTGAAATCATTGGTGTGAATGCTAGGCATCATGCTTGAAGGAAACCAGGCACCGCTCATCACCAGGCCCAGTGGCGTAACTACTGCCCCCGCAGTCCTCGCGGTGGCTTGGGGGCGAGGGGCTGCGGGGGCGCCACTGACTTAGCACAGATTGACATGCGGACGAGCGTCCGCATGTCAATCTGCGGTCTCCTTCCCTCCGCTGCTGTGTTGGAGGGACACGGAGGGCACAGCGCGCGCCTCTCCCGTGTCCCTCCTGGCTCTCCGGCCGGTCTAATAAAGTAAGTGCCGTTCGTGAGCTCTGATTGGCTCACGAACCGGCACTTCCTTTATTAGACCCGCCGGAGAGCCAGGAGGGACACGGGAGAGGCGCGCGGTGCCCTCCGTGTCCCTCCAGCACAAAGGAGCGGGGGGGGGGGGCACTGAGGAGGGCCTATGTGGCACTGTGGGTGTGGGTGAATATACCTGGCACTGTGGGGGAATATCTGGCACTGGGGGAGCAGGCACTGAGGGGGCATATGTGGCACTGTGGGTGAATATCTGGCACTGGGGGCATATACCTGGCACTGTGGGGGAATATCTGGCACTGGGAGCATATACCTGGCACTGTGGGGGAATATCTGGCACTGGGGGGAGCAGGCACTGAGGGGGCATATGTGGCACTGTGGGGGAATATCTGGCACTGGGGGCATATACCTGGCACTGTGGGGGAATATCTGGCACTGGGGGGAGCAGGCACTTAGGGGGCATATGTGGCACTGTGGGGGAATATCTGGCACTGGGGGCATATACCTGGCACTGTGGGGGAATATCTGGCACTGGGGGCATATACCTGGCACTGTGGGGGAATATCTGGCACTGGGGGCATATACCTGGCACTGTGGGGGAATATCTGGCACTGGGGGGGAATATCTGGCACTGGGGGCATATACCTGGCACTGAGGGGGCATATGTGGCACTGTGGGTGAATATCTGGCACTGGGGGCATATACCTGGCACTGTGGGGGAATATCTGGCACTGGGAGCATATACCTGGCACTGTGGGGGAATATCTGGCACTGGGGGGAGCAGGCACTGAGGGGGCATATGTGGCACTGTGGGGGAATATCTGGCACTGGGGGCATATACCTGGCACTGTGGGGGAATATCTGGCACTGGGGGGAGCAGGCACTGAGGGGGCATATGTGGCACTGTGGGGGAATATCTGGCACTGGGGGCATATACCTGGCACTGTGGGGGAATATCTGGCACTGGGGGCATATACCTGGCACTGTGGGGGAATATCTGGCACTGGGGGCATATACCTGGCACTGTGGGGGAATATCTGGCACTGGGGGGGAATATCTGGCACTGGGGGCATATACCTGGCACTGTGGATGAATATCTGGCACTGAGGGGAGCAGGCACTGAGGGGGCATATGTTGCACTGTGGGGGAATATCTGGCACTGGGGGCATATACCTGGCACTGTGGGGGAATATCTGGCACTGGGGGCATATACCTGGCACTCTGGGGGAATATCTGGCACTGAGGGGAGCAGGCACAGAGGGGGCATATGTGGCACTGTGGGGGAATATCTGGCACTGGGGGCATATACATGGCACTGTGGGGGAATATCTGGCACTGAGGGAGTAGGCACTGAGGGGGCATATGTGGCACTGTGGGGGAATATCTGGCACTGGGGGCATATAACTGACACTGTGGGGGAATATCTGGCACTGGGGGGAGCAGGCACTGAGGGGGCATATGTGGCACTGTGGGGGAATATCTGGCACTGGGGGCATATACCTGGCACTGTGGGGGAATATCTGGCACTGGGGGCATATGTGACACTGGGAGCACGGCCCTAGCAACAAGCACTACCCCCTAGCAACGAGCATGACACCCAGTGCATGAAACCCCTGTCAACGAGCATGACACCCTGAGCATGAAAATCCCTGGCACCGTGCATGGAACCAAGAGCATGAAACCCCTGGCAACGAGCAGGTAATTTTAAAGTAATTAGAAGCCTTACTGTAGAACTTAATGTGTAATGGGCATTACGGTGTGTGGCATAATGTATCACGGACATTGCGGTGTGTGTCATAATGTGTCAGGCATTACGGTGTGTTGTATACTATATCACGGGCATTGTGGTATGTGGTATAATGTCTCAGGATCATTGCGGTGTGTGTCATACTGTGTCAGACATTGTATGTGCTATAATGTATCAGGGGCATTGCAGTGTGTAGCATAATGTATAACGGGCATTGCGATTCCTGTCATAATGTGTCACAGGCATTACGGTGTGTGGCATAATGTGTCGGGGGCATTACAGTGTGTGCATATTGTGTCATGTGCATTATTGTGTGTGGCATAATGTCTGAGGGCCTTTGCAGTATGTGGCATAATGTATACTGGGCATTTCTATAAGGAGGAAAAATGACAAATAATGTAAGGGGCATGAATCAGGATTATTTTTCTTTCCTGTGGTGGCTAACGTCTGGGCGTGCAGGTTGCAAAACTGGGGTATAAGGTAGCCTTTTCCTGCAATGCCACGCCCTTTATGTGAAGCCACGCCCATTTCAACGAATCCACGCCCCCTTTTGCCGGGGGGGGGGGGGCACATGTTTGTCCCTGTACTATTGCCAATTATGGGGGGGGGGGGGGGGGGCGCCAAAGGATTTTTTGGCTTGGGGGAGAAAAATTTCTAGTTACGCCACTGACCAGGCCAATACCATCCCTACAGTGGAGCATGGTGGTGGCAGCATCATGCTGTGGCAATGTTTTTCAGCGGCAGAAACTGGGAGACTAGTCAGAATAGAGGGAAAGATGAATGCAGCAATGTACATCCTGGGTGAAAACCTGCTCCGGAGCACTCTTGACCTCAGACTGGGGCGACGGTTCATCTTCTACCAGGACAACGACCCTAAGCACACAGCCAAGATGTCAAAGGAGTGGCTTCAGGACAACTCTGTGAATGTCCTTCAATGGCCCAGTCAGAGCCCAGACTTGAATCCAATTGAACATCTCTGGAGAGATCTGAAAATGGCTGTGCACCGATGCTTCTCATCCAACCTTAGTGTTCATTCTAGCACCCTGCACCTTTCAAATCCTGTGCAGTTTCTTGTTCCTGCCTGGGGTGTCGCTCTCTGTTTTGGTTCTTCACAGCACACACAGGTATATATCACAGCACTGAGTAACAGATCAGAGTATGCTGAGAAGCACCACAGCAGAGAGCGACACCCCAGGCAGGAAAGAGGAACTGCACAAATTTTGAAAGGTGCAGGGTGCTAGAATGAACACTAAACCTGATGGAGCTTGAGAGGTGCTGCAAAGAGTAATGGGAGAAACTACCCAAAAATAGGTGTGCCAAGCGGGTGCGGATCATAGGATCGACAGTGTCTAGGTCGGCAATGTTTGGGTAGACCACTATAGGTCGACAGTCACTAGGTCGACAGGGTTAGAAGGTCGACAGGGTTTCTAGGTCGACATGTTCTAGGTCGACAGGTCAAAAGGTCGACATGAGTTTTTCATGTTTTTTTGGTGTCTTTTTCTCCGTACAGTGACCGGGTAGCCCAATTAGTGCACCGTGTCCCCTCACATGGCTCGCTTCGCTCGCCATTCTTCGGGCAAGGTGCCTTGCTCTGCTGCCGCTGCACTCGGCACAGATTACTATTCCCAATCGTAGTCCGCGTGGATCGTTAAGTATGAAAAAGTAAAAAAAAAGAAAAAATGTGAAAAACTCATGTCGACCTTTTGACCTGTCGACCTAGAACATGTTGTCCTAGAAACCCTGTCGACCTTGAAAACATGTCAACCTTGTGACTGTCGACCAATAGTGGTCGACCCAAACATTGTCAATCTTCAGACCGGATACCTGTGGCATCATATTCAAAAAAACTTGAGGCTGTAATTGCTGCTAAAGGTGCATCAACAAAGTATTGAGCAAAGGCTGTGAATACTATGTACATGTGATTTCTTAGTTTTTTATTTTTAATAAATTTGCAGAAATCTCAAAAACACTTTTTTCACATTGTCATTATGGCGTATTGTGTGTAGAATTTTGAGGTTAAAAAATGTATTTATTCCAGTTTGGAATAAGGCTGTAACATAACAAAATGTGGAAAAAGTGAAGCGCTGTGAATACTCTCCGAATTCACTGTGTATGTATATATACTGTATATATATATATATATATATGTACACATATACTGTATATATATATATATATATATATATACACACACACACACACACACACACACACACACACACACACACACACACATATATATATATATATATGCCGGTCTGTAACAGTAAAGTGAAAATTTGAGAACTAATTAACTTATATTATCATAAGTGCCACCTTTCAGAAACTTTTATTCAACACACTTATATGTATTTATATATATATTTACAAGATGGCCCGACCTATTTCCGGACTTTTGTTTCCGTTTTTTTTAGTTTGCACTAATAAAGTTTTATCTATGAAAGAAGCTCTCCAAAATATGTCTCACATCATCACAAGTAGCCTTTTGTATTCAGAAGCACCAAGATCTGATCATGTGGTGCAGAAGCCACAAGCAGGAACCAGATCCTGCACGACTTCCCTCATAATCTGCACGGATCCCCATACATAGGGAAATAAAATTGGCAACAATATAGGGTGAGTGAGTTATAGCTTATACCATTATTTCAAATAAGGGAAAGTGAAAAGGGCAGGGCTGGCTCTACCATTAGACAGCTTTAGGCGGCTGCCTTGGGGCCCCGGCCACTGGAGGGCACCACTGAAATCATCTAGCAAAATACTGAAGGAAGTCTTAGATGGGGGGATGAAAGACAATAAGGAGCATACACATATATGTATTTCTGTGCGTATATATGTATGTACTGTATGTGTACACATACAATTAAAGGGATGTAGTTGGCACCCCGGTGGATGGGATGCCAGCGTTCAGAATACTGGCCCTAGAATCACAACATCTGTCAAAATGCCAATGCCGGAATCCCGATAGCCAGCATCCTGAATGTTAGCATGCCAGGGAGGGTTAGGTTTAGGCTAGGGGGAGGAAGGGTTAAGGTAAGGTTAATTAAATTCATTCAAAACATCGATATTATGGCGGTCGGGATGCTGCTGTCTGTATCCTCACCGGCGGCATCCTGCAAGCAACCCCAATTAAATATCCCCACCAGAGTATTATACAGTGTATATATATATATACACATACATATATATATATATATATATATATATAATCTTGCAATGGTGTGGCACTCGGCTTGATAAATAAGCAATAAACCAGTCAGGTCTTACAACGTTTCAGTGCTTTATTGCATCGATAGTGCAATAAAGCACTGAAACGTTGTAAGACCTGACTGGTTTATTGCTTATTTATCAAGCCGAGTGCCACACCATTGCAAGACTATATCTATACTTTTTGGTATATGTGGAGGCACCGGCGCAGTTATTTGAATTTTCCGTGGAGTGCCGGTCTGAAATTGCTATATATATATATATATAATTTATTTTTTTATTTGTTTATCCCAGCACAAAGTAAAAAAGTGAAATTAGCCTCAGTGCCCTACACGATTCCTAACATGCCAGCTAACGTGTATACATAAAGAAAAGACAGCACTCAAGGACTTTCAAAGTGAAAGTATATTGTGAACAGAGGGGTTATTCAGACGTGATCGCTCCTCTGTGAATTTGCAGAGGTTTGCGATCAGATAGCCACCTAGCCAGAGTGAAAACCCGCCCCGTGCAAGTCTGCGTGCTGCTTGTGAAAATCTCAGCGATCGCCGGTCAGCTGCAAATCCATTCACAACTCACTCACCAGCTAATGATTTTTCCAGCCTGTGCAGTCTGTGCGTAGCCCAGGACCTACTCCTACAGTGCGATAGAATCAGGCTGATCGGGGCCGCAGCGAACATCCCACACCCTCCCTGAAAATGCTTGGCCACGCCTGTGTTTTTCCTGACACTCCTGGAAAACGGGCAGTTACCACCCCAAAACGCTGGTGTCCTGTCAAACAACTTGCTTCCGGCTAGCAGTCAAAAAAATCGCTGGATTTTTTCACTGTTTGGCCTCACGCATGCGTACTACGATCCATACGCATGCACAGTTGATCGATAATCAACCGGCTTGCGAATTCGCACAATAGTGATCAGGTCTGAATAACCCCCAAAGTCACAAAATCTTGTGACTTTCTTTATAATATTTTCTCTATCGTCCTAGTGGATGCTGGGGTTCCTGAAAGGACCATGGGGAATAGCGGCTCCGCAGGAGACAGGGCACAAAAGTAAAGCTTTCCGATCAGGTGGTGTGCACTGGCTCCTCCCCCTATGACCCTCCTCCAAGCCAGTTAGATTTTTGTGCCCGGCCGAGAAGGGTGCAATCTAGGTGGCTCTCCTAAAGAGCTGCTTAGAAAAGTTTAGCTTAGGTTTTTTATTTTACAGTGAGTCCTGCTGGCAACAGGATCACTGCAACGAGGGACTTAGGGGAGAAGAAGTGAACTCACCTGCGTGCAGGATGGATTGGCTTCTTGGCTACTGGACATCAGCTCCAGAGGGACGATCACAGGTACAGCCTGGATGGTCACCGGAGCCTTGCCGCCGGCCCCCTTGCAGATGCTGAAGTAAGAAGAGGTCCAGAATCGGCGGCAGAAGACTCCTCAGTCTTCTAAAGGTAGCGCACAGCACTGCAGCTGTGCGCCATTTTCCTCTCAGCACACTTCACACGGCAGTCACTGAGGGTGCAGGGCGCTGGGAGGGGGGCGCCCTGGGAGGCAAATGAATACCTATTTTGGCTAAAAATACCTCACATATAGCCTCCGGAGGCTATATGGAGATATTTAACCCCTGCCAGAATCCGTTAAGAGCGGGAGACGAGGCCGCCGAAAAAGGGGCGGGGCCTATCTCCTCAGCACACAGCGCCATTTTCCCTCACAGAAAGGCTGGAGGGAAGGCTCCCAGGCTCTCCCCTGCACTGCACTACAGAAACAGGGTTAAAACAGAGAGGGGGGGCACTAATTTGGCGTTAGAAATATATAAAAAAGATGCTATAAGGGAAAACACTTATATAAGGTTGTCCCTATATAATTATAGCGTTTTTGGTGTGTGCTGGTAAACTCTCCCTCTGTCTCTCCAAAGGGCTAGTGGGGTCCTGTCCTCTATCAGAGCATTCCCTGTGTGTGTGCTGTGTGTCGGTACGTGTGTGTCGACATGTATGAGGACGATGTTGGTGAGGAGGCGGAGCAATTGCCTGTAATGGTGATGTCACTCTCTAGGGAGTCGACACCGGAATGGATGGCTTATTTAGGGAATTACGTGATAATGTCAACACGCTGCAAGGTCGGTTGACGACATGAGACGGCCGACAAACAATTAGTACCGGTCCAGACGTCTCAAAAACACCGTCAGGGGTTTTTAAAACGCCCGTTTACTTTAGTCGGTCGACACAGACACAGACAGGGACACTGAATCCAGTGTCGACGGTGAATAAACAAACGTATTCCTTATTAGGGCCACACGTTAAAGGCAATGAAGGAGGTGTTTCATATTTCTGATACTACAAGTACCACAAAAGAGGGTATTATGTGGGATGTGAAAAAACTACCGTAGTTTTTCCTGAATCAGATAAATTAAATGAAGTGTGTGATGATGCGTGGGTTCCCCCCGATAGAAAATTATGGGCGGTATACCCTTTCCCGCCAGAAGTTAGGGCGCGTTGGGAAACACCCCTTAGGGTGGATAAGGCGCTCACACGCTTATCAAAACAAGTGGCGGTACCGTCTATAGATAGGGCCGTCCTCAAGGACCAGCTGACAGGAGGCTGGAAAATATCATAAAAAGTATATACACACATACTGGTGTTATACTGCGACCAGCGATCGCCTCAGCCTGGATGTGCAGAGCTGGGGTGGCTTGGTCGGATTCCCTGACTAAAAATATTGATACCCTTGACAGGGACAGTATTTTATTGACTATAGAGCATTTAAAGGATGCATTTCTATATATGCGAGATGCACAGAGGGATATTTGCACTCTGGCATCAAGAGTAAATGCGATGTCCATATCTGCCAGAAGATGTTATGGACACGACAGTGGTCAGGTGATGCAGATTCCAAACGGCACAAAGGTGTATTGCCGTATAAAGGAAGAGGAGTTATTTGGGGTCGGTCCATCGGACCTGGTGGCCACGGCAACTGCTGGAAAATCCGCCGTTTTTACCCTAAGTCACATCTCTGCAGAAAAAGACACCGTCTTTTCAGCCTCAGTCCTTTCGTCCCTATAAGATCATATCTGCCCAGGGATAGAGGAAAGGGAAGAAGACTGCAGCAGGCAGCCCATTCCCAGGAACAGAAGCGTTCCACCGCTTCTGACAAGTTCTCAGCATGGCGCTGAGACCGTACAGGACCCCTGGATCCTACAAGTAGTATCCCAGGGGTACAGATTGGAATGTCGAGACGTTTCCCCTTCGCAGGCTCCTGAAGTCTGCTTTACCAAGGTCTCCCTCCGACAAGGAGGCAGTATGGGAAAAAATTCACAAGCTGTATTCCCAGCAGGTGATAATTAAATTACCCCTCCTACTACAAGAAAAGGGGTATTATTCCACACTATATTGTGGTACTGAAGCCAGAAGGCTAGGTGAGACTTATTCTAAAAAATTTTTTGAACACTTACAAAGGTTCAAATCAAGATGGAGTCACTCAGAGCAGTGATAACGAACCAGGAAGAAGGGGACTATATAGTGTCCCGGGACATCAGGGATGCTTACCTCTATGTCCCAAATTTGCCCTTCTCACTAAGGGTACCTCAGGTTCGTGGTGCAGAACTGTCACTATCAGTTTCAGACGCTGCCGTTTGGATTGTCCACGGCACCCCGGGTCTTTACCAAGGTAATGGCCGAAATGATGATTCTTCTTCGAAGAAAAGGCGTCTTAATTATCCCTTACTTGGACGATCTCCTGATAAGGGCATAGTCCAGGGAACAGTTGGAGGTCGGAGTAGCACTATCTCGGATACTGCTACAACAGCACGGGTGGATTCTAAATATTCCAAAATCGCAGCTGATCCCGACGACACGTCTGCTGTGCCTAGGGATGATTCTGGACACAGTCCAGAAAAAGGGTGTTTCTCCCGGAAGAGAAAGCCAGGGAGTTATCCGAGCTAGTCAGGAACCTCCTAAAAACAGTGCATCATTGCACAAGGGTCCTGGTAAAAATGGTGGCTTCCTACGAAGCAATTCCATTCGGCAGATTTCACGCAAGAACTTTTCAGTGGGATCTGCTGGACAAATGGTCCGGATCGCATCTTCAGATGCATCAGCGGATAACCCTATATCCAAGGACAAGGGTGTCTCTCCTGTGGTGGTTATAGAGTGCTCATCTTCTAGAGGGCCGCAGATTCGGCATTCAGGATTGGATGCTGGTGACCACGGAGCCCAGCCCGAGAGGCTGGGGAGCAGTCACACAAGGAAAAAATTTCCAGGGAGTGTGATCAAGTCTGGAGACTTTTCTCCACATAAATATACTGGAGCTAAGGGTAAATTTATAATGCTCTAAGCTTAGCAAGACCTCTGCTTCAAGGTCAGCCGGTATTGATCCAGTGGGAAAAAAATCACGGCAGTCGCCCACGTAAACAGACAGGGCGACACAAGAAGCAGGAGGGCAATGGCAAAAACTGCAAGGACTTTTCGCTGGGCGGAAAATCATGTGATAGCACTGTCAGCAGTGTTTCATCCCGGGAATGGAAACTGGGAAGCAGACTTCCTCAGCAGGCACGACCTCCACCCGGGAGAGTGGAAACTTCATCGGGAAGTTTTTTCCACATGATTGTAAACCGTTGGGAAATACCAAAGGTGGACATGATGGCGTCCCGTCTGAACAAAAAAAACGGGACAGGTATTGCGCCAGGTCAAGAGACCCTCAGGCAATAGCTGTGGACGTTCTGGTAACACCGTGGGTGTACCAGTCGGTGTATGTGTTCCCTCCTCTGCTTCTCATACCTAAGGTGCTGAGAATTATAAGACGTAGAGGAGTAAGAACTATACTCATGGCTCCGGATTGGCCAAGAAGGACTTGGTACCCGGAACTTCAAGAGATGCTTACAGAGGTCTTATGGCCTCTGCCGCTAAGAAGGGACTTGCTTCAGCAAGTACCATGTCTGTTCCAAGACTTACCGCAGCTGCGTTTGTCGGCATGGCGGTGGAAAGCCGGATCCTAAGGGAAAAAGGCATTCCGGAAGAGGTCATTCCTACCCTGGTCAAAGCCAGAAAGGAGGTGACCGCACAACATTATCACCACATGTGGCGAAAATATGTTGCGTGGTGTGAGGCCAGGAAGGCCCCACAAAGAAATTTCAACTCGGTCGTTTCCTGCATTTCCTGCAAACAGGAGTGTCTATGGGCCTCAAATTGGGGTCCATTAAGGTTCAAATTTCGGCCCTGTCGATTTTCTTCCAGAAAGAATTGGCTTCAGTTCCTGAAGTCCAGAAGTTTGTCAAGGGAGTATTGCATATACAACCCCCTTTTGTGCCTCCAGTGGCACTGTGGGATCTCAACGTAGTTCTGGGATTCCTCAAATCACATTGGTTTAAAACCAGTCAAATCTGTGGATTTGAAGCATCTCACATGAAAAGTGACCATGCTCTTGGCCCTGGCCTGGACCAGGCGAGTGTCAAATTGGTGGTTTTTTCTCAAAAAAGCCCATATCTGTTTGTCCATTCGGACAGGGCAGAGCTGCGGACTCGTCCCCAGTTCTCTCCCTAAGGTGGTGTCAGTGTTTCACCTGAACCAGCTTATTGTGGTGCCTTGCACCTACTAGGGACTTGGAGGACTCCAAGTTGCTAGATGTTGTCAGGGCCCTGAAAATATGTTCCAGGACGGCTGGAGTCAGGAAAACTGACTTGCTGTTATCCTGTATGCACCCAACAAACTGGGTGCTCTTGCTTCTAAGCAGACTATTGCTAGTTGGATGTGTAATACAATTCAGCTTGCACATTCTGTGGCAGGCCTGCCACAGCCAAAATATGTAAATGCCCATTCCACAAGGAAGGTGGGCTCATCTTGGGCGGCTGCCCGAGGGGTCTCGGCTTTACAACTTTGCCGAGCAGCTACTTGGTCAGGGGCAAAACACGTTTGCTAAATTCTACAAATTTGATACCCTGGCTAAGGAGGACCTGGAGTTCTCTCATTCGGTGCTGCAGAGTCATCCGCACTCTCCCGCCCGTTTGGGAGCTTTGGTATAATCCCCATGGTCCTTTCAGGAACCCCAGCATCCACTAGGACGATAGAGAAAATAAGAATTTACTTACCGATAATTCTATTTCTCGGAGTCCGTAGTGGATGCTGGGCGCCCATCCCAAGTGCGGATTATCTGCAATACTTGTACATAGTTACAAAAATCGGGTTATTATTGTTGTGAGCCATCTTTTCAGAGGCTCCGCTGTTATCATACTGTTAACTGGGTTTAGATCACAAGTTGTACGGTGTGATTGGTGTGGCTGGTATGAGTCTTACCCGGGATTCAAAATTCCTCCCTTATTGTGTACGCTCGTCCGGGCACAGTACCTAACTGGCTTGGAGGAGGGTCATAGGGGGAGGAGCCAGTGCACACCACCTGATCGGAAAGCTTTACTTTTGTGCCCTGTCTCCTGCGGAGCCGCTATTCCCCATGGTCCTTTCAGGAACCCCAGCATCCACTACGGACTCCGAGAAATAGAATTATCGGTAAGTAAATTCTTATTTTTTATCACTTTAAAAGTCCTTGATTGTTGTCCCAATTCTCTGTATATGTATAATTATGCAATTCACCCGAGTCCACCTAGTGCACACCTGCATCTCCCCTCTGAGAGGTGTGTGTGTGGGGGGGAGTTTGCAGATTTGCACTGGCCCTGGAAAAGGGGAAACTACTGCACTAGTCAACTGTTAACGAAGGAGGCACCGTATGTAGGGGGTCATTCCAACCTTATCACACGTTAGCTATTTTTTGCAGTGGTGCGATCGGATAGTCGCCGCCTATGGGGGAGTGTATTTTCGCTTTGCAAGTATGCGAACGCTTGTGCAGCCGAGCGGTACAAAAAAGTTTTGTGCAGTTTTTGAGTAGGTCTGAACTTACTCAGCCGCTGCGATCACTTCAGCCTGTCCGGTTCCGGGATTGACGTCAGTCACCCGCCCTGCAAGCGCTTGGACACGCCTGCATTTTTCCAACCACTCCCTGAAAACGCTCAGTTGACACCCATAAACGCCTTCTTCCTGTCAGTCTTCTTGCGATCGGCTGTGAGAATGGATTCTTTGTTAAATCCATCGCCCAGCACTGATCCGCTTTGTACCCGTACGACGTGCCTGCGCATTGCGGTGCATACGCATGCGCAGTTTTGCTGAGTTTTGACCTGATCACAGCGCTGCAAAAAATAGCTAGCATGCGATCAGGTTGGAATGACTCCATTAATTTTAAGCAATTGTAGTCATGTTCGGGGTTGCTGCCAAAGACAATGTGGTAAACCCTATACAATAAACTGCAAAAGAGAAAAGAGTTGTCCTATGGTGGCGCGCAAAAAGTAACAATAATAATAT
Organism: Pseudophryne corroboree; assembly: GCF_028390025.1. NCBI lineage: Eukaryota > Metazoa > Chordata > Amphibia > Anura > Myobatrachidae > Pseudophryne > Pseudophryne corroboree. The sequence continues at coordinate 325,331,646 of NC_086447.1, read as the reverse complement.
TAATATGACACTATAAATAACTTTTAATCTCATTCGCTAAAACTTTGTTCTGTGAAATATTAAAAGCAGATAGATTGAAGAATGTGCAAAAAATGTAAGATGGTGATGAAAACTCACACTTTGTTCTTCATACTACAATTCATTATCAGAATTTATTCTGAGTAATTATCACTCCCTTATTAATATATTCATGTCATTGACCCAATAAAAAATTATTATACAGGAGGTACCCACAGGAATTTTCATTCAAGATTGTCCCTATTCAGTGTAACCTGGGTGTCACTCTTATCAAATGTCAACACTTATCTATTTTTCATATATTTGGTAATACTGTCAACCTTAAAAAGGATTGGTTGCAGTGTCAGGCTGGGCCATGGGGCAGAGTGCCCCCCACCCCCCTCCTTTCCGATGCCTGCAGCTATCGATTTAAACAGCTGCAGGTGGCGTTTTATTGGCACGGCCATTTTTCGGGGAGTCCTGCGCATGCGCTGTAGACTCGGGCACTGTGCCAGAGTCTCAACGCTGACAACGCTAGCAGCGGCGGTGTGGGCTACAGGAGAGGAGGGGGCCCACACATGGAGTCTGCACACGGGTCCCTTCCTCTCTAGAAACGCTGCTGCATGAATATGTAGCTATGAGATATTGACGGTGCTTTTATGTTTGAGATTCAATTTCATATATTTACATGTTCCTTCACAAAACAGTATATTTCTAAATTCTATAGCACAGTAGACAGTGCGTGTGTGTGTGTGTGTGTGTGTGTGTGTGTGTGTGTGAGAGACACTAAAATAAGGCTTTGAAATGTAACCATTACTACTATGTCATTATCTTTAGTCATGCAGGAACAGATGGTGTGGGGAGCCCTGAGCCTCCTACGGGTAGTATGGTGCCTTGTTCCGCAGAAGGGATACCTGCACCCTGATGAATTCTTTCAGTCTCCTGAGGTCATGGCAGGTAGGTTTGTCTATGTCTCATCAATATTAACATATAAACTTGCAGTGTCTTTAAGCCTTATGTACAATGGGTATTGGATGTAGTCTTCAAGCTAGGCTGTTTCAGCAGGGCACCGCGCCCCCTGCCCCATTTTTAAAGGGCAAAATGTGCCCTGTCCCTTTAGCGGCACCCTGCTAAAATAGCCTGCCCGTTGCCTTGCTGCTGCCGCGTGAACAAGCACATGGCATCTATTCAAATTAAATGGAGAGCTTGGGGGAAGCACAGCACGCATGCCCGCATCAGTGACGCCGAAGCCTGGGGCATGCCCCCAATAGTGATGCCAGTGGGGCCGTACCACCTCCCAGGCCGACTCCGCGTTTGACACGCACATATTTCACCGGCACCTCGGCCCCTGTCCGCAACCAATCCTAGAGGGAACACTACTACGTGCACTGTACATTGCTTTGGTTTTGTTCCAGTGAGCCTAAATGATAGACTTCTCTCACTTCCCTGCCTCAGAAGCTGTGAGGACAAATTAGTGTTAAAGCAGCCCTCTGAATTTAACGCACAGGGTAACCCCTTATGCAGAATCTGTGAGTTTCCGCTTATTAACCCATAATTTATTGCGTGGGCAAAAAGCTAATTGATTGCATAGGTAAACCCTGCGGCTAATTGATTTCCCCCTGTTTGTTTGAAACTTTTTTTAACTAGATAACTAGATATAACTAGAGAATCTATGTTTAGAGTTGGTACAAAATTCAAGCAATTTCGCAGAGCAAGGAACTCCTTTACCCACACTTCTCACACAGTTTTCACATTCTAGCAGTGGCGTGCGGTGAGGTCAGTGGCTGGTGAGGCACTGCAGCCACAATGTCCGCTGAATCCCGCCGATGACCCCTACCGCAGCCAAGCTGATGCCTTCTACCGCCCCCAAGCCAATGCCTGCTACTGCCATCGCCCCTGATGCCTGCTACTGCTAAATGCTGCCACCACCGCTAATGGCCTACAAAATTGCCGCCATCAATTGCCCTTGCCGCCATTTCACATCTCAGTCAGATGCCACCAACGCCAGCAGCATGGCTGCTCACCAAACAGGCGGCTAATATGTTGTACATTTTTATAAAATAAAAAACAAATATTAGTGTTTGGGACTGGGGAGGGAGTGGAAGGAGCACATGAATGCAATTTTGTCCATTGCTGCAGTAATCCCGCGGGGTTGTGTCTGTCTATGTTACCTTCGTGCTCAGGACCTGGAAGTGACAAAACGAGAGGGCAGGAGAGAACTTCCGCCCTTACAGCACTTAAATGTTTTCTTCGTTCTACGTTCGTTTGGGGTAATTATTTTTTTCTATGCAGCATTGAACCCTCCCGGGCTCGCTTCGCTCGCCGCGCTTTGTGCTCGGTGTCTCGCTTCGCTCGCCACCGTTTACTATTCCGAATAGATTGTGACATGGACCCAGGGGATTATGGGAAAGGTCCTCTCCACGAAGGTAAACTAGACGCTACCAATCCACCGCGGGCAAACGTAAGAGTTGCGAGGGGGGGTTTCCGTGTGTGTTACACACACACATATAAATTCTCCTCCCACCATTTAACCCTAACACACACACCCCGTGCCCAGCCTACGTCTAACCTACCCCACCCCTGCAGCCTAACCCAAACCCTCCACTGGTATACTGACTGTTGGGATCCCGACTGCAGGGATCTTGACCGCATCCAAGTATAGGTCTATTCCTAATTTGAACTGCAGAATGCAGCGTTCCCTACCACGCTTTGACTGCGGACTGTCTCCACACCGCACACACACTTTCACTGCAGAATACACACACACTCGGACAGTCCCACATACATACACATTACACACACACTCAGACTGCCCTCACACACACACACACACACACACACACACACATACTGCGACTGCAGGCTGCCCCCCTCGCCCCATACACACTAGGACAGTGCTGGTCACACACACACACACACACACACACACACACACACACACACACTCTGTGACTGCAGGCTGCCCCCATCCCCCAAACACACTAGGACAGTGCTGGTCACACACACACACACACACACACACACACACACACACTGTGACTGCAGGCTGCCCCCCTCGCCCCATACACACTAGGACAGTGCTGGTCACACACACACACACACACACACACACACACACACACACACACACACACACACACTCTCTGTGACTGCAGGCTTCCCCCATCCCCCATACACACTAGGACAGTGCTGGTCACACACACACACACACACACACACACACACACACTGTGACTGCAGGCTGCCCCCATCCCCCATACACACTAGGACAGTGCTGGTCACACACACACACACACACACACACACACACACACACACACACACACACACACTGTGACTGCAGGCTGCCCCCATCCCCCATACACACTAGGACAGTGCTGATCACACACACACACACACACACACTGTGACTGCAGGCTGCGCCCCTCCCCCATACACACTAGGACAGTGCTGCTGATCACACACACACACACACACACACACACACACACACACACACACACTGTGACTGCAGTCTGCCCCCCTCCCCCCACTCGTACTGCAGCTTAAACAATGTGTCTGCAGACTGTCTCCCCCCCCATTCCCAACACACAAACTCTGCCTGCCCACTCCCATGCTATAAGAGGAAGCTGGTACCTGTCTACTGGTGGCAGCTGTGCTGTCTCGAAGTCCGGAGTCTGGAGCTGAGGAGGAGGGCTGCCTGTTCCCCTGCTGCACTGCTTGGTACACAACACATGGGGGCTGGGAAGAGCAGCCGAGGACAGCTCACATTACAGCCCCAGCGTTCAGTGCCCAATCACATAAGATCAGGGACAGGGGCGTGCTTTCATATGAGCTGACAGCACGCCCCTGTCACAGAGGCACTGCTATTAGGTGCCGCTCTGGGGGTTTTTCTTCATGAGTTTTTGCTGCACAATGCTTGGCCCCGCCCCCCCGCTTCCGGACCATTCACACTGACATCGGGAGGCACCAAGAGCAGTGCCTCCCACACACATTAAGACATGTTTCTACATAGTAAATTTATATAAATGCTAAAGGATTAACTATTAAAATAATACTAAGAAGATATTCTGTGTCATAAGTATCTTCTTAGTATTATTTTAATCATTATGACAGGGGAGGCACTGCCTCCCCTGCCTCCCCTGACTGCACGTCCCTGCATTCTAGTAATCTCATTCTGCAATATTACATCAAATGTATTTTTCTCTTACGTCCTAGAGGATGCTAGGGTTCCATTTAGTACCATGGGGTATAGACGGGTCCATTAGGAGCCATGGGCACTTTAAGAGTTTAATAGTGTGGGCTGGCTCTCCCTCTTTGCCCCTCCTACCAGACTCAGTTTAGAAAATGTGCCCGGAGGAGCCGGCCACAGCTAGGGGAGCTCGTAGGAGTTTTCTTAGTTTTTTTGTTTTAATAGAGTAAATTAGGTACAGGAAGGCTGCTGGCAACAGCCTCCCTGCTTCATGGGACTTAGGAGGGGAAGTAGGAAGCAACTCTTGAAGTTAATTGTCCTCTACTCCGCCGACAGGACACTGAGCTCCTGAGGGTGCTGATCGCAAGCCCACGAGGCGACCGCTCACTCCTGCAGCATGCTGCCACCCCCTATCAGAGCCAGAAGAAAGAAGAGTGATGAGTACAGCTAACCGGGCCGCCGGTGGGAATGCCAGCACAAGGGTGGGAGTGCAGCTCTGACAGGCTGCACACCAGGAAGGCTCAGCAGCACATGGTGTAGGCGCTTTGAGGGGCGTCCTGAGCCAGCGCGGATAAACCTACACTGGTCAAGCAGCTAACAGGGGCTAATCCCGCTGTTAGCAATAAAATCCTCAGGCCAGCATAAACAATTTGTGTGGGAAACCGCGTGCCATTACAGGGGGCGGAGCTTTTCCTCAGAGCGGATCCAGAGCCAATTTCTCCCTGCAGCTCATTGGAACAGAATGCTGACAGGGAGCGCTGCCCTCCACATAACTCCAGCTATCCTCTGCGGTACCAGGGTGTTATAGATTGTGTTGGTAGTACTAATTAACTTATTAAGGTTGGTTAGTCAGCGCCGGGCTTTTATCATAATAACCTCCTACAGGGGCCCTGTGTGGCTGGCTCCTTATACTCTGTGACTCTTTGTAGGTACTCTGGGGGAAACTGTCTGACATTTTCGTGTGTGTGTGTATGTGTGTGTGTAGGTGTGTATATAGAAGTAGAAATTTTTCTCCCCCAAGCCAAAAAATCCTTCGGCGCCCCCCCCCCCCCCCCCCCCATACACCCCGTAATTGCCTGCGGCGCGCGCTGGCAAAAAGTGTGTGTGGCTTTGTCGAAATGGGCGTGGCTTTGCGTGGAGGGCGTGGCATTGCAGGAAAAGACTACCTTATACCCCAGTTTTGCAACCTGCACGCCCAGACGTTGGCCACCACAGGAAAGAAAAATAATCCTGATTCATGCCCCTTACATTATTTGTCATTTTTCCTCCTTATAGTAATGCCCAGTATACATTATTCCACATACTGCAATGGCCCTTAGACATTATTCCACACACAATCAGTGATCGCGCTGAGCCCAAAAAAAAGTGGGTCCCAGGGACCCTTCACTTTTAAAAATTGGGGTCCTACCGGTCTTTTTCTGGGTCCCATCGGAATGAAGGTTCTTATTAATTTTAATCTTGTTTGGACACTACAAAAATGTTGCAAGATGGGGGGGATGGGGTGACAATGCTGCTGGGCTGTGTAGCATGCAGGACACCCTGCACCAGAACTGTAACTAGACATTTTGGTGCCCTTAGGCAGAAAGTGAATTGGTGTTAGACCACTTAGACCACAAAGAACAGGTAGTGCGCGCCGTAGGCGCGTTGCAAAATTTTAGGGGCGTGGCTTCATAGGGAAGGGGCGTGGCCACATAATAGTGTCAATTCACATTACACCACACAGTAGTGGCGCTTATACACATTGCACCAGGTAGAACCTCCTATGCACACTGATCCAGGTAGATCACGTCATACACTTTGCTCCAGGTACAGCACGTCATACACTTTGCACCAGGTACAGCACGTCATACACTTTGCACCAGGTACAGCACGTCATACACTTTGCACCAGGTAGAGCACGTTATCATACACATTGCCACTAGGTAGAGCACGTTATCATACACAGTGCGCCAGGTAGAACACGTTATACACACTGCGCCAGGTAGAGCACGTTATCATACACATTGCGCCAGGTAGAGCATGTTATCATACACATTGCCGCTAGGTAGAGCAAGTTATCATACACATTGCATCAGGTAGAGCATGTTATCATACACATTGCCGCTAGGTAGAGCAAGTTATCATACACATTGCCGCTAGGTAGAGCAAGTTATCATACACATTGCCGCTAGGTAGAGCAAGTTATCATACACATTGCGTCAGGTAGAACACGTTGTTATACACATTGCGCCAGGTAGAGCACGTTATTATACACAATGCGCCTGGTAGAGCACGTTATTATCAGCCACATTGCGCCAGGTAGAACACGTTATTATACACAATGCGCCTGGTAGAGCACATTATCATACACATTGCGCCAGGTAGAACACGTTATTATACACAATGCGCCTGGTAGAGCACGTTATAATACACATTGCACTAGGTAGAGCACGTTATCATACACATTGCGCCAGGTAGAACACGTTATCATACACATTGCGCCAGGTAGAGCACGTTATCATACACATTGCGCCAGGTAGAACACGTTATTATACACAATGCGCCTGGTAGAGCACGTTATCATACACATTGCGCCAGGTAGAACACGTTATTATACACAATGCGCCTGGTAGAGCACGTTATAATACACATTGCACTAGGTAGAACACGTTATTATACACAATGCGCCTGGTAGAGCACGTTATTATACACATTGCACTAGGTAGAGCACGTTATCATACACATTGCACCTGGTAGAGCACGTTATTATACACATTGCACCAGGTAGAGCACGTTATCATACACATTGCGCCAGGTAGAACACGTTATCATACACATTGCGCCAGGTAGAACACGTTATCATACACATTGCGCCAGGTAGAATACGTTATCATACACATTGCGCCAGGTAGAGCACGTTATCATACACATTGCGCCAGGTAGAACACGTTATTATACACATTGCGCCAGGTAGAACACGTTATTATACACATTGCGCCAGGTAGAACACGTTATTATACACAATGCGCCTGGTAGAGCACTGAGGCACATTGCAGTAACCACTCACTTATCACCTCCAGTTGCACGAAGGGGCCGTTTGACACAAGTGGTTCCGCCCCCAGCAGCAACTCACTGACACTCACCATTTTTTCTGACAGCACAGTGCAGTGAGTGCACTGGCACAAGTAGCCAGCCTGCGCCTGTAGTAGCCGCAGCCTGGAGGAGCTCTATGTGAAATCGCAAGCAGAGGCTGTTCTCTGGCAAGAAGGAGCTCGTCCAATCGCTTCCCCTGACGGGCTGGCCACTGCTAAATATACCGATAATCAGTTCCAACTGTGTCAAAGTAGTGGAGCCCCAGGTGCAATGGGAAAGTCAGTGTCACTGCACAGTTGTACTGATATACTGGTATATTTAGCAGTGGCCAGCCCGTCAGGGGAAGCGATCGGAGGAGCTCCTTCTTGCCAGCCTCTGCTTGCGATTTCACAGATAGCTACTTCATGCTGCGGCGCCGGCTGGCTACTTGTGCCAGTGCACTCACTGCACTGTGCTGTCAGAAAAATGGTGTCAGTGAGGCCCTGACACTCTGAGCGGCCTCACATTGCACACACGGAGCTTGCAGCCCCCGGACATCCCGCATCTGCACCAGCTACTCCAGGTGAAGCGGGGCGATGCAGCACTGCCTACTGCTTACCTACAGCGGGAGCTGCGCAGCCCGGACGGCTCCTGCTGGAAGGTAGTTGTCGGGTCTCGGTGGGGCGTTGAGCGGGTCCCGGGTAGGGGGGTGGCGGCGGGCAGATCCGGAGCTGTACTCCCAGTCGCAGAGGAGGGTGCTGGCGGCAGAGTGGCAGTGGAGCCGGATGAGCGGGGGCCAGTCTGTCAGCCCTGCAGCACAGATTCATGTGCTGGCGGGGAGCAGGATTCAAAGCGGGAGATGCTGCAGGCTGTGATTGGATGGAGACTACAGGAGGTGATTGGCCGAGGAAACAGCCAGTCACCTCCTGCATTCCGCTGACAGGCTTAACACATGCAAACACATATTCAGATGAGCGCGTCCTGTGGGACCCGCTCATCTTCTAAATGTGAGTCCCGGGCGGCTGTTTCTGGGTAAAATACGCGCCATGGCGCGTTTTTGCGATCACTGACAATAATGCACATGACACAATATGCACACACCGTAATGCCCCCTACACATTATGCCACACACCGTAATGCCCCGACACATTATGCCACACACGTAATGCCCCCGACACATTATGCCACACACCGTAATGCCTGTGACACATTATGACAGGAATCGCAATGCCAGTTATACATTATGCTACACACTGCAATGCCCCTGATACATTATAGCACACACAATGTCTGTGACACAGTATGACACACACCACAATGATCCTGAGACATTATACCACATACCACAATGCCCGTGATATAGTATACAACACACCGTAATGCCTGATACATTATGACACACACCGCAATGTCCGTGATACATTATGCCACACACCGTAATGCCCATTACACATTAAGTTCTACAGTAAGGCTTCCAATTACTTTTAAATTACCTCCTCGTTGCCAGGGGTTTCATGCTCTTGGTTCCATGCACGGTGCCAGGGGTTTTCATGCTCAGGGTGTCATGCTCGTTGCCAGGGGTTTCATGCACTGGGTGTCCTGCTCGTTGCTAGGGGGTAGTGCTTGTTGCTAGGGCCGTGCTCCCAGTGCCACATATGCTCCCAGTGCCAGATATTCCCCCACAGTGCCAGGTATATGCACCCAGTGCCAGATATTCCCCCACAGTGCCAGGTATATGCACCCAGTGCCAGATATTCCCCCACAGTGCCAGGTATATGCCCCCCCCCCCAGTGCCAGATATTCCCCCACAGTGCCTGCTTCCCCCCCCCCCAGTGCCAGATATTCCCCCCCCAGTGCCAGGTATATGCCCCCAGTGCCAGATATCCCCCCCCTCCAGTGCCAGGTATATGCCCCCAGTGCCAGGTATATGACCCCCCAGTGCCAGATATCCCCCCCCCCCAGTGCCAGGTATATGCCCCCAGTGCCAGATATTCCCCCACAGTGCCAGGCATATGCCCCCAGTGCCAGATATTCCCTCCCAGTGCCTGCTCCCCCCCCCCCAGTGCCAGGTATATGCCCCCCCAGTCACGGGTATATGCCCCCAGTGCCGGGTATATGCCCCCCCAGTGCCAGGTATATTCCCCCAGTGCCAGGTATATGCCCCCCCAGTGCCAGGTATATGCCCCCAGTGCCAGGTATATGCCCCCAGTGCCAGGTATATGCCCCCCCAGTGCCAGATATTCCCCCCCAGTGCCAGGTATATGCCCCCAGTGCCAGGTATATGCCCCCAGTGCCAGGTACATGCCCCCCCAGTGCCAGTTATATGCCCCCAGTGCCAGGTATATGCCCCCAGTGCCTGCTTCCCCCCCAGTGCCAGGTAAATGTCCCCAGTGCCGGGTATATGCCCCCCCAGTGCCAGGTATATGCCCCCAGTGCCGGGTATATGCCCCCCCAGTGCCGGGTATATGCCCCCAGTGCCAGGTACATGCCCCCAGTGCCAGATATTCCCCCCTAGTGCCTGCTTCCCCCCCAGTGCCAGGTATATGCCTCCAGTGCCGGGTATATGCCCCCCCAGTGCCAGGTATATGCCCCCCAGTGCCGGGTATATGCCCCCCAGTGCCAGGTACATGCCCCCAGTGCCGGGTATATGCCCCCCCAGTGCCAGGTATATGCCCCCAGTGCCAGGTATATGCCCCTAGTGCCAGGTACATGCCCTCAGTGCCAGGTATATGCCCCCCCAGTGCCAGGTATATGTCCCCAGTGCCGGGTATATGCCCCAGTGCCTGCTCCTCCGGCCCCCCCCTATGTGTTGGAGGGACACGAGCGCATCGCGCGTCTCTCCTGTGTCCCTCCTGGCTCTCCCCCAGCTGTCTAATAAAGGAAGTGCCGTTCGTGAGCCAATCAGAGCTCACGAACGGCACTTGCTTCCTTAGACCGGCCGGGGGAGAGCCAGGAGGGACACAGGAGAGACGCGCGATGCGCTCGTGTCCCTCCAACACATGGGGGGGGGGGAGCCGGGGGAGCAGGCACCGCAGCAAGGAGGGAGAGGAGATCGCAGATTGACATGCGGACGCTCGTCCGCATGTCAATCTGTTCTAAATCAGTGGCGCCCCCGCAGCCCCTCGCCCCCAAGCCACCGCGAGGACTGCGGGGGCAGTAGTTACGCCACTGTCTCACATTACCATCTCTAAGGACTCTGTGTCCTGTGCTGCAGAATGTGTATCATCTCCTTAGAAGTCTATTCCATGTACTCAGGACTGCAATGTACTTTCCCAGCCTTCTGGATCAGAAGCCCCATGGGTGGATTCTTCGAGGGGAATGATATCCCAGATTTCAACAAGGATGTCACATACTGAGAAAGAAACACAGTTTTTGTGAAAATCTGTAGAGGGTTTGACATCCTCAGCCCCCACTGCTTCGTCTAAGACCCCCCCTACATACCCACAAAAACGTACACTTGCCCAGATAATGCAAGCTGACACTTATATCGACTCTGATACAGGGGACGGTGATGGGGATATGCATCACTTGCTAAGGGGGTGCAACTAATGATTGAAGCCATTTGGGACATTTTACATATTACTGAGAAGGTACCTGAGCAGGTAGAGGAATCCTTTTTTACAGAAAGTAAGAAATCATCGCTTACCTTCCCGGCTTCTAAGGAGTTAAACTCTTTGTTTGAAAAATCCTGGGAAAACCAAGAGAAAAAATTCCAGATCCCAAAAAGGGTTCTCATTGCTTTCTCTAACGTCCTAGTGGATGCTGGGGACTCCGTAAGGACCATGGGGAATAGACGGGCTCCGCAGGAGACAGGGCACTTTAAGAAAGAATTAGGAATACTGGTGTGCACTGGCTCCTCCCTCTATGTCCCTCCTCCAGACCTCAGTTTCAATCTGTGCCCGGACGAGCTGGGTGCACCTTAGTGAGCTCTCCTGAGCTTGCTAAATAGAAAGTATTTTGTTAGGATTTTTTTATTTTCAGAGAGATCTGCTGGCAACAGACTCTCTGCTACGTGGGACTGAGGGGAGAGAAGCAGCCCTACTCACTGTGGATAGGTCATGCTTCTTAGGCTACTGGACACCATTAGCTCCAGAGAAATCGAACACAGGAACGCACCCTTGGTCGTCCGATCCCAGAGCCGCGCCGCCGTCCCCCTCGCAGAGCCAGAAGCCAGAAGCCAGCGTGAGAAGCAAGAAGACTTCAAAAGCGGCGGCAGAAGACTCCAGTCTTCATATGAGGTAGCGCACAGCACTGCAGCTGTGCGCCATTGCTCCCACATTAAACCCACACACTCCGGTCACTGTAGGGTGCAGGACGCAGGGGGGGGGGGGGGGGGGGGCGGCGCCCTGGGCAGCAATTAGAGACCTCTTGGCAAAGTGGGCATATATACAGTTGGGCACTGTATATATGCATGAGCCCCCGCCATTATTTTACACAAAATCGCGGGACAGAAGCCCACCGCTGAGGGGGCGGGGCTTCTTCCTCAGCACTCACCAGCGCCATTTTCTCTCCATAGCTCCGCTGAGAGGATGCTCCCCAGGCTCTCCCCTGCAGATTCACGGTAGAAAGAGGGTAAAAAAAAAGGGGGGGGCACATAAATTTAGCGCAAAATCAGTATATACAGCAGCTACTGGGTAAACACTAAGTTACTGAGTAATTCCTGGGTCATATAGCGCTGGGGTGTGTGCTGGCATACTCTCTCTCTGTCTCTCCAAAAGGCCTTGTGGGGGTTCTGTCCTCAAATAGAGCATCCCCTGTGTGTGTGATGTGTCGGTACGCTTGTGTCGGCATGTTTGACGAGGAAGGCTATGTGGAAGCAGAGCAGGTACAAATGAATGTGGGATCGCCGCCGACGCCCGATTGAATGGATATGTGGAAGGTTTTAAATGATAATGTGAATTCCTTGCATAAAAGGTTGGATAAAGCTGAAGCCTTGGGACAGTCAGGGTCTCAACCCATTCCTGATCCTACAGTGCAGAGGCCGTCAGGGTCTCAGAAGCGCCCACTATCCCAAATTGTTGACACAGATATCGACACGGATTCTGACTCCAGTGTCGATGGCGATGAGGCAAAGTTGCAGCCTAAAATGGCTAAAGCCATCCGCTACATGATTATAGCAATGAAGGATGTATTGCACATCTCAGAGGAAAACCCAGTCCCTAACAAGAGGGTTTATATGTTTGGGGAAAAAAGGCATGAGGTGACCTTTCCCCCTTCACATGAGTTAAATGAGTTATGTGAAAAAGCTTGGGAATCTCCAGATAGAAAAATGCAAATTTCCAAACGGTTGCTTATGGCGTATCCTTTCCCGCCAACGGACAGGTTACGCTGGGAATCCTCCCCTAGGGTAGACAAAGCTTTGACACGCTTATCTAAGAAGGTAGCCCTGCCGTCACAGGATACGGCCACCCTAAAAGATCCTGCGGATAGAAAGCAGGAAGGTATCCTGAAGTCCGTTTATACACATTCAGGTACCCTACTAAGGCCGGCAATTGCGTCGGCCTGGATGTGTAGTGCTGTAGCAGCATGGACAGATACTTTATCTGAGGAACTTGATACCTTGGACAAGGATACTATATTACTGACCCTGGAAAATATAAAAGACGCTGTCCTATATATGAGAGATGCCCAGAGAGACATTAGCCTACTGGGCTCTAGAATAAATGCAATGTCGATTTCTGCCAGAAGGGTCCTGTGGACTCGGCAATGGACAGGTGATGCCGACTCAAAAAGGCACATGGAGGTTTTACCTTATAAGGGTGAGGAATTGTTTGGGGACGGTCTCTCGGACCTAGTTTCCACAGCTACGGCTGGGAAGTCAAATTTTTTGCCATATATTCCCTCACAACCTAAGAAAGCACCATATTACCAAATGCAGTCCTTTCGATCACAAAGAGGCAAGAAAGTCCGAGGTGCGTCCTTTCTTGCCAGGGGCAGGGGTAGAGGAAAGAAGCTGCACAATACAGCTAGTTCCCAGGAACAGAAGTCCTCCCCGGCTTCCACTAAATCCACCGCATGACGCTGGGGCTCCACAGGTGGAGCCAGGATCGGTGGGGGCGCGTCTCCGAAATTTCAGCCACCAGTGGGTTCGCTCACAGGTGGATCCCTGAGCTATACAGATTGTATCTCAGGGATACAAGCTGGAATTCGAAGTGATGCCCCCTCACCGTTACCTCAAATTGGCCCTGCCAGCTTCCCCCATAGAGAGGGAAATAGTGTTAGCGGCAATTCACAAATTATAACTCCAGCAGGTGGTGGTAAAGGTTCCCCTCCTTCAACAGGGAAGGGGTTACTATTCCACAATGTTTGTGGTACCGAAACCGGACGGTTCGGTCAGACCCATATTGAATTTAAAATCCCTGAACATTTACCTGAAAAGGTTCAAGTTCAAGATGGAATCGCTCAGAGCGGTCATTGCAAGCCTGGGAGAGGGGGATTTTATGGTGTCTCTGGACAGAAAGGATGCTTACCTGCATGTCCCCATTTATCCACCTCATGAGGAGTACCTCAGATTTGTGGTACAGGACTGTCATTACCAATTCCAGACGTTGCCGTTTGGTCTGTCCACGGCACCGAGAATATTTACCAAGGTAATGGCAGAAAGCAAGGTAATCTGCGAAAGCAAGGAGTCACAATTATCCCATACTTGGACGATCCCCTCATAAAGGCGAGGTCCAGAGAGCAGTTGCTGATCAGCGTAGCACACTCTCGGGAAGTGTTGCAACAGCACGGCTGGATTCTGAATGTTCCAAAGTCGCAGCTGATTCCTACGACGCATCTGCCCTTCCTGGGCATGATTCTGGACACAGACCAGAAGAAGGTTTTTCTCCCGGCGGAAAAGGCTCAGGAGCTCGTGACTCTGGTCAGAGACCTCTTAAAACCAAAACAGGTGTCGGTGCATCACTGCACGCGAGTCCTGGGAAAGATGGTGGCGTCATACGAGGCCATTCCCTTCGGCAGGTTCCATGCGAGGACCATTCAGTGGGATCTGTTGGACAAGTGGTCCGGATCGCATCTTCAGATGCAGCGGCTGATCACCCTATCCCCCAGGGCCAGGGTGTCTCTTCTGTGGTGGCTGCAGAGTGCTCACCTTCCCGAGGGTCGCAGGTTCGGCATTCGGGACTGGGTCCTGGTGACCACGGATGCAAGCCTCCGAGGGTGGGGGGCAGTCACACAGGGAAAAAATTTCCAGCGTCTGTGGTCAAGTCAGGAGACTTGTCTGCACATCAATATCCTGGAACTAAGGGCCATATACAACGCCCTAAGTCAAGCGGAGCCTCTGCTTCGCAACCAACCGGTGCTGATTCAGCCAGACAACATCACCGCAGTGGCTCATGTAAACCGCCAAGGCGGCACAAGGAGCAGGGTGGCGATGGCGGAAGCCACCAGAATTCTTCGCTGGGCGGAGAATCACGTAAAAGCACTGTCAGCAGTGTTCATTCCGGGAGTGGACAACTGGGAAGCAGACTTCCTCAGCAGGCACGACCTCCACCCAGGAGAGTGGGGGCTTCATCAAGAAGTCTTCACACAGATTACCAGTCGTTGGGAACTGCCACAGGTGGACATGATGGCATCCCGCCTCAACAAAAAGCTACAAATGTATTGCGCCAGGTCAAGAGACCCTCAGGCGATAGCTGTGGACGCACTAGTGACACCGTGGGTGTTCCAGTCGGTTTATGTGTTTCCTCCTCTTCCTCTCATACCCAAGGTGCTGAGAATCGTAAGAAAAAGAGGAGTGAGAACAATACTCATTGTTCCGGATTGGCCAAGAAGGACTTGGTATCCGGAACTGCAAGAAATGCTCACAGAGGACCCATGGCCTCTGCCTCTCAGACAGGATCTGTTGCAACAGGGGCCCTGTCTGTTCCAAGACTTACCGCGGCTGCGTTTGACGGCTTGGCGGTTGAACGCCGGATCCTAGCAGAAAAAGGCATTCCGGATGAGGTTATTCCTACGCTAATAAAGGCTAGGAAGGACGTGACGGCTAAACATTATCACCGTATATGGCGAAAATATGTTGCTTGGTGTAAGGGCCAGGAATGCCCCTACAGAGGAATTCCAGCTGGGCCGTTTCCTTCACTTCCTACAGTCGGGAGTGACTATGGGCTTAAAATTGGGATCCATTAAGGTCCAGATTTCAGCCCTATCCATTTTCTTTCAAAAGGAACTGGCTTCTCTTCCTGAAGTTCAGACGTTTGTAAAGGGAGGGCTGCATATTCAGACCCCTTTTGTGCCACCAGTGGCACCTTGGGATCTTAACGTGGTGTTGAGTTTCCTGAAATCACACTGGTTTGAGCCACTTAAAACCGTGGAGTTAAAATATCTCACGTGGAAGGTGGTCATGCTATTGGCCTTAGCTTTGGCTAGGCGTGTGTCAGAATTGGCGGCTTTGTCACATAAAAGCCCCTATCTGGTTTTCCATATGGACAGGGCAGAATTACGGACTTGTCCGCAATTTCTGCCAAAAGTGGTGTCATCTTTTCATTTGAACCAACCTATTGTGGTGCCTGCGGCTACTCGTGACTTGGAGGATTCCAAGTTACTAGATGTAGTCAGGGCTTTGAAGGTTTATGTAGCCAGAACGGCTGGAGTCAGGAAAACTGAGTCGCTGTTTATCCTGTATGCATCCAACAATCTGGGTGCTCCTGCTTCAAAGCAAACTATTGCTTGCTGGATCTGTAACACGATTCAGCAGGCTCATTCTGCAGCTGGATTGCCGCCTCCAAAATCAGTCAAAGCCCATTCCACAAGGAAGGTGGGCTCTTCTTGGGCAGCTGCCCGAGGGGTCTCGGCATTACAGCTTTGCCGAGCGGCTACTTGGTCAGGTTCAAACACTTTTGCAAAGTTCTACAAGTTTGATACCCTGGCTGAGGAGGACCTTGTGTTTGCTCATTCTGTGCTGCAGAGTCATCCGCACTCTCCCGCCCGTTTGGGAGCTTTGGTATAATCCCCATGGTCCTTACGGAGTCCCCAGCATCCACTAGGACGTTAGAGAAAATAAGATTTTACTTACCGGTAAATCTATTTCTCGTAGTCCGTAGTGGATGCTGGGCGCCCGTCCCAAGTGCGGACTTCTTCTGCAATACTTGTATACAGTTATTGCTTAAATAAGGGTTATGTTATGGTTGCATCAGGTTTATCTGATGCTCTGTTGTTGTTCATACTGTTAACTGGGTAAGTTTATCACGAGTTATACGGTGTGATTGGTGTGGCTGGTATGAGTCTTACCCTGGATTCCAAAATCCTTTCCTTGTACTGTCAGCTCTTCCGGGCACAGTTTCCTTAACTGAGGTCTGGAGGAGGGACATAGAGGGAGGAGCCAGAGCACACCAGAATCTAAATTCTTTCTTAAAGTGCCCTGTCTCCTGCGGAGCCCGTCTATTCCCCATGGTCCTTACGGAGTCCCCAGCATCCACTACGGACTACGAGAAATAGATTTACCGGTAAGTAAAATCTTATTTTCCCTTTCCCTGAAAAGGACAGAAAAAAGTGGGAAATCCCCCCTATAGTGGACTCTTCTGCATCTAGGTTGTCAAAAAAGGTGGTTTTATCTGTCCCTAGTTCAACTGCTTTAAAAGAGCCGGCTGACCGCAAGATTGTGACTACGCTCAAATCACTGTTCACAGCTACTGGCGTAGCTTATAGGTCCCACCATTGATTGTGCGTGGATTTCTAAAGCCATAGTAAAGTGGTCAGGCACATTACTAGATCACTTAGATACTATGGTTAGGAGTGACATTGAATTGTTTTTGTGTCACATACAGGATTCTGCAGGTTTCATGGTGGAGGCCATGAAGGACCTTGGCATGCTGAATGCGAGAGCTACTTCCATGGCAGTCTCGGCACTCTAGCTACGCCAATGGACTGCGGATGCAGAATCCAAGAAAAGTGTGGAGAACATAGCCTTCACAGGTCAGGCTCTGTTTGGGGACGCATTGGATGCGTGGATCTCCACGGCAACTGCAGGTAAGTCAACCTTTCTTCCCTCAGCAGCACCACTGGCTAGAGAATCTTATCCTACATCTACACTGCAGTCCTTTTGGACCGCAAAATTTAAAAAATCCAAAACCCCTTCCACTTTCTTTAGAGGAGGTTGGGGAAAATCCAGAAAACCTGCACCAACAGGTTTTCAGGAACAGAAACCAGGTTCTGCTTCCTCAAAATCTTCAGCATGACGGTGGACCTCCCAGCCTGGAGATCGAGCAGGTGGGAGTAAGACTAAAATATTTCAGTCACATCTGGGCGTCATCATGCCTAGACCCCTGGGTAACAGATATTGTTGCCCAGGGATACAGACTGGAGTTTCAAGTACTCCCACCTCAAAGATACTTCAAATCAGCCTTACCAGCTTCGTTGACAAAAAATGCTCTCCTACAGGAAGCCATTCAAAAATTGGTTCAAACAAATGTCATTGTTCCAGTTCCACCCTACCTAAATCACAAGGGTTATTACTTAAACCTGTTTGTGGTACCGAAACCGGACAGTTCGGTAAGGCCGATATTAAACCTAAAGTCATTGAACCCCTACTTGAGAGAATTCAGATTCAAGATGGAGTCTCTGAGAGTGGTGATCTCAGATCTGGAGGAGGGGGAATTCCTAGTTACCCTGGATATCAAGAATACGTACCTTCACATTCCAATCTGGCCACCTCACCAGGCTTATCTAAGATTTGCGCTGCTGGACTGTCACTATCAGTTCCAGGCTCTGCCGTTTGGCCTCTCCACAGCACCGAGGGTGTCCACCAAGGTCATGGCAGAGATGATTCTCATAAGGGAAAGAAAAGGAAAGGGGGAGGTGGGATAATATACTTCTGCACAAGTTTTATTATGATTTTATCCCCAATTATTCATACCGTTATTAATTCGATTCTAGAAACTGGGGGTGCTGCCTAAGACAATAATACTGAAGGGCAAAGGAAAATGAAAGAACAAGATTGTCTTTTGTGTTGGCGCACTTGAAAGAAGAGATATATATTTATTTATTACAATGTAATGATTATTACGTTAAAACATAACTTTTATTCTTTATTTATTAAAATATCCTGTTTCATGAAATATAAACATGCATATGTAAATTTTAAATCATTAAATTTGATTACAATATCATATAGGCTCACTGTGTGGTTATTCCATTCTATTGTATTGCTGATTATTATAACTCAATAAATGATTGGTACATTAAAGTTTATCAATGAAATTTTGATTCAGGGGATCATTTATTATGTATCTATTAAATATTAGTATTATATCATCATTGCACACAGAAATATATCTGTTGGAATATACTGATATTCTTTTGTGTACAGGAAAAGAAGAAACATGTTTCCGTACCCCACGTCTATTATGCAAACTTATAATATATCTATTGTCTGCTGACAAGGTTTTTAGATTCCTGTGGATAATTCGATTGGGAGTTCCCTGCAGGGATACATTCTCACAAATATTCCGCAGTACCGTCACATACCTCGTCCAGTACACAGACTAGCTCCTGCTGAGGGTCATATGCAATACCCCAGTTATATGCACCTATAATATATCTAATGTCTGCTGACAAGGTTTGTCTGGCTTCTGTGGAAGATATATGCCTTTAGTGAGTCCCCTTCAGGGGTTTATCTTCTCACAAATATTACACAGTCCAGTCTCAAATCTTGTCTATTACACAGACTAATTTATACTAGAAGTAACGTGCAATATTATAGTGATCAATCACCTTTTAATTCAGGCCACTATTAATCACACATAAAAAATTCATATCATATTCCTTTATATAGGAATTATCATATAGGTTCCAGAAGGAAAAAAGAAAAGTTTGCTGACGGTGGGTTGAAAATATATACAGTTTCTTTATCAGAAATTTCCTATCTGATTCTACACATCTTATGTATTCCTCTGTGCATATGTTTATTTTTCCAGACTTTAATTGGATCTCTTATTATAACTCAAATAAACATACATAAATATGATACAGAAATGTACTAGTCAGTGAGAATAGGAACAAATGAATACCTGGGAAAATAGCTCAACATATTTTAACTATGTATCTAATTATTGGTCACAAAGGCCTGTATTTTAAATTGGTTCTCTGTTGATACATTAAGTAGCATTCCTGTATTTGTTACACAGCAGTTGTAACTAAAGTGTCACTTATATTCTGTATTATACTGGGTAGCTGGTACAGAGTAATAGGAATAATGTCAGTGGTTAATTATTGGTCATAGAGACCTGTGTTCCACAATAATTCTCTGTTAATATATTGGAGCCGGATTCCTAAAGCAACCGTGCTGCAGTTATAAGAGAAATACCGCTTATATTCGATTTTTCCATGTGCACATGGTACACAGTAAAAAGATAATTCTAATAATTTTAAATGGGGACACCCATAAATTATAGGCTGTTCCACATTCAATTGGGTAGATATTAAGTGTGTCTCTTATATTCCGTATCACACTGCTGATGTCATACCATCCGCTGTTTCTATTACACTGCTCTTAAAGATAAAGATATCGCTATCTGCTGTATTTAAGTAAGCAGCTGGTGCGCAGTGATGAAAATAATATAAGCGGTATTTCTCTTATAACTGCAGCACGGTTGCTTTAGGAATCCGGCTCCAATATATTAACAGAGAATTATTGTGGAACACAGGTCTCTATGACCAATAATTAACCACTGACATTATTCCTATTACTCTGTACCAGCTACCCAGTATAATACAGAATATAAGTGACACTTTAGTTACAACTGCTGTGTAACAAATACAGGAATGCTACTTAATGTATCAACAGAGAACCAATTTAAAATACAGGCCTTTGTGACCAATAACTAGATACATAGTTAAAGTATGCTGAGCTATTTTCCCAGGTATTCATTTGTTCCTATTCTCACTGACTAGTACATTTCTGTATCATATTTATGTATGTTTATTTGAGTTATAATAAGAGATCCAATTAAAGTCTGGAAAAATAAACATATGCACAGAGGAATACATAAGATGTGTAGAATCAGATAGGAAATTTCTGATAAAGAAACTGTATATATTTTCAACCCACCGTCAGCAAACTTTTCTTTTTTCCTTCTGGAACCTATATGATAATTCCTATATAAAGGAATATGATATGAATTTTTTATGTGTGATTAATAGTGGCCTGAATTAAAAGGTGATTGATCACTATAATATTGCACGTTACTTCTAGTATAAATTAGTCTGTGTAATAGACAAGATTTGAGACTGGACTGTGTAATATTTGTGAGAAGATAAACCCCTGAAGGGGACTCACTAAAGGCATATATCTTCCACAGAAGCCAGACAAACCTTGTCAGCAGACATTAGATATATTATAGGTGCATATAACTGGGGTATTGCATATGACCCTCAGCAGGAGCTAGTCTGTGTACTGGATGAGGTATGTGACGGTACTGCGGAATATTTGTGAGAATGTATCCCTGCAGGAAACTCCCAATCGAATTATCCACAGGAATCTAAAAACCTTGTCAGCAGACAATAGATATATTATAAGTTTGCATAACAGACGTGGGGTATGGAAACATGTTTCTTCTTTTCCTGTACATAAAAGAATATCAGTATATTCCAACAGATATATTTCTGTGTGCAATGATGATATAATACTAATATTTAATAGATACATAATAAATGATCCCCTGAATCAAAATTTCATTGATAAACTTTAATGTACCAATCATTTATTGAGTTATAATAATCAGCAATACAATAGAATGGAATAACCACACAGTGAGCCTATATGATATTGTAATCAAATTTAATGATTTAAAATTTACATATGCATGTTTATATTTCATGAAACAGGATATTTTAATAAATAAAGAATAAAAGTTATGTTTTAACGTAATAATAATTACATTGTAATAAATAAATATATATCTCTTCTTTCAAGTGTGCCAACACAAAAGACAATCTTGTTCTTTCATTTTCCTTTGCCCCATAGCAGAGATGATGCTACTCCTCCGCATGCAGGGGGTGAACATAATTCCATATCTGAAAGAACTGCTGATAAAAGCATTCTCCAGGGAGAGGCTATTACAGAGTATTGCTCTCTCAACTCGACTACTCCAGGATCATGGGTGGATCCTGAACCTTCCAAAGTCACATTTGAAGCCGACAAGGAGACTGTCCTTCCTGAGGATGATACTCAACACGGAAGTGCAGAGGGTATTTCTACCGGTGGAGAAAGCGTTGGTGATCCAATCAATGGTCTGGGATGTCCTGAAGCCAGCCCGTGTATTGGTTTGTCAGTGCATTTGCCTTCTGGGGAAGATGGTTGCCTCCTACGGGGCTCTACAGTACGGTAGATTCCATACACGGCCCTTCCAACTGGATCTCCTGGACAAATGGTCAGGGTCCGAAAGCCAGAATTTCACTCCTCTGGTGGCTGCAAACTTCTCACCTTCTCGAGGGCCACAGGTTCGGGGTCAGAATTGGATCCTTCTAACCATGGATGCAAGTCTCAGTGGTTGGGGAGCAGTCACCCAAGGGGAAAACTTCCAAGAAAAGTGGTCAAATCTGGAATTCATCCTTCCGATAAACATTCTGGAACTAAGGGCCGTATACAACGGCCTTCTACAAGTGGCACATCTTCTGCAAAATCGGGCCATTCAGGTTCAGTCGGACAATGTAACGGAAGTGTCCTACATAAACCGACAGGGCGGAACGAAGAGCAGAGCGGCAATCTCAGAGGTAACAAGAATCCTCCCCTGGGCAGAAAAGCACACAGTGGCGCTGTCAACAATCTTCATTCCGGGAGTGGACAACTGGGAAGCGGACTTCCTCAGCAGACACAGTCTCCATCCAGGAGAATGGGGCCTCCACCTAGAGGTGTTCACAGAGGTGACAAGCCGATGGGGTGCACCTCAGATAGACATGATGGCCTCTCGCCTCAACAAGAAGCTTCGGAGGTACTGTTCCAGGTCGAGAGACCCACAAGCAGTGGTGGCAGGGACGTGCGGTGAGCTAAATGGCTTAGGAGGCACTAGCTAGCACCAGAGACAGATTTTAACGCAATATATGAGCTAACGGGTTACATCTGGGCATTATACACAGGTGCAGCATTATAAACCCCTGGAAATTTTGTGAGTTTTGATCTGAGAGGTGCGGAAAAGATTGCAAGGTGAGGCATTGCCTCACCTGCCATAGACTTTTTACTGCAGAGTTTTGGCTATAAAAATTATTAGAATAATGCAAAGAAGATATTTCAAACATATTCTTTGTATTTTACATATACTTTATACAATCAAAACTCTGGTGCAAACGTAAGTATGACAGGAAAGGCTCTGCCTCACCTGCCTCACCCCACCGCACGTCACTGAGTGGCGGTGGACGAACTGGTAGCTCCGTGGGTGTTCCAGTCAGTGTATGTGTTCCCTCCACTCATCCCAAGGATTCTCAAACTAATAAAATGAACAAGAGTTCAGGCGATCCTCATTGCTCCGGACTGGCCAAGAAGGGCTTGGTACGTAGATCTCCTGGAATTACTGCTGGAGGATCCAAGGCCTCTTCCTCTTCGCGAGGACCTTCTACAACAGGGGCCGTTCGCCTATCAAGACTTACCGTGGCTACTTTTGATGGCATGGAGGTTGGACGCCAGATCTTATCTCGAAAGGGCATTCCGAACAAGGTCATTCCTACCCTGTTACAGGCTAGGAAGGGAGTAACACAGAGGTTCCCAAACTGTGTGCCGTGGCTCCCTGGGGCGCCCCGGGACACTTGCAGGGGTGCCCTGGGTTGGTGGTCCAGGACCATTTCAAATTATTCATGGTCAGTATAATAGGCAAAACCAGTAATGGTGGCTGCCAGTCATAAAATATGTGGCCAAACAGAAGCAAATCTTGTCCCTCACCACACAACTGACCTTAAGGATGACCTATAAACGCCATCTACTTAATGTAATATTTCTTTCTAAATTTCTCAATAAGAAAGTTTTGGCCTAGGGGTGCCGTGAAAAAAATTCTGATATTCTAGGGCGCCGTGATTCAAAAAAGTTTGGAAACCACTGGAGTAACATCTAAACATTTGGAAAAAGTATGCGTCTTGGTGTGAATCCAAGAAGTTTCCTACGTTGAAGTTTCAACTGGGACGGTTTCTCCTCTTTCTGCAAGCAGGTGTGGATGTAGGTCTATGCTTGGAATGCATTACGGTCCAGATTTCGGCCTTGTCAATTTTCTTCCAGAAACAATTGGCTTCTTTTCCTGAGGTTCAGACTTTCTTGAAAGGGATTCTGCATATCCAACCACTCTTTGTGCCTCCTACGGCACCTTGGGATCTTAATGTGGTGCTGCAGTTCCTGCAATCGGATTGGTTCGAGCCTTTACAGGAAGTGGACGTCAAGTTTCTTACTTGGAAGGCGGTCACACTGTTGGCATTGGCATCTGCTAGACGTGTGTCAAAATTGGGGGCATTGTCATGCAAGAGCCACTACTTGATTTTCCATGAAGATAGAGCTGAGCTCAGAACGCGTCAGCAATTTCTTCCAAAGGTTGTGTCAGCTTTTCATATCAACCAACCTATTGTGGTGCCAGTGGCTACTGACTCCTCAAGTACCTCAAAGTCCTTGGATGTTGTAAGAGCTTTGCACATTTATGTGAAGAGAACTTCTCGTCACAGGAAAT
Organism: Pseudophryne corroboree; assembly: GCF_028390025.1. NCBI lineage: Eukaryota > Metazoa > Chordata > Amphibia > Anura > Myobatrachidae > Pseudophryne > Pseudophryne corroboree. The sequence continues at coordinate 325,307,769 of NC_086447.1, read as the reverse complement.
CAGACGCTCTGTTTGTCCTTTATGATCCCAACAAGGTTGGGTGTCCTGCTTCTAAGCAGACAATTGCTCGCTGGATTAGGTTTAGCTACGTGGTCAGGGTCGAACACGTTTGCTAAGTTCTACAAGTTCGATACTTTGGCCCCTGAGGACCTAAAGTTTGGTCAATTCAACAGGAACCTCAGCACTCTCCCTCCCGTACTGGGAGCTTTGGTACATCCCCATGGTACTAAATGGAACCCCAGCATCCTCTAGGATGTAAGAGAAAATAGGATTTTAATTACCTACTGGTAAATTCTTTTCTCGTAGTCCGTAGAGGATGCTGAGCGCCCGCCCGGTGCTTCATTTTCCTGCATTGTTACTTGGTTAAGTATTGTTGGTTCAGTCGTTGCTGAATCGTTTCAAGTTGGTTAGCTTGGCTTTCCTTTTGTTATGTGTGAGCTGGTGTGAATCTCACCACTATCTGTGTATTTCCTTCTCTCAAAGTATGTCCGTCTCCTCGGGCACAGTTTCTAGACTGAGTCTGGTAGGAGGGGCATAGAGGGAAGAGCCAGACCACACTATTAAACTCTTAAAGTGCCCATGGCTCCTAGTGGACTCGTCTATACCCAATGGTACTAAATGGAACCCCAGCATCCTCTACGGACTACGAGAAAAAGATTTACCGGTAGGTAATTAAAATCCTATTTTTTTGTGCAGCAAAATTGTGTGTACCAGTGCAACTACAGACCTATGCATCCCTGGAAACGTTGCTGTGTTGTCTTGATTTTACACTGCGCCTCCATTTGCATTTAATTGAAGCCCAGTGACTGTATCCTCATAAATAATCATTCTAAATTATAAGCATACTTGCCTACCTGATCCTCTCCATGAGGGAGAAAATGCTCTGTTCCTGGACTCTCCTGGTAATGTATGATTGCCATCACCTGTGGTGAGCTAGTTAATAAGAAAGGTGTTTCACCACAGGTGATGGCAATCATACATTACCAGGAAAGTCCAGGAACAGAGCATTTTCTCCCTCATGGAGAGGGTCAGGTAGGCAAGTATGATTATAAGCATATGAACCAGTTTGGTCAGTCAGAGTGGAAAACGAGGTTAGCAGATGCTCCCAATAGGCACATTTGTGATTGTATTTGCTGAACTTCAAGTCTTTTGTGAATGTGTGCTGGCAGTGTTTCATTGCAGTCTTGTGTATCTTAGGGTTTGAAGGACCGGATCTTCCCAATTTCACACTTTAGATGACAAAATTGCTTACAGATCTGATCTTGGTAGTTAGTTTTAAAGATGGAAATACAATGTGTACGGCAATTTTAAGAACAGAACTTCTTATGGACCAAGGGCCTAATTCAGACCTGATCGCTGCTCTGCGTTTTCGCACAGCAGCTGATCAGGTCTGAACTGCGCAATCCAGACAGCCGATGGTCATCTCAGCTCAGTGATCGCCTCTGCCTGATTGACAGGCAGAGGCGGTTGCTGGGCGGGAGGGGGCTGGCTGTTTTAGCCACCATTTTAGGGGCACGGTCTGGGCAACTCAGGCTTGCCCGGACTGTGCGGGAGGTGGTCCGCGGCAGCTGCGTGACATCACACGCAGCCGCTGTGACCCGGACAGCCACAGGTAGCTCCCTGCCAGCGCACAGGAGCTGCACAGGTAGGGAGCTACTCATCAAGTACAAAAGCATCGCCGCTGTGTGATGCTTTTGTACTTGTGCGGGGGGTGGGGTAGGGCCAGACATGTGGGGTGGACTAGCCCTGTGCTGGGCATCCCCCCGCATGTCTGAAGACTGATCGTAGCTATGCAAAATTTTGCACGGCTACGATCAGGTCTGAATTAGGCCCCAAGTTATGGGAAACATTGTATTAATAGGCCAATTTTATAATCAAGTGAGTTATGTTTCATACAGTATATTACAACAAATATAGTCTAATTTCTATAACTCTGCTGTTTTTTTCCCTAAAAGGTGACATTTTAGGTCTGGAAATCAATCGTCCTTGGGAATTTCTCCCCGTCTTCCCCTGCAGGACAGTGCTCATACCTCTGCTAACATCAGGCACTGCTTTCTGGATCGTTGAAATACTGCGTCGGTTGGGATTTGAGACAGCTGTGAATTGCGGTTACATTCTTCTAGTGCTCCCTCGACTCTTCATAACGGTTCTCTCCTTTGTACTGGACTACACTGTGTATCAGGTAGCACCAGCCTGGGGATCAAACCCATGGAAGGCATTGGTCCTCTTAGCTATGTCTCATGTGATGCTAGTTTTCTACACAAGAACCATCAGCAATGCTATAGAGGGCATGCTATTTGCTGTACTCCTTCTCCTTACTTCCTCTGGAAAGTGTAACATTACAGTAACTGGCATGGTCTTGGCAGCTGGATTTTTTAACAGACCCACTTTTCTCTGTTTTGCCTTCATGCCAGTACTCTACAAGGTTTCCCAAAGTGACAAGTCACAATTCTCCTACACAGCCGCTATGTTTAATTTAATTAGGATGTTACCCAGTGTAATGTTCACCTCACTCATCTTCATGGTAGCTGATACAATGTACTATACAGGCCATTATCCAGTTTCTATAAATTGCACGGAAGGCTTATTTAACCAAGTAATACAAAATACTATTTTAACACCACTTAACTTTCTGCGGTATAACCTCAACCCCCGTAACCTTGCACAACATGGGGTTCACCCCCCAATAACTCACCTAGCAGTTAACGGTCTTATGCTCTTTGGAGCTCTCCATGTGTACGCATTGTGTTCTGGCATTAACATGATAAAACACAAGATATGGCTAAAATCTAATGTTCAGAAGAGCGAGAATGGGCAGCAATCTCTCCAACAAAACAGCTTACTGTTAATGTTTTATTTTGCACCACTATTACTCATGTCGTTATTTAAGCACCAAGAACCTCGCTTCCTCATTCCCCTGGTGTTACCTTTAGTTTTATTAGTTTCCAATTATAACAGAACGGTGAAAACAAAATGTGTTATTGTCTTGTTTAATGTCCTAGGAGCCCTTTTCTTTGGCTGCCTGCATCAAGCTGGATTAATTCCCAGTTTATTCCACATACAGCAAATTGTGCAGTCTGCATCCTCTGGCAACATGTCATCTCATCATACAATCCTGTTCACACACACATACATGCCTCCTTATTACTTGCTGGGATTGCAGAAAGGACAAACATCAGTGGGTATTATAGATCTTGCTGGCATGCCTGAAGTCCACCTGTGCCAGAAACTACAAGGACTTCAGGCAGATCTGTCCCACCGAAACTCACGTGAGCTGGGGACAAAGAGGCATCATTTTATAATTGTGTTCCCTGGTACTATTAGATCGCTTGTGGAAACTTGTGGTTTGGTCCATAATGCCGAGACCTTCTTTACTCCACATTTGTCTATGGAAGATCCTCCCATGATTTCCCATTTGTTCACAGGTAACTTAATAAGTCACATAGCTCTGCACATAATTGAGGTGAATGTGGACACATGACGGTGATAACACGTTTGAGTCAGTTTCGCAAGCATGCTAATGTTGGCGAAAAGAATATCTACGGGAGACTTTTTTTTTATTACAAATTTGGCCCATCCATATTCAAATGTGAAAATGACACTGTGATTTTTTATGGGATATTACAATAAGCACAAGTTCTAGATGCTGGCATTTAGTGATCAAGTTATTGACATTGACATTGTGTAAATTAAAATAGCAATATTCTTTCACCATGTAGTTAAATGCTGATCTGTAAACATCCCGGCCCTCAGGCACCCTAACAGTGTCTGGGTCTGGGACTGATGGTACAGTAAGTGGTTGTGTGGTACCCCCATAAAAGCCAAACAAAAAAACTTCAGGGGCTGCAGTCACATATGTAAGCTCTATACATAGCAGTGAAGGGAGGGGTAGAAGCAGAGGGAACCCTAACTAACTGTTTGTGGTAACCCTGTTACAATTTGGTTACTGCAAAATACCATTTTATAAATGATATCCTATGTAATAAAAGGCTAACGCTGCGCCTCACTTCTATGGGGGGGGGGGGGATTCAAGTGTTTTGTGTGTTGGTGGCCACTAGATGGCACCCGATGGAGTAATTCTAGTGTTGCTCCGTTCAGGCATGCACAGTCGCCGGTGCTGACATTACTGTTATGTTCCGTCATTTTGACGGGCTGGTAACTAGTTATTTATAAGACAGAGAGGATGTTGCATTTAGACATAGCTGTGCTTAGGCACCCCCACACATTTGATCTGGTTCTACCTTCCACAAGTTCATAGGGATAACTTCTAATGACAATAATTCTGCAATTTAATCTATGATCCGAAAACCAAGATGACTTATACAGGCAGTGGGAACTGTCACTGGGCAGAGCCGGCCATAGGCATAGGCAAACTAGGCAATTGCCTAGGGCATTTGATATGCCTAGGGGCATCAGCAGCTTCTGCTGATTAAAATGATATGCGGCATGCCTATATTCTGTGTGTAGCATTTCATATGCAGATACAGCCACAGTCTCACACAATATATAGGCATGCTGCATATCATTTTAATCAGCAGAAGCTGCTTGTGCATCCTAGCCGCATAGCAATGCAAATAAGATGCATCTTCATAAAAAAAGGTGCCCGACGTTAGCATTGAGGCAAGATTTATGAGGACACATCTGTATCCAAGCAGAGGCAGGGTTCACAGTGTTAGCGGCTGTGTGAGTGCTGTGTGCATGCGAGTGGGTTGGTTGCGCAGTAGTGTTCAGAATATGTGTAAGGGACACTATGTGTGTCATTATGTGTATAAGGGCATTAATAATGTGCAGCATATGTGTAAGGGACATTATGTGTAAAAGGGCATTAATAAAGGTTGTCATAATGTGTAAGGCGCATTAGGTTTATAAGGACATTAATAATGTGTGTCATATGTGTAAGGGGCATTACTTTGTGGAATTATGTGTATAAATGCATTACTAATGTGTGGCATTATGTGTATAAGGTGCTCTACTATGTGGCACTGCATATAGAAAGGGCACTACTGTGTCGTCTAATGTGAATAAAGAGCAATAGGGTGTGGTGTAATGTGAATAAGGAGCAATTCAGTCTGATGTAATGTGAATAAGGGGCTCTACTGTGAGGAGTAACGTTTATAAGGTAAAGTGATACTACTGTGGGATGTAATGTGAATTATGAACACTATCGCATGATCAAATGTGAATAAAGTTGCAGTACTGTGTGGTGTAATTGGAATTGGGGTTACTATTGTGTGGCCATGTCCCTTGCCAGCAAAAACACACCCCTTTTTAGGGCTGTGCGCCAAATGTGCGAGATGTTCCTATTTAAAGTATAGGGGGTACAAACACCAAAATAAGGACTGCTATGGGTGAGGGGCGATTGTGCTGGGAAAGAGGTGCAAGATCAGAGGCGGAACCAGCGGTGGTGCTAGGGGGCACCAGCCAAAATCTTGCCTAGGGCATCACATTGGTTAGGGCCGGCTCTGTCACTGGGGTTTTGTAGATTCAGATTGGGACCCTTGTGATTAGCTTTATTAGTAGGAGAGAAGACGAAGCTTGAGGTCTTAATTAAGCTACTTCTCATATGAACCAATACTACTAGTAGATTAACAGATATGTATTAGTATGCCCAGATTAGAGACTGAACACAGATATACGGGGGAATTCCATTGTTTAATCACGCCAGATCTCCCATCTAAAGTGATGGGAGATTGCAGGGCGATATTCAATTGTCCCCAGATATCGTGCTGATCGTGCCCATATCAGCGATGCGAAAAGTCCTGTTTGGGTGCCCAAATGGGTCACTTTTCGCTCATTTCAGCTTGCCAACCCCAGGGGTAGTGAGCTGAAATGAATGTCTCAGACCCGCCAGCAAAAACATTTGAATAGCTGCTGGCGCGCGCGCAGGTGCGGGGACTCGCGAGAATATTTGAATTCCATCCATAGTCTGTATGGAGACAATCTATAGACACTGCTGGTCTCAGTACTGTAGTACAGCAGAGGCAGGCTGCAGATGGAACAACAGCGAAATGCCTGTAGTACTTGAAGCATTCTGCAGGAGATGTTGATACTAGAGTGCTGCACACAACTCGGAGCAGGTTATAGATATAGATGCACCTGTGTTTAGTAGCACACCTACTGGAATATATGTGCAGTGCAGGACAGCCCTGATGGTAGATAACTGGAATGAGGTCCTGACTCTGAGGTGGAAGTAAATAAACAAGAGCAAGTTACTGTACACCTTTTTCAAAACCATGCTGCAATGCAGGTGGGGCACATTTAAACTGTGCAGAGAGACTGAGATTTTAGAGAGGTGTTTCCAAAACGGAATCTAAATTGCAGTGTATAAATAAAGCTGCTCCGTATTTGTGGGCTACATGCAAAAGCAGCCAGTATTTACCCTGCTTGCAAAAAAAGAAATACATGTGTTTTTACTCCTTGCATTGTAACATGCACAGTTACTTTATCTTTTTTGCTTTACTCCCACTTGAGAATCAGGCCCTGAATGAGTAGTCAGTCATATGCAGAATGCATAGCGTGTAGCTGGAGAGATGCAGAGTGCACTAGTGAATGCAGGTAGCTTGAGATTTGAGGGCCCAATTCAGACCTGATCGCTGTTGTGCGAATTTGCACAGCGGCCGATTATCGAATGACTGCGCATGCATATGCACCCCAATGCGTCATCAAACAGCAACAGGATGGTGTGAAAATTTTGAGCGCAAGGCGTTTGCACTTTGATTGATAGGAAGAGGACGTTTGTGGGTGGTTACTGTTCGTTTTCTGGAAGTGTCAGGAAAAATGCAGGCGTTCCCAAGCGTTTTCAGGGCGGTTGTGTGACGTCAGCCTGTTTGTATCGCACTGTAGGAGTAAGTCTTGCGCTACGCACAGACTGGAAAAATCATTTGCTGGTGAGCGATTTGTGAATGGATTTGCAGATGTCCCCTGTCTGGCGGAATTTTCGCACGACATACACATGCATTCGCGGGGCGGGTTTTCACTCTCTATGGGTGGCGGCTATCTGATCGCAGACCACTGCAAAAACACACAGCAGCGATCAGGTCTGAATGATGCAAGGTGTACTTTGGCAATTTAGGTAACACAGATCTGAGATGTACTGTAGAATGCACTTGGCAAAACAGGTTACTGGTAACAGAGTCAGATGTAGAATGCACTTTGGTAATGCAGTTACAGAGACATTAACAGAAGCTGGAAGCTGCCACAGCCAGTAGCAAGGGCACTGATCCCTAGGAGAAGAGTGTGCTCTGGCAATGAGAATAGCGCTGGAGAGAGTTTATATAGTGCACTCTTAGAGCCTATTGGCCAGGTGGCTCATGTGAGTGTGACTGCAGGAATCTTGGTTGGCAAAAGTCATGTGAGTAAATCCAAGATGGCAGCAAACATGTTCCACCAGGAGGGAGACGCCATGCAGATGTGCCAGCATAGATCTCAGGGATGTCATACAAGACCAGGAGGGACATGGATGGCAGTGATGTAATACCACTGGACCTGGTAACTGGGGCTAAGACCCCAATGTGTGACACTTTCTTATCATGGGTGCCATATAGCAGTGGTTCCCAAACTGGGTGCCATGAGCCACTTGTAGGGGTGCCATGGTTTGGTGGTCCAGAACCAAATAAAATTATCTATAGTCAAAACAAATGCTGGTGGCTGCCAATCATAAAATATGTTGATAAGTAGAAGCGCAACCTTGTCCACCACCATATAACTGACAGGTAAGCACAAGAAACGTAAGTTTTTTTTCTGATTTTCTCATAACAAACTTTTGGCCTAGGAGTGCCTTGCTACTCATTAAAATATAAATTAATCAAGGCACAGCATATTATCCTCTTTGCAGGGGATGTGCTCCTAGATTTCCACCAAAATGTATAGGTTTCCGGAGCAAGATGAAGCGATTATGGAGGAGCGGAGTTTGATGCAGTGAAAGTATGAATTAGGCGCTTGTGCACTAGTCTTATGAAGCAATGCATGGGGTATATTGTAATGAGACAGAGGGGTGGCAAAGGCACATTTGTAGAAGCATCCTTGCTATACTGAGAGTGCATGGCCACATCCAGCCCGCAGAAGGATTTGATTATTTGATTATGATTCTAATAGGACACATCTTGCAACATCCAGTTGTACTTTGGTCAATGATAAAAAGCAAAACATTTGTATTGTCCTCACAGAAATTAGATGACAGTGTTTAGAAACTAAGTCCCATGCTCCTGGTTCCATGTTCATTACTCTGATGACGCTGTAACTACGCTGGATTATTTTCTGATTTGCTACTACCTTGAAAAAGGTCCTAGCAAGGGACCGAAACGTTGGTGAGCCCTTTCAATTTTTGTTTGTTATGGACATATGAGGAACCATTAATATTAAAAAAAATTTTTGGGCATTTATTAAACAAGACTGGAGAGTGCTATCTGTCTTCCACCCCGGTGGATGTACTCTGTATTGTATATATATATATATATATATATATATATATATATATATATATATATATATATATATATATATATATATATATACATCCCAACTGACAGACGCAGGGTACAGGAGCACACTGACATATAGATTGTATATGGACACACACACACACACTGTACAGAGGCAGTGGCGCACGCAGGGGGTTCTGAATACCCAGAAACCACCCCTGAACACCCAAATTCTTTTTATCTGAGATGGAGACAGCTGTGTCTCCATCTCAGTGCAAACCGCCATCGCGATCACTTAAGCTGCTGCTGCACGGAGCTCTCGTCGGGGCAGAGCTCAAGCTTCACAGCAGCCAGTGCCGGTATGCCTCTGTACAATGTGTGTGTCAGTGTGCCCATATACTGTGTGTGTGTGCGTGTGTGTGTCAGTGTGCCCATATACAATCTATATGTCAGTGTGCTCCTGGTCCCTGCTTCTGTCAGTTGGGATGTATTTGTGTGACTGATGCCGGGATATATGTATATAAATAAATTATTTTTTTTATATAAATTCATGCGGAAACCCCCCTCGGTAAATCCTGCGTTTGCCCCTGAGAGGCATACCGACAAATGCACACAGTATAAAGGGGGAGCTGCCAGCCATGCAGAAGCACATACCTTCTCTGTTATAGTGCAGCTCCAGCTCCCTCTTCGTCACCAAATGCTGCACTGTCAGTCTCCGGCTTCCCCCTGTTTCCCTGCATCGCGGGAGGGCTGGGAGCCAGGAGGACACACAGCTGTGCTGTGCTCAGTCTGTGCTTTCTGTGTCCTGGGCCAGCGGGCAGGAGAGCGGATAGGTGCTGGTGAGCGGGTGGCCGCGGCGGTGTAGAGCATGAGTGACGGACGGTCACTCACACTCTGCAGTAGAGCAGCTCCCTCCTGAGTCTGGCGCTGTACGCTGCCGCATACTGCGCGTATGCGTCGGGCCGGCATTGGCTACTGTGAAGCCTGAGCTCTGCCCCGACGAGAGCTCCATGCAGCAGCAGCTTCAGTGATCGCGATGGCGGTTTGTACTGAGATGGCGACACAGCTGTCTCTATCTCAGATAAAAGAATTTGGGTGGTCAGGGGGGGGGGGGGTGTTTCTGGGTACTCAGAAACCCCCCCTGCGTGAGCCACTGCAAGGCACACTAACAATGCAGGTTTTAGTGATATCCAGGCTTGAGCACAGGTGACTTAATTAGCACCTCGTTATTTTGATTTAACCATCTGTGCTGCAGCCTGGATATCACTAAAACCTGCACTGTTAGTGTGCCTTGAGTACCGTGGTTGGGAATGCCTGCTCTAACATTACGTATAGAGCACAGGTTCTCAAACTCGGTCTTCAGGACCCCACACGGTGCATGTTTTGTAGGTAACCCAGCAGGTGCACAGGTGTATTCATTACTCACTGACACGTTGTAAAATATCCACAGGTGGAGCTAATTATTTCACCTGTGCTTCTGTGAGGAGATCTGGAAAACATGCACTGTGTGGGGTCCTGAGGTCCGAGTTTGAGAACCTGTGGTATAGAGCATAGGTTCTCAAACTCGGTCCTCAGGACCCCACACAGTGCATGTTTTGCAGGTAACCCAGCAGGTGCACAGGTGTATTAATTACACACTGAAACATTTTAAAAGGTCCACAGGTGGAGCTAATTATTTCACTTGTGACTTTGTGAGGAGACCTGCAAAACATGCAATGTGTGGGGTCTTGAGGACCGAGTTTGAGAACCTGTGGTATAGAGGGTAATTCATACTTGCCTACCTGACCCTCTCCATGAGGGAGAAAATGCTCTGTTCCTGGACTTTCCTGGTAATGTATGATTGCCATCACCTGTGGTGAAACACCTTAATTATCAACTAGCTCACCACAGGTGATGGCAATCATACATTACCAGAAAAGTCCAGGAACAGAGCATTTTCTCCCTTATGGAGAGGGTCAGGTAGGCAAGTATGCATCAGACTTGATCGTAGCAGCAAATTTGTTAGCAGTTGGGTTAAACCATGTGCACTGCAGGGGGGGGGGGGGCAGATTTGGGTGGGGTTTATTCAAACTGATATATAAATTGCAGTGTAAAAATAAAGCATCCAGTATTTACTCTGCACAGAAAGTGAAACCAAATAACCTACCCAAATCTAACTCTCTCTGCAAATGTTATATCTGCCACACCTGCAGTGCACATAGGGGGTCATTCCGACCTGATTGCACGCTGGGATTTTTCGCTGCGCTGCGATCAGGTCAGAACTGCGCATGCATATGCACCACAATGCGCAGTCACGTCGTACGGGTACAAAGCGGATCGTTGTGGAGCGATGGGTTTTACGAAGAATCCATTCGCACAGGCGATCGCAAGGAGATTGACAGGAAGAGGGCGATTGTGGGTGACAACTGACCGTTTTCTGGGAGTGGTTGGAAAAACACAGACGTGTCCAAGCGTTTGCAGGGTGGGTGTCTGACGTCAATTCCAGGCCCGGACAGGGTGAAGTGATCGCAGTGGCTGAGTAAGTTCTGAGTTAGACACAGAGAGAAGAAAGAAAATAGTTGACCCTTGTTGGGGAGCACTCTATTTTAGAAAGACTGTTGTATTAAATTGTCAAAATCTGGTAAAATCATAAGATTTTTAATAGTATCATGCTAAAATTAGGGAGTTCCAATTCTGCCAAAAGGTGCGAACTTTGTACAATATATACTGTAGCTGAAGGCTATGATACACAATAAGCCGGATAATTTATATAGCCATTGATATAATGTGGAAAAAATGTCAATGATATCTTTATATTGGGAAAAATATATGAGCTAAGTTCTGAGCTACTCAGAAACTGCACAAGCTGTTTTGTAGTGCTCGGCTGCACAAGCTGTTTTGTAGTGCTCGGCTGCACAAGCTGTTTTGTAGTGCTCGGCTGCACAAGCTGTTTTGTAGTGCTCGGCTGCACAAGCGTTCGCACACTTGCAAAGCAAAAAAACACTCCCCTATAGGCGGCGACTATCTGATCGCAGCGCTGCAAAACATAGCTAGCGTGGGATCAGGTCGGAATGACCCCCATGGTTTTGCCCAACTGCTAACAAATTTGCTGCTACGATCAGGGGGGTCATTCGCAGCGATCAGGTCAGAAGTGTGCATGCGCCGGAGCATGGCTGACAGCCGACGGCTGTCATTGCCTAGCAATTGCCTCTGCCTGATTGACAGGCAGAGGTGGTAGCTGGGTGGGAGGGGGCGGCACGGCAGCATTTGGCCGCTGTTTTGTGGGCAAGGTCTGGCCAACGCAGGCGTGGCCGGACCGTTCGGGGGTGGGCAGCAACGAGTAGCTCCCGGCCAGCACACAAAAGCTGTGCTGGCCGGGAGCTACTCCTGAAGTGCAAAAGCATTGCCGCTGTGCGATGCTTTTGTACTTCAGCGACGGGGCAGGGACTGACATGCGGGACGGTCTAGCCCTGTGCTGGGCGTCCCCCCGCATGTCAGTGTGGATGATTGTAGCTGTGCTAAATTTAACCCCATAGTCCAACAGAAAAACAAACTAGGAGCTACTATCGGGTCTGGGACTCAGGGTCGACAGCAAAAAGGTCGACACACCTTAGGTCGACGCCAATTGGTCGACACACCTTAGGTCGACATGGACAAAAGGTCGACAGGAACAAGGTCGACATGGAAAAGGGTCGACATGAGATTTTTTGGTGTCGTTTTCTTCGTAGAGTGACCGGGAACCCCAATTAGTGCACCGCGTCCCCTCGCATGGCTGGCGAGCGAATGGTGCCTTCGCTCCGCTACCGCTTCGCTCGGCACAGATTACCGTTCCAATCGTAGTCCACGTGGATCGTTAAGTATGAAAACGTTCCCAAAAAGAAAAAAATCCTGAAAAACTCATGTTGACCTTTTTCCATGTCGGCCTTGTCCCTGTCGACCTTTTGCCCATGTCGACCTTTTGTCCATGTCGACCTAAGGTGTGTCGACCAATTGGCGGCGACCTAATGTGTGTCGACCTTTTTGCGGTCGACCTGGAGTCCGGATACCGCTACTATCATACTCGCCGCCCATTGCTAACGTTACTGATAGTAAAACACTGAAAAAATGTTGCATATCAGTTTAAAAAAAATGTAGAAATCAATAAAAATTAAAAATATGACTCACAATTGGGGGAATTTAAATCAGCGCAAAGGACACAATGTAATATACCAGAACAGCCCCATAGAGGTGTCAGGGGAAATCTGTGATGTCGGCACTGCGGTTATACTGAATTTCCCTGAGGTAGTACTAAGTTACACATAGCATTTACTACACTACAAGTGGGTTACAGTGTTACTGGTGTTATGCAACGGGTGTGGATCATAGGGTCGACCACACTTAGGTCGACAGCATCTAGGTCGACTGCTATTGGTCAACAGCAACTAAGTCAACACCTAAAATAGATTGACACAAGCATTAGGTCGACATGAACAAGGTTGACATGACAAAAGGTCGACATGAGAGTTTTTTTTAAAAAAATTGGTGTCGTTTTCTTCTTAGAGTGACTGGGAACTCCAATCAGTGCACCGTGTCCCCTTGCATGGCTCACGCTTCGGGCAAGGCAGGTTACTATTCCCAATCGTAGTCCACGTGCATCGTTAAGTAAGAAAAAGATCAAAAAAAGCAAAAAATTGTGAAAAAATCATGTTGACCTTTTTTCATGTCGACCTAGAAACCATGTCGACATAATGCATGTCGACCAATCGTGGTCGACCTAAGTGTGGTCGACCTAGAGACTGGATACCTTATGCAACGTCTATTTTCATTCTGTGTTATGTTTCCCTCTAGATGAAACTGCTCTTACGTTTCTTTTTGGAAATGTACAGATAATAATACAGTCTTTCTGTAAAAGATGGTGGCCATTTGCAAATGTTTAGAAAATTAACAGTAAAAAATAATCCAAAATGGGGATCAAGTATCAAAAATGGAAAATTGACTGAAGGATTGATTTAGGCAATTAGCAATCTATTTGAACATTGTAAAACATGTATTGTACATAACATGGCCGCCTGCAGCTTGCAGATGCAGCTACAGGAAGTGCAAGAACTTCAAACAGCTAGCAGCAAACACATGCTTTCTTACTCATACACAAATGTATACATGCCATATATACTGAGAAACACAGAAAACAATTGTATGGTTCTGTTGCCTATACTTATACTGTGATATTGTAAGTTCACATTTTATATAGTGGAAATGTTGCTTTTATTTTATATTGCAAATAAAACAATTTTAGATTTTATTTTTTTTCCTGTCATTTTTATTAGGAAGGAGATCCTCTTTAGACTTCCTAGACATAGAAAAGGGGTTGCAGTTAAAATGCAGGCTGTCGGGATCCCGCCATTCAGGATACCGACGCCGAAATCCTGACAGCCAACAATGCAGACACCTAGAATCCCTGTGCACCAGGCTATTCCCACCTGTGGGTGTCCACGACACCCATAGAGTGGGAAAAGATCCTGTAGCGCTTGCCCCGCTGCTGGCATTCTGGCGGGCGGGATGCCTCTGTAGGGATATTGACTAGAGATGAGCGGGTTCGGTTTCTTTGAATCCGAACCCGCACGAACTTCACTTTTTTTTCCACGGGTCCGAGCGACTCGGATCTTCCCGCCTTGCTCGGTTAACCCGAGCGCGCCCGAACGTCATCATGACGCTGTCGGATTCTCGCGAGGTTCGGATTCTATCGCGAGACTCGGATTCTATATAAGGAGCCGCGCGTCGCCGCCATTTTCACTCGTGCATTGAGATTGATAGGGAGAGGACGTGTCTGGCGTCCTCTCCATTAGAATAGAGATAGATAGATTAGATAGAGAGAGATTGTGCAGAGTCGCAGACAGAGTTAGTTTACCACAGTCAGTGACCAGTGCAGTTGCTAGTTAACTTTTATTTAATATAATATATCCGTTCACTTCTCTCTGCTATATCCGTTCTCTGCCTGAAAAAAAAAACGATACACAGCACAGTCAGTCACACAGTGTGACTCAGTCTGTGTGCACTCAGCTCAGCCCAGTGTGCTGCACAGTCATCAATGTATAAATTAAAAGCTTATAATTAATTGTGGGGGAGACTGGGGAGCACTGCAGGTTGTTAGCAGGAGCCAGGAGTACAATTATATTAATTAACAGTGCACACTTTTGCTGCAGGAGTGGTGACCAGTGCCTGACCACCAGTATAGTATTGTTGTATACTACTAATATCTCTTTAAATATCAACCAGTCTATATTAGCAGCAGACACAGTACAGTGCGGTAGTTCACGGCTGTGGCTACCTCTGTGTCGGCACACGGCAGGCAGTCCGTCCGACCAGAATTGTATTATTTATTATTATATACCTACCACCTAACCGTGGTTTTTTTTTCATTCTTTATACCGTCATAGTGTCATCCTAATTGTTACGAGTATACTACTATCTCTTTATCAACCAGTGTACAGTGCGGTAGTTCACGGCTGTGGCTACCTCTGTGTCGGCACACGGCAGGCAGTCCGTCCGACCAGAATTGTATTATTTATTATTATATACCTACCACCTAACCGTGGTTTTTTTTTCATTCTTTATACCGTCATAGTGTCATCCTAATTGTTACGAGTATACTACTATCTCTTTATCAACCAGTGTACAGTGCGGTAGTTCACGGCTGTGGCTACCTCTGTGTCGGCACACGGCAGGCAGTCCGTCCGACCAGAATTGTATTATTTATTATTATATACCTACCACCTAACCGTGGTTTTTTTTTCATTCTTTATACCGTCATAGTGTCATCCTAATTGTTACGAGTATACTACTATCTCTTTATCAACCAGTGTACAGTGCGGTAGTTCACGGCTGTGGCTACCTCTGTGTCGGCACACGGCAGGCAGTCCGTCCGACCAGAATTGTATTATTTATTATTATATACCTACCACCTAACCGTGGTTTTTTTTTCATTCTTTATACCGTCATAGTGTCATCCTAATTGTTACGAGTATACTACTATCTCTTTATCAACCAGTGTACAGTGCGGTAGTTCACGGCTGTGGCTACCTCTGTGTCGGCACACGGCAGGCAGTCCGTCCGACCAGAATTGTATTATTTATTATTATATACCTACCACCTAACCGTGGTTTTTTTTTCATTCTTTATACCGTCATAGTGTCATCCTAATTGTTACGAGTATACTACTATCTCTTTATCAACCAGTGTACAGTGCGGTAGTTCACGGCTGTGGCTACCTCTGTGTCGGCAGTCGGCAGGCAGTCCGTCCATCCATAATTGTATTATTATTATAATATATACCACCTAACCGTGGTTTTTTTTTCATTCTTTATACCGTCATAGTGTCATACTAGTTGTTACGAGTATACTACTATCTCTTTATCAACCAGTGTACAGTGCGGTAGTTCACGGCTGTGGCTACCTCTGTGTCGGCAGTCGGCAGGCAGTCCGTCCATCCATAATTGTATTATTATTATAATATATACCACCTAACTGTGGTTTTTTTTGCATTCTTTATACCGTCGTCATAGTGTCATACTAGTTGTTACGAGTATACTACTATCTCTTTATCAACCAGTGTACAGTGCGGTAGTTCACGGCTGTGGCTACCTCTGTGTCGGCAGTCGGCAGGCAGTCCGTCCATCCATAATTGTATTATTATTATAATATATACCACCTAACCGTGGTTTTTTTTTCATTCTTTATACCGTCGTCATAGTGTCATACTAGTTGTTACGAGTATACTACTATCTCTTTATCAACCAGTGTACAGTGCGGTAGTTCACGGCTGTGGCTACCTCTGTGTCGGCAGTCGGCAGGCAGTCCGTCCATCCATAATTGTATTATTATTATAATATATACCACCTAACCGTGGTTTTTTTTTCATTCTTTATACCGTCGTCATAGTGTCATACTAGTTGTTACGAGTATACTACTATCTCTTTATCAACCAGTGTACAGTGCGGTAGTTCACGGCTGTGGCTACCTCTGTGTCGGCAGTCGGCAGGCAGTCCGTCCATCCATAATTGTATTATTATTATAATATATACCACCTAACCGTGGTTTTTTTATACCACCTAACCGTGGCAGTCCGTCCATAATTGTATACTAGTATCCAATCCATCCATCTCCATTGTTTACCTGAGGTGCCTTTTAGTTCTGCCTATAAAATATGGAGAACAAAAAAGTTGAGGTTCCAAAATTAGGGAAAGATCAAGATCCACTTCCACCTCGTGCTGAAGCTGCTGCCACTAGTCATGGCCGAGACGATGAAATGCCAGCAACGTCGTCTGCCAAGGCCGATGCCCAATGTCATAGTACAGAGCATGTCAAATCCAAAACACCAAATATCAGAAAAAAAAGGACTCCAAAACCTAAAATAAAATTGTCGGAGGAGAAGCGTAAACTTGCCAATATGCCATTTACCACACGGAGTGGCAAGGAACGGCTGAGGCCCTGGCCTATGTTCATGGCTAGTGGTTCAGCTTCACATGAGGATGGAAGCACTCAGCCTCTCGCTAGAAAACTGAAAAGACTCAAGCTGGCAAAAGCACCGCAAAGAACTGTGCGTTCTTTGAAATCCCAAATCCACAAGGAGAGTCCAATTGTGTCGTTTGCGATGCCTGACCTTCCCAACACTGGACGTGAAGAGCATGCGCCTTCCACTATTTGCATGCCCCCTGCAAGTGCTGGAAGGAGCACCCGCAGTCCAGTTCCTGATAGTCAGATTGAAGATGTCAGTGTTGAAGTACACCAGGATGAGGAGGATATGGGTGTTGCTGGCGCTGGGGAGGAAATTGACCAGGAGGATTCTGATGGTGAGGTGGTTTGTTTAAGTCAGGCACCCGGGGAGACACCTGTTGTCCGTGGGAGGAATATGGCCGTTGACATGCCAGGTGAAAATACCAAAAAAATCAGCTCTTCGGTGTGGAGGTATTTCACCAGAAATGCGGACAACAGGTGTCAAGCCGTGTGTTCCCTTTGTCAAGCTGTAATAAGTAGGGGTAAGGACGTTAACCACCTCGGAACATCCTCCCTTATACGTCACCTGCAGCGCATTCATAATAAGTCAGTGACAAGTTCAAAAACTTTGGGTGACAGCGGAAGCAGTCCACTGACCAGTAAATCCCTTCCTCTTGTAACCAAGCTCACGCAAACCACCCCACCAACTCCCTCAGTGTCAATTTCCTCCTTCCCCAGGAATGCCAATAGTCCTGCAGGCCATGTCACTGGCAAGTCTGACGAGTCCTCTCCTGCCTGGGATTCCTCCGATGCATCCTTGCGTGTAACGCCTACTGCTGCTGGCGCTGCTGTTGTTGCCGCTGGGAGTCGATGGTCATCCCAGAGGGGAAGTCGTAAGCCCACTTGTACTACTTCCAGTAAGCAATTGACTGTTCAACAGTCCTTTGCGAGGAAGATGAAATATCACAGCAGTCATCCTACTGCAAAGCGGATAACTGAGTCCTTGACAACTATGTTGGTGTTAGACGTGCGTCCGGTATCCGCCGTTAGTTCACAGGGAACTAGACAATTTATTGAGGCAGTGTGCCCCCGTTACCAAATACCATCTAGGTTCCACTTCTCTAGGCAGGCGATACCGAGAATGTACACGGACGTCAGAAAAAGACTCACCAGTCTCCTAAAAAATGCAGTTGTACCCAATGTCCACTTAACCACGGACATGTGGACAAGTGGAGCAGGGCAGGGTCAGGACTATATGACTGTGACAGCCCACTGGGTAGATGTATGGACTCCCGCCGCAAGAACAGCAGCGGCGGCACCAGTAGCAGCATCTCGCAAACGCCAACTCTTTCCTAGGCAGGCTACGCTTTGTATCACCGCTTTCCAGAATACGCACACAGCTGAAAACCTCTTACGGCAACTGAGGAAGATCATCGCGGAATGGCTTACCCCAATTGGACTCTCCTGTGGATTTGTGGCATCGGACAACGCCAGCAATATTGTGTGTGCATTAAATATGGGCAAATTCCAGCACGTCCCATGTTTTGCACATACCTTGAATTTGGTGGTGCAGAATTTTTTAAAAAACGACAGGGGCGTGCAAGAGATGCTGTCGGTGGCCAGAAAAATTGCGGGACACTTTCGGCGTACAGGCACCACGTACAGAAGACTGGAGCACCACCAAAAACTACTGAACCTGCCCTGCCATCATCTGAAGCAAGAAGTGGTAACGAGGTGGAATTCAACCCTCTATATGCTTCAGAGGTTGGAGGAGCAGCAAAAGGCCATTCAAGCCTATACAATTGAGCACGATATAGGAGATGGAATGCACCTGTCTCAAGTGCAGTGGAGAATGATTTCAACGTTGTGCAAGGTTCTGATGCCCTTTGAACTTGCCACACGTGAAGTCAGTTCAGACACTGCCAGCCTGAGTCAGGTCATTCCCCTCATCAGGCTTTTGCAGAAGAAGCTGGAGGCATTGAAGAAGGAGCTAACACGGAGCGATTCCGCTAGGCATGTGGGACTTGTGGATGCAGCCCTTAATTCGCTTAACAAGGATTCACGGGTGGTCAATCTGTTGAAATCAGAGCACTACATTTTGGCCACCGTGCTCGATCCTAGATTTAAAGCCTACCTTGGATCTCTCTTTCCGGCAGACACAGGTCTGCTGGGGTTGAAAGACCTGCTGGTGACAAAATTGTCAAGTCAAGCGGAACGCGACCTGTCAACATCTCCTCCTTCACATTCTCCCGCAACTGGGGGTGCGAGGAAAAGGCTCAGAATTCCGAGCCCACCCGCTGGCGGTGATGCAGGGCAGTCTGGAGCGACTGCTGATGCTGACATCTGGTCCGGACTGAAGGACCTGACAACGATTACGGACATGTCGTCTACTGTCACTGCATATGATTCTCTCAACATTGATAGAATGGTGGAGGATTATATGAGTGACCGCATCCAAGTAGGCACGTCACACAGTCCGTACTTATACTGGCAGGAAAAAGAGGCAATTTGGAGGCCCTTGCACAAACTGGCTTTATTCTACCTAAGTTGCCCTCCCACAAGTGTGTACTCCGAAAGAGTGTTTAGTGCCGCCGCTCACCTTGTCAGCAATCGGCGTACGAGGTTACATCCAGAAAATGTGGAGAAGATGATGTTCATTAAAATGAATTATAATCAATTCCTCCGCGGAGACATTGACCAGCAGCAATTGCCTCCACAAAGTACACAGGGAGCTGAGATGGTGGATTCCAGTGGGGACGAATTGATAATCTGTGAGGAGGGGGATGTACACGGTGATATATCGGAGGGTGAAGATGAGGTGGACATCTTGCCTCTGTAGAGCCAGTTTGTGCAAGGAGAGATTAATTGCTTCTTTTTTGGGGGGGGTCCAAACCAACCCGTCATATCAGTCACAGTCGTGTGGCAGACCCTGTCACTGAAATGATGGGTTGGTTAAAGTGTGCATGTCCTGTTTTGTTTATACAACATAAGGGTGGGTGGGAGGGCCCAAGGATAATTCCATCTTGCACCTCTTTTTTCTTTTCTTTTTCTTTGCATCATGTGCTGATTGGGGAGGGTTTTTTGGAAGGGACATCCTGCGTGACACTGCAGTGCCACTCCTAGATGGGCCCGGTGTTTGTGTCGGCCACTAGGGTCGCTAATCTTACTCACACAGCTACCTCATTGCGCCTCTTTTTTTCTTTGCGTCATGTGCTGTTTGGGGAGGGTTTTTTGGAAGGGACATCCTGCGTGACACTGCAGTGCCACTCCTAGATGTGCCCGGTGTTTGTGTCGGCCACTAGGGTCGCTAATCTTACTCACACAGTCAGCTACCTCATTGCGCCTCTTTTTTTCTTTGCGTCATGTGCTGTTTGGGGAGGGTTTTTTGGAAGGGCCATCCTGCGTGACACTGCAGTGCCACTCCTAGATGGGCCCGGTGTTTGTGTCGGCCACTAGGGTCGCTTATCTTACTCACACAGCGACCTCGGTGCAAATTTTAGGACTAAAAATAATATTGTGAGGTGTGATGTGTTCAGAATAGGCTGAAAATGAGTGTAAATTATGTTTTTTGAGGTTAATAATACTTTGGGATCAAAATTACCCCCAAATTCTATGATTTAAGCTGTTTTTTAGGGTTTTTTAAAAAAAACACCCGAATCCAAAACACACCCGAATCCGACAAAAAAAATTCGGTGAGGTTTTGCCAAAACGCGGTCGAACCCAAAACACGGCCGCGGAACCGAACCCAAAACCAAAACACAAAACCCGAAAAATTTCCGGCGCTCATCTCTAATATTGACAGCCTGCACCTCGGCCGTCTGTAAAACGTATGTAATCCTAGGAAAAACAAAAGACCTCCACTGCCCTTTGGTTCCCAAATCTCTCTCCCCACCCTCCTTATCTAAGCTCAGTCCCTACGCCAAATCATCTGCCCTGCCTCTTTACCTTCCCTGCGTTCCCTGCTGCCTCCTTCTGCTGTGTTACTGATAACTTTAGGCTGATCATTGTATCTACGCATGCGCAACACAAGTATACCAAACTCACAAGTTAAATTAGTACATCTTGGCTATAAGACTTGCTATTGCTACTTCAGTCCATAAACCATTGGTTCCCAAATTGTCTTAAATCAGCGTTTGTTTCACGACACCCCTAGGATAAGTTTCTTATTGATGTCATCCTTAGGTTCTGTTATGTGCTAATGCACTGCTGTGCTTCTGATTATCCACATATTTTATGACTGGCAGCCATCGGCACTGGTTTTGCCTATCACTTTGACCATAAATAATTTGATTTGGTCCTGAAGCACCAACCCAAGGCACCCCTGCAAGTGCATTGCTGCACCCTAGGAACACAGTTTGGGAACCACTACTAAGCAATGTAGGCTAAGTTTGGTCTAAATTTATAAGCTGTTTTATTTCCATTGTTCTGTATGCCACTTGCTAAATATTATGGTGCAGAAGGGCTAGATACATTTTCAGTAGCTGGAACATTTTTCTGGAATAAGATGATAGATCAGGGATGGGCAATTGATTCAGCTGGAGGAGGGGGCAACTTGGTAGGTTTTGATGAACTGTCGAGTTTCACATGTGACCAAGGCCAGATTTCCCACAAGGCAACCTAGATACCCGTCTAGGGCTTGGCAGGTCTCAAGGGGCCCCGTAAAGAAATCCGGCCTGTCTAATGTGCTCCCAGAGGAGCATTGCACAACTACCGTGTGATGTCATGACCCACCCACACTCCCAAAGTCCCACTGTCTGCATTGGAGGGGAGGGCAGAGTCAGACTGGCAGCCAGTAAGTCAGAGTGAGGAATCTGGATCTGTGGAACTACCACAGTTTTTGTTAATAGCTTTCCATGCCAGGTATGTGTCTTTAAAAAAAAAATTTTTTGTAAAATATGAAGCGGGACTGACTGCTTTCAGTAGGAGAAAATGTCCTCTTCAGGTATTTGTTGGTGAATCTATCCTTTTGAAGAAGGCAATCTGAGGTATAGCTAAAAAATTATGCTTGGGAGAAGGCCTGGAAATCAGCTAAACCAAAACCACTCTTTGCTTTATATTGTATTGATTTAAGTTGTGCAATTCTAGATTTCTTTGATTTCCAGATAAATTTAGAAAATGTTTTAGAACAAAGAGCACTATTAGCTCAGGAGATAACTAGAGGGAGCATCTGCATGCAATATGTAAGTTTGGGAAATGTGACACTTTTAATCAGTGCGATTCTACACAGGAGGAACAATGACAAATGCTGCCAGTTATCTACTTGCTGAGTTTTTTTTTTGTAATAATAGGAGATAAATGGATTTTATATAAATCATGGAGTGTATGGGGGATGTGTATTCCTATTTTATTTCAGGCAGGGCTGTAAAGGAGGGCGTGTTTCCAATGCCGTCACACAGAGTGGAGTGCCCTGGGGGCAGCACCCTGGTTGCTCTGCATCTGGCTAGCATGGAGTAGTTTGGCACCCTATAGCCAGTTCCACTGCTGCAGTGCCGGCTGGCATGTCCTTCGGACATTCCGGTTATACACCCTGCTTCCTGTACAACCACTTCAAGCATTGGAGCAATGCAGTACTGCCCCAGTGATGGTAGACATGCCCACCCACCCGAATGGGCACAGTCTTAAGATGGTGTGCATTCATAGATAAAACTGATATGGATATCAGACAGCAAAATGCCTTGGACGGCAGCATCATAAACACACACAGATCTGTAGCACATCCAAGGTCTCACCCAGAGGAGTAGCTCAGTGCCATGGTTCCTGGAGCAAGGGTATATTTCAGCGCCCCCTCCCCTGTACTGAATTGGGTGCATATTACATTTGAAAATAAAAAATATAAAAAAATCCTAAATTCGTGACAGGGCCAGTTTTTGACGTTGTGGAGCTCAGGGTGAAAGTTTCCTTTGGGTGCCCCCTTGAGTAAAATAGGAATAGTGCGCGCCGAAGGCGTGCAATAAACATATAGGGGTGTAGCTTCATGGGGAAGGGGCGTGGCCACAGAATAGTACCAATTCAGGTTACGCAACACAGTAGTGTCCGTTATTTACATTACACCACACGGTAGTGCCCCTTATACACATTACGCCACACAGTAGAGCCCTCTATATACTTTACACACCACAGTATAGTCGCTTATACACATTACACCACAGTAGAGCCGCTTATACATGTTACTCTGCAGTTTCTGATGCATAGAGAGGTGCTGCTGCAACAGCTGGGACAAAGAGATGTGCTGCAGCAGCTGAGGCAGAAAGAGGTGCTGCAGCAGCCAGGGCAGAGAGACGTGTTGTTGCAGCAGATGGGGCAGAAAGAGATGATGCAGCAGCTTGGACAGAGAGAGGTGCTGCAGCAGCTTGGACAGAGAGATGTGCTGCAGCAGCGGGGGCAGAGAGTGGTGCAGCAGGACAAAAGTAGTAGCACTACTTCAAAGGTACAAGCAGAGAGTAAGACGTATAAAGAGGGCGGCATGTGCTGACTGTCAGTGTCTCCTTTGGCCTGCTCTGTTCCCTACCTAGTCTCTGAGTTCGAGTAAGTGTGCACCTCTCTGCTTCTCCTCCTCTTTCTCTGCGGCTGCCTGTACAGCGGCCAGCAGTATATCGGGTGGAGGGACGGGGGGCAAGCGGTGGTGCACCCTCTAACTTTTTTAGAGCCCGGAGCTCGCGCTCCACCGGAGCCACCCTCGCTACACCCCTGGTCTCACCAAGTGATTTCCGTGAGCTATAGGTAGAATCTCCTGTTACACCTGCCCAGAGCTGCACTGACTGGTAAGATCAAACATCGTGGCATCTTCCCTAATTGAGTGGCAGTAACAGCCCAATAGCTAGTGTATGGTGTCACAAATGCACTGCAAAATTCTTTCTGAATTGGTTCTATACATCAAGAGAAGTTTTCCAATGGAAATGTTTCATATTGTAGTTTTCTAGGAACCATGCATACTTAAGGAGTTAAGAACTCTGGTTTTCTAAATAATCAACTTGCAAAAAATACTTTGGGGTGTATACAATTAGCTCCGAATTTTACATATTATTTTTTTTTGCAACTTTTTTTTAATATTACCACTGATTTGTTCTCCCTATCCTTTTTTTTTGGGCTTAAAATTTCATTTTTTATGCACGAAAATACATATTATCCACGATACCCATGTATTTTTGAGGCCAGGTAAAAAGTGGCTGCATTGAGGCTAATTGGATAGCGCCGGGCAAGGTAATTAGCCGCTAATAGGATACCGCCCTTTGTCTTTAAGACAGGATGATGGGGGTCATTCCGAGTTGTTCGCTCGTTGCCGATTTTTGCTATATTGCGATTAGTCGCTTACTGCGCATGCGCAAGGTTCGCAGAGCGCATGCATTTAGTTATTTTACACAAAAGTTAGGTATTTTACTCACGGCATAACGAGGATTTTTCATCGTTCTGGTGATCGTACTGTGATTGACAGGAAGTGGGTGTTTCTGGGCGGAAACTGGCCGTTTTCTGGGCGTGTGCATAAAAACGCTGGCGTTTCTGGGAAAAACACGGGAGTGTCTGAAGAAAGGGGGGAGTGTCTGGGAGAACGCTGGGTGTGTTTGCGACGTCAAACCAGGAACGAAACTGGCTGAACTGAGTAAGTCTGGAGCTACTCAGAAACTGCTAAGAAATTTCTATTCGCAATTCTGCGAATCTTTCGTTCGCAACTCTGCTATGCTAAAATACACTTCCAGAGGGCGGCGGCTTAGCGTGTGCAATGCTGCTAAAAGCAGCTAGCGAGCGAACAACTTGGAATGAGGGCCAATGTTCCATTGTATACATAAAATAATCATTACTTACAAGCAAGCATGTAATTACAATATTATAAAGTCAAATGTAAATATTAACTAAAATAAAAAATATCCATAAAGAGATCTAGATGTATGCCTTTCCATTATGCATGTGCTAAGCTATCCAAAAATAATAATTAGGCCATTGTATGAAATCGGTAATACTCTGATACTAAAAATATCAAGATAAACCCACAAAAGTCTATTTTGTAAAACTGGGGTTGCAAAAATGTATCTGAGAAGACATGCTTTATTCACAATAACACTCTCAAATTAATTATTATTGATCATTATAATCACCTCATATCCATTGATATGAAATAGAATAGAATTTTCATTTTAGAATAGATGTTTACATCCTATTGTAAAAGAAGAAAACACTACATGCAAGGCAGGGGCGTTATAAGAGAGGAGGGGACCCGCATGCAGCCTCTGTCGAGGGCCCTCTCCTCTCTGGCAGCAAGTAGACTCTGGCATACTGCGCATGCACAGGTCACAGGGAATATGGCGCCCGCGCCTTGTTCCTGGGGACATCTCCAGTGCGCAAGTGCAAATCACTCAGAAATGGCCTTGGTGGCCATTTTCCGAGTGATTTATGCCTGCACTAGAGGGCAGTCGCCGCAAGACTCCGGAATGGTATCTATATTAAATAGGTGCAGTGTGCGCGGTGTTGGCCCCCCTGTACCCAGGGGCCCGTGTGCACTGCACACACTGCACCCATTATAGAAACGCCAATGATGCTAGGAACACATATAATAAACAACAGAACAAAAATAGAAACAAAAATTAGGTTAAGCCAGTGGTTCCCTGGGATGCCGCAAGCCTCTTGCAGGGGTGCCTTAAGTTGGTGGTCCAGGACCAAATCAAGTTATCTCTGGTCAAAGTGATAGGCAAAATCAGTTGCTGCCAATCATAAAACGTGTGGGCAATCAGAAGCACTACTGTACTCCACAACTTAACTGAACCTAAGGATGACAGGTAGGCACAATTTACTTAATTTAATATTTTTTTTTAATCAAAATTTATCGATAAAAAACTTTTATCTGAGGGGTGCCTTAAATAGGCTGACCTTATTATCCCTTTAACCTGGGACACTCATGAATTACACATTTTCTGTGGCTGGCTGACTACAAGCCTGCATTTCAAGCCTGGTTTTAAGCAGCCACAGAACCTGTGTAATTCATGAATGTCCCAGGTTAAAGGGATATTATGGTCAGCCTACCTTAAATGCTGATACTCTAGGGTGCTGTGATTCAAGAAACTTTGGGAACCACTGGGTTAAGTAACACCTTGCTTACACTAAATATTTATAGACAAACCACTAGGGGGCAGGATACCCTTACAATAAATCAGTAAGCCCTCTGCACTATCATTTTTTTCTCAAATGTTCTACCTGACACTTTTGATTTTTTTCTTAATCAAATGGTGATAGCCACATTGCTTATAAACATATACAGTATGTTCTGATATCCAGGTATTGATCTTCCAAGAAGTAATTCCTATGTATTTAAAACGGCAGTTACACTAAATACGAGGGGTGTGCAGTAAGTTTCCTGATGTGCAGTGGGGATCCGGTCAGGATCCCGGCATGTCAAAAAATACAGACGCCAGAATCTCAACACTACTCAGAATGTTGACACCGGCATCCCAAATAGGCTCACAAGTCCAACGCCGGAAACCCAATCGCCGGGATCCCAAAAGAGCGCCTGCTGGCCGTCTGACAAGCCGCAGTTGGGTAGGGGTGGGGGGAGGGTAGGTTTAGGCTGCGGTGGGAGGGTTAGGCTGCGGGGCAGGGGGGTTAGGTTTAGTCTGCAGGAATGTAGGGGTTAGATTTAGTCACCATCAGGGAGGGTTAGGTTTAGGCTGATAGAAGTAATGGGGTCATTGGGGAGAAGGTAAGTATACTTACCTGTCGGTATTCTGAACAATCAGATGCTGCAGTTGGTACTCTGACCGCCAGCATCACAAACGCTGGTATTTCAATCCCAACCCATGCAGTGCATAGGTAGAGTAGACACAATATGACTGGTTGTGAACTGTAATCTCTGACTACAGTTCTTTTGAAATGTCATGGCACAGAACCGTATATAAGCAGCACTGCATACCGAAGAAGTCAGCATGTACAATTCCTTCATGAACTCGTTATGGAGCTCAACCTAGGCCATTGGAGCGCCATGATCTTCTACGACTACAAGAGTGGTCTGCGACAACAGCAGAGTTTTGACTGACTCGGAGCTGCTTTTGGGGAGAAATCATCATCCCGAACCAGTGTGTTTGAGTGGTTTGCAGAATTTCAGTGCAGAGATGGTCCTTGGAATATGAGGATCACTGTGGCCTACCGAGGAGAACATTGCTGCCATGCAGGCCACGGCTGAGGTTAACACTAGGGTGACCATGGCCCAGTTAAAGGAGATAGGCATCTCATTGGGATCTATCCGCTTGACACTCCACAAAATTTGGCCTGAGCAAGGTTTCTGCACTCTGGGTGCCCCATCAGCTGACTTTAGAGCAGAAGGATGCTCGGGTGACTTGGTGCCACAACATGCTGGGCAGTTTTGTCGGTGGTTACTCAAGCTCTGTCTGGGACATCATAAGTGCTGATGAATCCTGAATCTACAATTTCAACCATGAGACCAAACAACAGTCGGACCAGTGGACCCCAGTTGGAGGTGTGCTACCACAGAAGTTCAGACATAAGCGCAGCGTAGCCAAGACTGGTCATATAGCTACCGTACCATTAGTGCAGCAGTGCACCATCACTGGGGACTTGTATGCCAGCCAATACCTGCTGCAAGTGCTGGAAGCCATTTCCAGGTGATGTCAAAGAACTCGCGATTGTGGTGCCCTTTTCCATCACGACAATGTACCTGCCCACAAGTCCAAGAAAGTGGTGGATTTTCTGGCCCATTAGTAAATCCAGGAGCTTGGTCATCCGCCATACAGTCCAGACCTGGTCCTCTGCGACTTCTTCATGTTTCCACAAATCAAGCGTAAGATGCGCAGGATTCGTTTTAAGTCACCGGAAGCTGCAGTGGAGACCTTCATCCAGCATATAGAAGACATACCTGCTTCAGGATGGTCCAGCTGTTTCACAAAGTGGTTTGAGTGCATGCAACATTGCATACACTCCTCTGGCGCATATATATAGTAAATATAATGCTTTTTGTGCATGCAGAAACTTATTGCACACCCCTCGTATATGGCAGGGTAATTAAGAGTCTCATTACCTCTAACAAAATGGCTATAACAAGATCGATACAATTAGTTGACAGTCATGATCGTGACAATCATTATGGGACACTTAATTGTCAGTGCCGTTATAGCGACACAGTCGTAATGAGGTTTACAGCAATAAAGAGGGCGGCAGTATAAGTTGAAACAATACCTTTGAAATACCGCCAATTCTTTCATTATACTAAATACTAGACATTACAGTGATAATTTATGATATTTTTATTTCAAATCACGTTACAAAATCATCTTATATTGCAGAGCTACGTCTATCATCAATAACACTCTTCAGGGGCCATATGTACCAATTTGCACACTATTCGGAATTACTTTGAAGTATCCATCAGGCAAAGTTTCTGTAGGGTACTCAGATGACACTTGTACATCTTAATTTGTAAACAGTGCCACACATTAATTGGATAGAGATCAGGACTTTGACTAGGCCATTTTAGGACAGTCAGCATTTTGTTCTTGAGCAACTGCCATGTTAGTCTGTCCTTGTGATTAGGATCATTGGCCTGCTAAAATATGAACTTTCGCCAAAGCTTCAGATATAGGCCCTCATTCGGAATTGTTCGCTCGCAAGCTGCTTTTAGCAGCATTGCACACGCTAAGCCGCCGCCTACTGGGAGTGAATCTTAGCTTAGCAGAATTGCGAACGAAAGATTCGCAATATTGCGAAAAGACTTCTCTGTGCAGTTTCTGAGTAGCTCGAGACTTACTCTTCCAGTGCGATCAGTTCAGTGCTTGTCGTTCCTGGTTTGACGTCACAAACACACCCAGCGTTCGCCCAGACACTCCTCCGATTCTCCAGCCACTCCCGCGATTTTCCCAGAAACGGTAGCGTTTTTTCACACACACCCATAAAACGGCCAGTTTCCGCCCAGAAACACCCACTTCCTGTCAATCACATTACGATCACCAGAACGAAGAAAAAACCTTGTAATGCCGTGAGAAAAATACCAAACTTCATAGCAAATTTACTTGGCGCAGTCGCAGTGCGAACATTGCGCATGCGCAATTAGCGGAAAATCACTGCGATGCAAAGAAAATTACCGAGCGAACAACTCGGAATGACCACCATAGGACCTTATTCAGCATCAGTTGCAGTTTTGCTAATTTAGCAGAACTGCAACTGCTTGCGATCGCATGCTGGGGGCCGAACAGCATAGGGAAAGGCCAGCAATGCAATTGCAATTGAATTGCGATTGCATCGCTGAAGTAGGGGTGCCCCCTGTCTGCGCAGCCTGGCTGCGAAGGCAGGTGCAGGGAGGCCATGTTTTCCATTGCAGCAGCCGCCTGTGATGGCCTGCGGCTGCCCCAAAGATGTCGCTGGCCTGACCATGTTTGACTGACCCACCCCCGCAATGGCGCGCCACTGCCCTGTGAACGCCTCTGCATGTTAATCAGGCAAAGGCATCAGCATTAGTGAGATGCGATCGCATTTCTCTTGCCTGCGCAGGTGCAGTTTTGGCACTGCACATGCACATTTACAATATATTCAGTGAGATCCGCATCTCAGTAGCGACCCATGCTGAATAGGGTCCATAGTTGGCTGAAACAGTTCCTCATACAATATTTATATGTGTAGTGCAGCATGTAGTCTTCTGTTTTAGCAAGCTGCCCCCAGTCCTTAATAATGAAACGCAGCCCCACTGCATAATACTATCTACGTACCACATACATGTCTGCAGCTATAGACCATAGCCTATGGTGCTCTCTGAGGTGTGCCCAATTTAGATTTGTGCCACAGATATTACTTTGAACTGTGCTTGTTTTCATCTGACAGTGAAACCTTGTTCCTACATCTGGGTCACACTCGTGTTTGTTTTTTGCCAAACTTCAGATGTGCTTTTACGTGGTTCATTCTGAATAATTACTTCTTTGTGCCACCCTCCCAGTGTTACGAAGAGCTCCAGAGTGACGAAAACAGGGGTTGGGACAAGAAGCCGCTGCCACACCCCCTCCAAAAAACCATGCCCCCTATCTTGAAGCCTTTGGCGTGCGTATGGACTCTAGAGGACCGCTCCGGGTGTTATTTAGGTAAGTGACGCCTCTGCAGTGAAGCACAACTTCTATGGAAGAGCAAAACTTAGAATGTCCTGCAATTATGATTATCCTTTATTCTGACATACAGTAGGGCCTGATTCATGTTTGCAAGCAAAGCATAAAGCAAGCAATTGGGCAAAACCATGTTGCTGCAGTGCAGGTGGGACAGATATAAGGTGCAGAGAGATTTCAATTTGGGTGGGGTGTGTTCAAATTGAAATCTAAATTGCAGTGTAAAAATAAGGCTGTCTAACATTTGTAAGCTACATGCAAAAGCAGCCAGTATTTACCATGCACAGAAAATTTTAAATGTATTTGTTTTCCTTGCATACCAACATGGTTTGTTCCAGATACAAAGTTACTTGCATTTTTTTTTTCTGCTTTACTTACAAACATGAATCAGGCCTATAGTGCATAATGCTA
This sequence comes from Pseudophryne corroboree, assembly GCF_028390025.1. NCBI lineage: Eukaryota > Metazoa > Chordata > Amphibia > Anura > Myobatrachidae > Pseudophryne > Pseudophryne corroboree. The sequence goes on along the minus strand of NC_086447.1, from coordinate 325,277,405 downwards.
TATTTTGAGGGGGACAACGACTTATAACAGCTACATATAATGACATGAAACAAACTAAAGATGGGCCTCTGTGTACAATTGTCTCCCGTAATCAATGATTTGTTACTCTCCTTTGTGTAGATGTATGGTGTGGCTTATCCCTTCTTATACAATTATTTCTATACACTTTTTTTTTAATCTGGTTTCAAGTTTCCAACTATTGATAGAATAGAAGGTATCTAAACTCTGTAACTCTTTAATGTACTGCTACCATAGGAATAATGAAGCCAAACCATCAAACATTCTTATGTGGCTTGAACATTTTCATCATGAGGAACAACTGTGTGTAGAGTGAACTATACATCTTTAAGAAGATATTCATTTCACTGAATTTATGTTATTATATTGAATCTCTTATATGAGATCTAATATTGCAGTCACCAATGGCTTCAAATAAAAAAACCATTGCCCTTATTTATCAATGAGTGATAAATTTCACTGTGAGTGATAAATTGCACCAGCCAATCAGCTCCTAACCTCCATGTCACAGGCTGTGTTTGAAAAATGACAGTTAGGAGCTGGTTGGCTGGTGCAATTTATCACTCACAGTGAAATTTATCACTCATTGATAAATAAGATTTATCACTCATTGATAAATAAATAACATGATTCATATATATTGAAACATGTTTGCAAACACATTTTATAGTCATTCGGTTTTCTGCAAATTCACTTATTATGCACCGAGAGACTGATGCAGAATTGTACAACCATTTATATAGAGCACCTTGCATGAAATTGTGCTAGACATGCTCAGAAAAGACACACATAAATGACATGTGGCAGTGTCGTATGCAGCTTGGGTGCAAAACTGGGTTTGGGAAGAGTCGTGCTCTTGTAGGGAAGTTCAATGAGGGTCAAGCAGATCAGCAAATATTTGCATATGCACTTGTTAGGGGACATATGAATGAGCACCGATGATGATGATGACTTGTCGCATATGCTGCTCATGCATAGGTGCACATAGTTACTGTTTTATGTGTTTTTTGCCAGAACCTCTTTTTTTTCTCAAGTGCCCTTTCTCCTTACACCTCTGCATAAGTCACAGAGAATGTATATACTGCAAATTCATTGATGGGAATAATTAGGAAGCAGGTGTTGCTACAGTAGCTCTTGATGCATGCAAGGCTCCATACTACCATATGATCAGGGTTGGACTGGCCCACAGGGGTACAGGGGCAACCCCCGGTGGGCCCACTGTCTAAGGGCCCAACCCCTCCTCTAGGGTTTAGGATCCAGACTGTGCACTTGTATTATACATTATACTGCACAGGACTTTGTATTTACTACTAGCTGATGTGCCCGGTTTCACCTGGGCAAAGGTTTGCTGGGTGGAACATTTTACCCCTTTATTTCCCAACCTTAGTAGTCAAATTTAAAAAAATAACTGCTTAGTTGGTGGCTGCAAATAACTGGCACAGTTTCAAGCCAACCCCAGGTTGGAGACTTTACCTCCTCACCCGACAATACAGCCAGCGATACCGTCCTCTTTTTGATGAGTGAGCTTGCCAGCTTGCTCCCCCGTGGTACCTGCCAGGTTGTTTAACGGAGTGCGTGGACAGATATCTCTGCGGGCTTACTGTTGGATGGTGCGGTGCCTGCGGAGCGGGAGCCTTCTTGTCTGGGACTCCTGCATCTAGTGAAAGACCACCCCAGCGTTTCCGATCTTACATCAAAGGACATCCGTGTCCACCCTGCGCTGTGCTGCCGGATCTGTGCCCCTGGGATCCCTGCCCTGCTTGACGAAGTCGGCCTTGACTGCTGGCGGTGGATGTCTGGTGACTTGGTCTGGCGTCTCCGGCTGTGCGCCAGCTAGACCTGTGTCCCCCTGACCGTTCACACTGTGCACCCAAACAGAAGAGTCACACCAGTGAGTGCACCGTGGGGGAGCGCTGCAGCAGTGCCGCTGAAAGTTTCCTGCATCTCCTCTAATTGTTGGCAGAGTGAGGTGCTAAGCCGAGGGCTGGAGCCTGCCTTCTATCCTGTGCCCAATGAGGGGGCAGTAACAGCCTGTAACGGCTTCCCACATCTTGGATATAGGCCTGGCTGTGCTGGTCTTTCGTTGGACAGTTTTATCTTTGAGTCCACCTGCTGCTTCTGTGGTGAGTTCGTTCTAACTTGGGGCGAAGGGAACCACACATGGGTACCAGGTGGTGAGAGCACATCTGGAGTGTCACTATTCATCTCTGCGACCCTGTACACTATGGATTTTTACAGGTCACCCCCTTCCAACCTCCACCCTTAGGGGTGCTAGGGGTGTCTTACCCTCACAGAATTTTTCCTTCTCAGCCTCCATGCTGATGGGGGCTGAACTTGTACTTAAACAGCATCGGGAGTGTCACTATCCATCTTCGCAACCCCGAACACTATGGATTTTTACATGTCACCCCTTCCCACCCCTAGGGGTGCTAGGAGTGTCTTACCCCACATTATTTGTTGCCAGTTTCGTGTAAATTGCTCCAGGGATTCCAGAGTTATGCCCGAACACAATGGATTTTTACTTGTCCCTCCCTTCCCACCCCTAGGAGTGCCCGAGTGTCTTACCCCACAATATTTTTTTCACAGATTGTAAGTCATATGTGTACCAAGTTTGGTGTAAATTGCTCCAGGCATTCCAGAGTTATGCCGAAAACTATGGATTTTTACATGTCACCTCTTCCCAACCCCACCCCTAGGGGTACTAGGTGTGTCTTACCCCCACAGTATTTGTTTCTACATTGTAAGTGATATGTGTACCAAGTTTGGTGTAAATTGATCTAGGCATTCCAGAGTTTTACACACACACACACACACACACACACACACACACACACACAATAGATATAAGTTATATATTTATAAAGGGGACCAGGCCATGCACACGATAATGGTTAGCCAATCCTCTGCGGAGGTTGGCCACGCTCCCTCTGGATGCTGGCCGCACCACTAAGAATGGGCCCCTATCACTGCATTTTCCGGTGGTCCCTTCATGCCCCAGTCTGACACAAAAAAACTAATAAGGAATTCAGTTTACAGTGGACTTACGAAGCAGGTGCTGGGCTCACGCTGTCTCTCCGGCTGCCATTGTCACGTATGAACCGTCTGTTCCAACTAGGGAAGACACTGCAATGTTCAAACTATCCAGAACAAGCATTGAAGGGAAAACAGCTGTATTAACAGGATATCCTTCCCTTATATCATGGGGAACTCTCAGCAAGAGCTGGGGTCTGCAGAAGATTAGTGGAAGAGAGACCTGGGACATGTTACAGACCTGTGGGCCTTTGAAATGTTGCTGTCCAGCTTACACTTAATATCAATGCCTCATGCTCTGATGGGTTTTGTTATCTTGTGAGTTTAACCAGAGTAGATAAATCATAAAATGTTTTAAATATGTTATTACATTATGTTAGCTTTATATTTAGGATGTTTCTGATTGGTTATACTTGTATCTTTAGGCAAGTACCAGCACCTATTTTCATAGGAAATGAGCACTGTATGTCTGTGTGTAGATACTGTATCAGTGCATTTACTTTTCATGATCACATTTAGCTAGAAGGAAATACAAATCATTTTGAAGAAAATCTATTTTTTTTATGTCTTTGAAAAAAAAAATGAGGTAAGTCGTTGCTTGCCAATCTGGGAGTTGTGCATCCTGGGGTGCCAGACAGCACTTGTAGAGGTGCCACGGTGGTCCAGTACCAAATCAAATTATTTATTGCCAATGTGATTGGCAGACACCAGAACTGGTTTACCTATCATAAAATACGTGGACAAACAGAAGAGGAGCCCTGTTCTCCACCACATGACTGACCCTAAGGGTGCCATGATTCAAGAAAGTTTGAGAACCACTGAGTTAAGGTGCATACACATTAGGAGATTTTCATTTCAAAAGATTTTGTCAAAGTATCTGAAAGATATATCTTTCAGCAAAGTAGTGCATACACACTGAGCTATTTTCCTCATTAGAAAGGCTATTTACATAATGGGCTGGGTTAAAATTCCAAGGGTTGGTGCAGCGCCCATTTTATCTCAGTGCAGTGAAAAACGTTCATCTTTCATCCATTATCGCTCGCGCCGTACACACCAAGCAATGATGGATGAAAAATTAGTGTTTTTCACAAAACATTATGGACAAACTAGACGGCAGACCACCTCGCTGGCGATGATGCGGGAGCGTGCATCATCGCTCGTCGTCCGTCGCTAGGGCATATGCACTAGGCGACTTTGAGCTCAAACTCGCTCAAAACGGTCAAAATGAGCGATTTTGAGTTTAAAATCGCCTAGTATGTATGCACCTTTACTGTAAGCGGCTAAAGTAGAGAAGACATGTAAATATGTTTAATAGTTGATATATGCTAGACTCGTTCGCATGTAACTATATACAAGTGGAACAGAGTTTTTCCATTAACTTCAATTCTCCATCCAACTACCTTCCAATCTCTATCCTTCTCTCCACCTCAGAAACGCTCTAGAGGCTTCTCTACACCTGCCTCTCCACCATTCTCTCAGCTAACCCACTTCTTCACCTGCTCCAGTCCAGCTTTCACTCCCTCATTGTACAGAAAATAGGATTTTAATACCTGCCAGTAAATCCTTTTCTCCTAGTCCGTAGAGGATGCTGGAGACGCTTCAAGAACCATGGGGTATAGACGGGATCCGCAGGAGACATGGGCACTTTAAGACTTTGAATGGGTGTGAACTGGCTTCTCCCTCTATGCCCCTCCTCCAGACTCCAGTTATAAGAACTGTGCCTAGGGAGACGGACATTTAGAGGAAAAGGATTTATTGTTAAACTAAGGGTGAGATTCGTACCATCTCACACCACCAAACATGCCGTACAACCTGGCATTAAACAGAATTCCAGTCAACAGCATGAACAAAATCAGCAACAGGCTGACCATAACCAAAACACAAGCAATAAGTATTAAACAAGTACTGCAGATAGAGTCCGCACTGGGATGGGCGCCCAGCATCCTCTACGGACTAGGAGAAAAGGATTTACCGGTAGGTATTAAAATCCTATTTTCTCATACGTCCTAGAGGATGCTGAGGACGCTTCAAGAACCATGGGGTTTATACCAAAGCTCCAGAATGGGTGGGAGAGTGAGGATGACTCTGCAGCACCGATTGACCAAACATGAGGTCCTCCTCAGCCAGGGTATCAAACTTGTAGAACTTAGCAAAAGTGTTTGAACCCGACCAAGTAGCCGCTCGGCAAAGCTGTAACGCCGAGACCCCTTGGGCAGCCGCCCTAGATGAGCCCACCTTTCTCGTAGAATGGGCCTTCACCGATTTCGGTAACGGCAATCCCGCCGTAGAATGAGCATGCTGAATCGTATTACAGATCCAGCGTGCAATAGTCTGCTTGGAAGAAGGAGCCCCAATCTTGTTGGGAGCATACAGGACAAACAGAGCCTCCGTTTTCCTAATCTGAGCCGTTCTGTCGACATAGATTTTCAAAGCTCTGACCGCATTGAGAGACTACGATTCTGCCAAGGCTTCAGTAGCCACTGGCACCACAATAGGTTGGTTCATGTGAAACGATGAAACCACCTTTGATAGAAATTGCTGATGAGTTCTCAACTCCGCTCTATCTACATGGAAGATCAAATAGGGCCTCTTGTGAGACAAAGCCGCTAATTCAGACACCCGCCTTGCAGACGCCAAGGCCAACAGCATGACCACTTTCCAAGTGAGGAATTTCAACTCTACCTTCTGTAAAGGTTCAAACCAATGAGATTGCAGGAAATGCAACACCACGTTAAGATCCCACAGTGCCACTGGGGGCACAAAAGGATGTTGAATGTGCAGCACTCCTTTCACGAAGGTCTGAACTTCTGGAAGGGAGGCCAATTCTTTCTGAAAGAAAATTGATAAGGCCGAAAGTTGTACTTTAATGGAGCCTAACTTTAGGCCCGCATTCACACCTGCTTGCAAAAAAATTGAGAAAACGCCCCAGCTGAATTTTTTCCGTAGGAGCCTTCTTGGATTCACACCAAGACACATATTATCTCCAACTACGGTGGTAATGTCTCGCCGTTACTTCTTTTCTAGCTTGAAGTAGTGTGGGAATGACTTCACTGGGATTACCCTTTCGGGCTAGGATTTGGCGTTCAACCGCCATGCCGTCAAACGCAGCCGCGGTAAGTCTTGATACACGCACGGTCCTTGCTGTAACAGATCCTCTCATAGAGGAAGAGGCCAGAGATCTCCTATGAGTAATTCCTGAAGATCAGGATACCAGGCCCTCCTTGGCCAGTCTGGAACAATGAGAATCGCCTGAACCCTTGTTCTTCTTATGATCTTTATCACCTTTGGAATGAGTGGAAGTGGAGGGAACACATAGACCGACTGAAACACCCACGGTTTCACTAGGGTGTCCACCGCTATTGCTTGATGGTCCCTTGACCTGGAACAATATCTCTGAAGTTTCTTGTTGAGGCGAGACGCCATCATGTCTATTTGAGGAATTCCCCAACGACTTGTCACTTCTGCAAAGACCTCTTGATGAAGACCCCACTCTCCTGGATGGAGATCGTGTCTGCTGAGGAAGTCTGCTTCCCAGTTGTCTACGCCTGGAATGAAGACTGCTGACAGAGTGCTTGCATGTCTTTCCGCCCAGCAAAGAACTTTTGTGGCCTCCGCCATTGCCGTTCTGCTCTTTGTTCCGCCCTGGCGGTTTATCTACACCACTGCTGTTATGTTGTCTGACTGAATCAAGACGGGCAGACCTCAAAGAAGATGTTCCGCATGCAGAAGGCCGTTGTAAATGGCCCTTAATTCCAGAATGTTTATGTGCAGACAAGCTTCCTGGCTTGACCATTTTCCCTGGAAATTTTCCCCCTGTGTGACTGCTCCCCAGCCTCGGAAACTTGCATCCGTGGTCACCAGGATCCAATCCTGGATCCCAAACCTGCATCCCTCTAGGAGGTGAGAACTGTGCAGCCACCACAGGAGAGAGATTCTGGAAGATAGGATTATTTTCCGGTGCATGTGCAGGTGAGACCCGGACCACTTGTCCAACAGGTCCCAGTGAAACACCCTGGCATGGAACCTGCCAAACTGAATGGCCTCGTAGGCCGCCACCATCTTCCCCAGCAACCGAGTGCATTGATGAATCGACACTCTTGCCGGTTTCAGAATCTGTTTGACCATGTTCTGTATTTCCAGAGCCTTTTCCACTGGAACAAAAACTCTCTGTAATTCTGTGTCCAGAATCATACCCAAGAATGACAGCCGTGTTGTCGGAACCAACTGTGATTTTGGCAAGTTTAGGAACCAACCATGTTGTTGCAGGATCGCCAGGGAGAGCGTAACGTTCTTCAGTAATTGCTCCTTGGATCTCGCCTTTATCAGGAGATCTATAACATAAGGGTACACAATTGCGCCTGAATATGTGGTGGTAATGGTTGTAATACTAAATGACAAGTATACGCTGTATATATGAAGAATAAGTGTATTTATTCTAAAACAAAATGACAGAAAGAGAGAATAAGTGGAAAAAGTTGTGAAAAAATAGGAAATTAATACATTAATGAAAGAGTGTATATATATATATGCATATGAAAGAAATCTATACATATGTATACTTTGGTCCGCAGTCCAGTACAATAGAGTGTGGCGTCCCACCTCGTTTAATTGTGCTCAAACTACTACCACAATGTGTGGAGGGGTATATACAACACAGTCCCAGAGGAGCTCGTTCAGTAATATACGGGGGTCACGGTCAAAAAGTCTGTTGCAGCAGCTTGATCCTGTCTTGAGAGGCAGGGGGGGTGAGGTGATCTTCTGACGGTGCTAGCAAATGAAGGGGTACCCCAGGTGGCTATGCGGGAGGGATGAGTTGCAGGAGATAGGTAATTTTTGGCTCTGGACTCGCCGCTCTCTGACTCGGTCTGTGGCTGCGGAAGGCGCCCGTGTAGACAGGCGTCTGCCGCCGGCCAGATCCGAGGAGTGCGGTCGTGATTCTGGGGGGGAAAAGTGTCACTGACTTCGAGACCCGGAGCGGGACTGTCCGCAGTGCACCTCCCCACTTACAGAGCCCTTACCTTGTTCTTCTGTGCTCGATTCCCAACTTCCGCTGTCACCTTGCTTCCTTGTCAGTCTTGCAGCTTTTCGTCCGGTTTCACTTTCACTTTCCTGCACCTCGCGGTCACGTGACCTGTTCCTGTTCATCAGCAGTCTTCAGCGCCGTGGGTGATGAATGTGTCCAGAAATAGAGAGCTCTGCTGTGTTGAATATGATTAAGGCAGTCTGTTTGAAATTTTGTCCTCGTTCCGGGTCTTTCATTAATGTATTAATTTCCTATTTTTTCACATCTTTTTCCACTTATTCTCTCTTTCTGTCATTTTGTTTTAGAATAAATACACTTATTCTTCATATATACAGCGTATACTTGTCATTTAGTATTACAACCATTACCACCACATATTCAGGCGCAATTGTGTACCCTTATGTTATATATCTTTAAAGAGGTATTGGGTTTAACCTCCACCACAATTTTGCTGCCACAGCGTTTATCCACACAAGTAGAGCGCTGGATACAATTTGTTCATTTATCAGGAGATCGTCCAAGTACGGGATAATTGTGATTCCTTGCTTGCGCAGGAGAACCATCATGTCCGCCATTACCTTGGTGAAAATCCTCGGAGCCGTGGACAGAGCAAACGGCAACGTCTGAAATTGGTAATGACAATCCTGAACAACAAACCTCAGGTAAGCCTGATGCGGAGGATATATGGGGACGTGTAAGTAGGCATCCTTTATGTCGACCGACACCATAAAATCCCCCTCCTCCAGACTGAAGATCACTGCTCAGAGAGATTCCATCTTGAATTTGAATTTTTTTAGATAAAAATTGAGGGATTTTAGGTTCAAAATTGGTCTGACCGAGCCGTCCGGCTTCGGAGCCACGAACAGGCTTGAATAAAAGCCTTCTCCCTGCTGTGACGGGGGTACCGTGACAATGACTTGATTTTGTCACAGCTTTTGTATTGCAACGCATACTACCTTCCTTTCCGGAAGAGAAGCATTTCCGACACCCCTGTCCCTTCCAGTTCCAGGGGCACAAAACACCTCGAGCTTCAGGCTGCTCCCGACCTCTCAGCCAGACCAAGCTTCATACCCACTCTGTGCCAGGGTCAACCCCCAGTATGAGAGTAGATACTAGATCAGTCCGTTCCCGCTCCACGTAAGGGGTCCTATTTCAACCCCTAAGAAGGTAGCGGATACTAAGCCAAGTTTTTCTCCACTCTCGACCAGAGGCATTGCCACACCCCGGCATGGTACTCCACAAGGTGTTTCTCCATTCCACACTAGGAATCTCTCAAGCTCCTAGTGTAAGAACAGGTACTCCACCAAATGTTTCCCTCGAGCAGGTACTACACTTGATCTTAGCCAAAAGGCATCATTACTGTTGACAGCACAACCATTTCCTCTGTCCATCAAGTCCGATGCCTAGTAGTCACCCTTGATACCTTTGTCTGACTCACTCCCAAGTCTTGGAGAGAGATAAAGTGAAGAGAGATAAAGTACCAATCAGCTTTTACTGCCATAGCTGTATATATCAGTCACTTACATACTCCTGTCAATTGCATCTACGGAATATCACCAGAATTATTCTGCCTGAATGCAGGCCTGGCCAGGGGACACACATACTGGGCCCCAAAGTTCAGGGAGCCCCAAGGGTAAGGGGCACAAAAAATGGAGTAGCAGTCCGTAACATTGCTTTTAAAATGAATGCTCTGGCTGTGCGAATTAAGTAAAAAAAAACGCGGTACAGGCTTCACCAAGAACCCCCATTATCCTTACCTAGCAGAGGTGGTGCATTTCAGGCAATCAGGGCAATTACCCAGTGACCCCGCCAACTGCCGTCAATCGGACGGCACCCACCCGCTACCAGCACCATGCCTGTAATGCAAGAGGGGGCAAGAGGGCTCTCCAGCCCCACTTGGGGGACATATGCAGAGAGTGGCAGCACGGACCCCAGAGGCTGTGTTCCGAGCACAGAGAAAAACCAGCAGACACCCCCCCCCCCAAAAAAAAACAACAAAAAAACAACAGGCTGTGCCCACCCCTCACAGACACAGACTGGAGTCCAGCAAAAGCAGTCCTCCCTCTCGACTACTCCAATCACACGGCCAGCAGTATCAAGTGCAGAGCTGACACAGCCCAGCCTGGCTGTTAGCCTGGAACCTGACGTCGTGCTGTCCATTGCCTGGGCTCTGTCCCCAGGTATAAGCAGGATGGGAGACCCCTGGGAACGGGTGGGAAGGGGGGTGGAGGAGCAGTGTGCAGTAAAGTGTACACTGGCAGTATCCTTCTCCTGGGAGAATTGCCCAACTGGACCGCCACCCTATGTGTACCACCTTATATCATAGCTGTGGGACTAGAAGTCCCAGTATGTCTTCCTGCCTTTGTACTTCCACATAACTGCAGGGCCCCATATTGCTTCTGCTAGCCAGTAAAATTTGTTTACATTTGGCATGGTGCTATGTGTCAATGTAACTTCCAATCCCAGCATGTCTCTCAGTCTGAAGCTTTAACAGCCCCCCCCCCCCCCCCCCCCACCTGGGCTTCTCTTGGTCTAGAACTGGCCCTGCCCCATAGGTTACCTTGTAATTTGGTCCGGTCTCGGCTGTTCATGCTGCATTGCCACAATGCTGTGTCAGCCCTCCCTTCGCTGTATGTCCCTGCCGACGTCGAAGAGCAGGAAAACATATGTATATATTTGTACAGGTCTGTATATAATTTATACATATACAGTGGGGATTGAAAGTTTGGGCACCCCAGGCAAAAATTCATTTTAATGTGCAAAAAGAAGCCAAGGACAGATGGAAAAATCTCCAAAAGGCATCAAATTACAGATTAGACATTCTTATAACAAGTCAAAAAAAGTTTGATTTTATTTCCATCATTTACACTATCAAAAGAACAGAAAACAAAAAATGGCGTCTGCAAAAGTTTGGGCACCCTGCAGAGTTAATACCTTGTACTGCCCCCTTTGGCAAGTATCACAGCTTGTAAACGCTTTTTGTAGCCAGCCAAGAGTCTTTCAATTCTTGTTTGAGGTATCTTCGCCCATTCTTCATTACAAAAGTCTTCCAGTTCTTTGAGATTCCTGGGCTGTCTGTGACGCACTGCTCTTTTAAGCTCTATCCATAGATTTTCAATTATGTTGAGGTCAGGAGATTGTGAAGGCCATGGCAAAACATTCAGTTTACGCCTCTTGATGTAATCCACCGTGGATTTTGAGGTGTGTTTAGGATCATTGGCCCTCATTCCGAGTCGTTCGCTCGGTAATTTTCTTCGCATCGCAGCGTTTTTCTGCTTAGTACGCATGCGCAATGTTCGCACTGCGACTGCGCCAAGTAATTTTGCTATGAAGATAGTTTTTTTACTCACGGCTTTTTCTTCGCTCCGGCGATCGTAATGCGATTGACAGGAAATGGGTGTTACTGGGCGGAAACACGGCGTTTTATGGGCGTGTGGATAAAAACGCTACCGTTTCCGGAAAAAACGCGGGAGTGGCTGGAGAAACGGAGGAGTGTCTGGGCGAACGCTGGGTGTGTTTGTGACGTCAAACCAGGAACGACAAGCACTGAACTGATCGCAGATGCCGAGTAAGTCTGAAGCTACTCTGAAACTGCTAAGTAGTTTGTAATCGCAATATTGCGAATACATCGTTCGCAATTTTAAGAAGCTAAGATTCACTCCCAGTAGGCGGCGGCTTAGCGTGTGTAACTCTGCTAAAATCGCCTTGCGAGCGAACTCGGAATGAGGGCCATTATCCATTTGTAGAAGCCAGCCTCTCTTTAACTTCAGCTTTTTCACAGATGGCATCAAGTTAGCGTCCAAAATTTGCTGGAATCTTATTGAATCCATTTTTCCTTCTACTTGTGAAATGTTTCCTGTGCCACTGGCTGCAATACAACCCCAAAGCATGACTGATCCACCCCCATGCTTAACAGTTGGACAGAGGTTCTTTTCATTAAATTCTGTGCCCTTCCTTCTCCAAACATACCTTTGCTCATTCCGGCCAAAAAGTTATATTTTAACCTCATCATTCCACAGAACTTTATTCCAAAATGCATCAGGCTTGTCTATATGTTCATTTGCAAACTTCAGATGCTGAATTTTGTGGTGAGGACGTAGAAGAGGTTTTCTTCTGATGACTCTTCCATGAAGACCATATTTGTACAAGTATCTCTTTATAGTGGAATAGTGTACCACAACTCCAGTGTCTGCCAGATCTTGCATGAGGGATCGTGCAGTCAAACATGGATTTTGACTTGCTTTTCTCACAATCCTGCGAGCTGTTCTGCCTGATATGTTTCTTGGTCTTCCAGATCTTGCTTTAACTTCCACTGTTCCTGATGACTGCCATTTCTTAATTACATTCCGAACAGAGGATATTGGCATCTGATAATGCTTTGCAATCTTCTTATAGCCTTCTCCTGCTTTGTGAGCGTCAACTATTCTCAGTTTCAGTGTTCTACTCAACTGCTTAGAGGAACCCATGGTGCTGATCGTTGGAGCAAGGTCAGATGAGTCTGGGCTTTTAAAACCTTTGAGATTGACATCACCTGGTCTTTCCAGACGATGATTGAGAACAATCCATGACACTGCCAGGTCTCAGCTCTCCAAAGGGGGCAGTACAAGGTATTAACTCTACAGGGTGCCCAAACTTTTGCAGATGCCATTTTTTGTTTTCTGTTCTTTTGATAGTGTAAATGATGGAAATAAAATCAAACTTTTTTTGACATGTTATAAGAATGTCTAATCTGTCATTTGATGCCTTTTGGAGATTTTTTTCATCTTTCCTTGGCTTCTTTTTGCACATTAAAATGAATTTTTGCCTGGGGTGCCCAAACTTTCGATCCCCACTGTAGGTGGTCATTCCGAGTTGTTCGCTCGCTAGCTGATTTTAGCAGCATTGCACACGCTAGGCCGCCGCTCTCTGGGAGTGTATCTTAGCATAGCAGAATTGCGAACGAAAGATTAGCAGAATTGCGAATAGAAAATTCTTAGCAGTTTCTGAGTAGCTCGAGACTTACTCCTACACTGCGATCAGCTCAGGCCGTTTCGTTCCTGGTTTGACGTCACAAACACGCCCTGCGTTCGGCCAGCCACTCCCCCGTTTCTGCAGACACTGCCGCGTTTTTCCCTGACACGCCTGCGTTTTTTAGCCAACGCCGGGAAAACGCTGAGTTACCACCCAGAAACGCCCTTTTTCTGTCAATCATTTACCGAACACCAGTACGACTGAAAAGCGCCGCAGAAGCCACAGCAAAACAGCGAAGTTTTTAGTAAAATAACTAAGTGCATGCGCTCTGCGTACCTTGCGCATGCGCAGTAAGCGACTAATCGCAGTATAGCAAAAATCGGCAATGAGCGAACAACTCGGAATGACCCCCATAGTACTGTGCAAAAGTTTTAGCCAGGTATAGAAAAAAAAATGCTGCAAAGTAAGAATACTTTCAAATATAGAATTGTTAATAGTTTATTTTTATCAATTAACAAAATGCAAAGTGAATGAACAGAATAGAAATCTAAAGCAAATCAATATTTGGGTTACCACCATTTGCCTTTAAAACAGCATACATTTTTCTAGGTACACTCGCAGTTTTTGAAGGAACTCGGCAGGGAGGTTGTTCCATCGGGTCTTAGGTCGACACGGACAAAAGGTCGACATGAACAAGTTCAACATGGAAAAAGGTCGACATGAGGATTTTTTGTACTGTTTTTGGCGTTGTTTTCTTCGTAAAGTGACGGGGAACCCCAATTAGTGCACCGTGTCCCCTCGCATGGCTCGCAAAGGTTACCGTTCCCAATTGTACTCCACGTGGATCATAAAGTATTAAAAAGTTTTTAAAAATTGTCATTTTTTTGAAAAACTCATGTTGACCTTTTGTCCGTGTCGACCTAAGGTGTGTCGACCAATTGGTGTCAACCTAACTGGTGTTGACCTGGAGTCCAGATACTGTTCCATCTTGGAGAACTAACCACAGATCTTATGTGGATATAGGCTTGCTCAAACCTTCTGTCTCTTCATGTAATCCCAGACAGATTCGAGGATGTTGAGATCAGGGCTCTGTGGGAGCTATATTATCACTTTCAGAACTCACTGTTCTTCTTTACGCTGAAGATAGTTCTTAATGACATTGGCTGTAGGTTTGGGGTCGTTGTCATGTTGAATAAATTTGGTGCCAGATGCCTCCCTGATGGTATTGCATGATGGATAAGTGCCATGAGGCACAATGAGTTAAAGTGGAAACCAGAACTAAGCCACACATGTTAGGTTGATTGCAGTAGAGCAGGCATTCCCAACCACGGTCCTCAAGGCACACCAACAGTGCAGGTTTTAGTGATATCCAGGCTTCAGCACAGATGGTTAAATCAAAATAACTGAGGTACTAATTAAGTCACCTGTGTTCAAGCCTGGATATCACAAAAACCAGGACTGTTAGTGTGCCTTGAGGACCGCGGTTGGGAAACACTGCAGTAGAGTATAACAGACAATTTGCAGTGTGGGTCTCCACTACTATAGTAGGAATTGATGCCAGCCTAGTCAGTCTGGGTCTTGCAGCTGTACAATAATAAGATTTTACTCACCGGTAAATCTATTTCTCGTAGTCCGTAGTGGATGCTGGGAACTCCGAAAGGACCATGGGGAATAGCGGCTCCGCAGGAGACTGGGCACAACTAAAGAAAGCTTTTAGGTCACCTGGTGTGCACTGGCTCCTCCCACTATGACCCTCCTCCAAGCCTCAGTTAGGACACTGTGCCCGGACGAGCTGACATAATAAGGAAGGATTTTGAATCCCGGGTAAGACTCTTACCAGCCACACCAATCACACCGTATAACTCGTGATACTATACCCAGTTTAACAGTATGAAAACAACTGAGCCTCTCAACAGATGGCTCAACAATAACCCTTTAGTTAACAAAAACTATGTACAAGTATTGCAGACAATCCACACTTGGGATGGGCGCCCAGCATCCACTACGGACTACGAGAAATAGATTTACCGGTGAGTAAAATCTTATTTTCTCTGACGTCCTAGTGGATGCTGGGAACTCCGAAAGGACCATGGGGATTATACCAAAGCTCCCAAACGTTCGGGAGAGTGCGGATGACTCTGCAGCACCGAATGAGAGAACTCAAGGTCCTCCTCAGCCAGGGTATCAAATTTGTAGAATTTTGCAAACGTGTTTGCCCCTGACCAAGTAGCAGCTCGGCAAAGTTGTAAAGCCGAGACCCCTCGGGCAGCCGCCCAAGATGAGCCCACCTTCCTTGTGGAATGGGCTTTTACTGATTTAGGATGCGGCAGTCCAGCCGCAGAATGCGCCAGCTGAATTGTGCTACAAATCCAGCGAGCAATAGTCTGCTTAGAAGCAGGAGCACCCAGTTTGTTGGGTGCATACAGGATAAATAGCGAGTCAGTTTTCCTGACTCTAGCCGTCCTGGAAACATAAATTTTCAAGGCCCTGACTACGTCCAGCAACTTGGAATCCTCCAAGTCCCTAGTAGCCGCAGGCACCACAATAGGTTGGTTCTAGTGAAAAGCTGATACCACCTTAGGGAGAAACTGGGGACGAGTCCTCAATTCCGCCCTATCCATATGGAAAATCAGATAAGGGCTTTTACATGACAAAGCTGCCAATTCTGACACACGCCTGGCTGAAGCCAAGGCCAATAACATGACCACTTTCCACGTGAGATATTTTAGATCCACGGTTTTAAGTGGCTCAAACCAATGTGATTTTTAAGAAACTCAACACCACGTTGAGATCCCAAGGTGCCACCGGAGGCACAAACGGGGGCTGAATATGCAGCACTCCTTTCACAAACGTCTGAACTTCAGGTAGTGAAGCTAGTTCTTTCTGGAAGAAAATCGACAGAGCCAAGATCTGTACCTTAATGGAGCCTAATTTCAGGCCCATAGTCACCCCTGCTTGTAGGAAATGCAGAAATCAACCTAGTTGAAATTCCTCTGTTGGGGCCTTTTTGGCCTCACACCAAGCAACATATTTCCGCCATATGCGGTGATAATGCTTTGCAGTTACATCTTTCGTGGCTTTAATCAGCGTAGGAATGACTTCCTCCGGAATGCCCTTTTCCTTCAGGATCCGGCGTTCAACCGCCATGCCGTCAAACGCAGCCGCGGTAAGTCTTGGAACAGACAGGGCCCCTGCTGCAGCAGGTCCTGTCTGAGCGGCAGAGGCCATGGGTCCTCTGAGATCATCTCTTGAAGTTCCGGGTACCACGCTCGTCTTGGCCAATCCGGAACCACGAGTATTGTTCTTACTCCTCGTTTTCTTATTATTCTCAGTACCCTTGGTATGAGAGGCAGAGGAGGGAACACATAAACTGACTGGTACACCCACGGTGTCACTAGAGCGTCCACAGCTATCGCCTGAGGGTCCCTTGACCTGGCGCAATATCTCTCTAGGTTTTTGTTTAGGCGGGACGCCATCATGTCCACCTGTGGCCTTTCCCAACGGTTTACCAACAGTTGGAAGACTTCTGGATGAAGTCCCCACTCTCCCGGGTGTAGGTCGTGTCCGCTGAGGAAGTCTGCTTCCCAGTTGTCCACTCCCGGAATGAACACTGCTGACAGTGCTAAGACGTGATTTTCCGCCCATCGGAGAATCCTTGTGGCTTCTGCCATCGCCATCCTGCTTCTTGTGCCGCCCTGTCGGTTTACATGGGCGACTGCCGTGATGTTGTCTGATTGGATCAGTACCGGCTGGTTTTGAAGCAGAGGCCTTGCCAGACTTAGGGCATTGTAAATGGCCCTCAGTTCCAGAATATTTATGTGTAGGGACGACTCCTGACTTGACCAAAGTCCTTGGAAATTTCTTCCCTGTGTGACTGCCCCCCAGCCTCGAAGGCTGGCATCCGTGGTTACCAGGACCCAGTCCTGTATGCCGAATCTGCGGCCCTCTTGAAGATGAGCACTCTGCAGCCACCACAGTAGAGATACCCTGGTCCTTGGAGACAGGGTTATCAGCCGATGCATCTGAAGATGCGATCCCGACCACTTGTCCAAGAGGTCCCACTGAAAAGTTCTTGCATGGAACCTGCCGAATGGAATTTTGCTTCGTAAGAAGCTACCATTTTTCCCAGGACTCGTGTGCAGTGATGCACCGACACCTGTTTTGGTTTCAGGAGGTCTCTGACTAGAGATGACAGCTCCTTGGCTTTCTCCTGCGGGAGAAACACTTTTTTCTGTTCTGTGTCCAGAACCATCCCCAGGAACAGTAGGCGTGTGGTAGGAACCAGCTGTGACTTTGGAATGTATAGAATCCATCCGTGCTGTTGTAGCACTTCCCGAGATAGTGCTACTCCGACCAACAACTGCTCCTTGGACCTCGCCTTTATAAGGAGATCGTCCAAGTACGGGATAATTAAAACTTCCTTTCTCGAAGGAGTATAATCATTTCTGCCATTACCTTGGTAAAGACCCTCGGTGCCGTGGACAGTCCAAACGGCAGTGTTTGGAATTGGTAATGGCAATCCTGTACCACAAATCTGAGGTACTCCTGGTGAGGATGGTAAATGGGGACATATAGGTAAGCCTCCTTGATGATACAGGGATACCATGTAATCCCCCTCCTCCAGGCTTGCAATAATCGCCCTGAGCGATTCCATCTTGAACTTGAATTTTTTTATGTATGTGTTCAAGGATTTCAAATTTAAAATGGGTCTCACCGAACCGTCCGGTTTCGGTACCACAAACAGTGTGGAATAGTAACCCCGTCCTTGTTGAAGTAGGGGCACCTTGACTATCACCTGCTGGGAATACAGCTTGTGAATTGCCTCTAGCACAGTCTCCCTGCCTGAGGGAGTTGTCGGCAAGGCAGATTTGAGGAAACGGCGGGGGGGAGACGCCTCGAATTCCAGCTTGAACCCCTGAAATACTACTTGAAGGATCTAGGGATCCACCTGTGAGCGAGCCCACTGATCGCTGAAATTTTTGAGGCGGCCCCCCACCGTACCTGGCTACGCCTGTGGAGCCCCCCCGTCATGTGGTGGACTCAGAGGAAGCGGGGGAAGAATTTTGATTCTGGGAACTGGCTGACTGGTGCAGCTTTTTCCCTCTTCCCTCGTTTTACACGCTTGCATTTCTGTAGCCGAAAGGACTGTACCTGATAATACAGTGCTTTCTGAGGCTGTGAGGAAACCTGAGGTAAAAATTTTTTTCTTCCCAGCTGTTGCTGTGGATACGAGGTCCCAGAGACCATCCCCAAACAATTCCTCACCCTTATAAGGCTCTATGTGCCTTTTAAAGTCAGCATCACCTGTCCAGTGTCGGGTCTCTAATAACCTCCTGACCGAATGGACATTGCATTAATTCTGGATGCCAGCCGGCAAAATATCCCTCTGTGCATCCCTCATATATAAGACAACGTCTTATGTTCGCAAAATAGTATCCCTGTTTGACAGGGTTACAGACCACGCTGCAGCAGCACTATCTGCAGGTCTCAGTCTAGTACCTGAGTGTGTAAATACAGACTTCAGGATAGCCTCCTGCTTTTTATCAGCAGGTACCTTCAAAGTGGCCGTATCCTAAGACGGCAGTGCCACCTTTTTTGACAAACGTGTGAGCGCCTTATCCACCCTAGGGGATATCTCCCAGCGTAACTTATCCTCTGGCGGGAAAGGGTACGCCATCAGTAACTTTTTAGAAATTACCAGTTTCTTATCGGGGGAACCCACGCTTTTTCACACTTCATTCACTCATTTGATGGGGGAACAAAACACTGCCTGCTTTTTCTCCCCAAACATAAAACCCTTTTTTAGTGGTACTTGGGTTAATGTCAGAAATGTGTAACACATTTTTTATTGCCGGGATCATGTAACGGATGTTCCTAGTGGATTGTGTATATGTCTCAACCTCGTCGACACTGGAGTCAGACTCCGTGTCGACATCTGTGTCTGCCATCTGAGGGAGCGGGCGTTTTTGAGCCCCTGATGGCCTTTGAGACGCCTGGGCAGGCGCGGGCTGAGAAGCCGGCTGTCCCATAGCTGTTACGTCATCCAGCCTTTTATGTAAGGAGTTGACACTGTCTGTTTATACCTTCCACCTATCCATCCACTCTGGTGTCGGCCCCACAGGGGGCGACATCACATTTATCGGCATCTGCTCTGCCATCACATAAGCCTCCTCATCAAACGTGTCGACACAGCCGTACCGACACACCGCACACACACAGGGAATGCTCTGACTGAGGACAGGACCCCACACAGCCCTTTGGGGAGACAGAGAGAGAGTATGCCAGCACACACCAGAGCGCTATATAATTTAGGGATTAACACTATATTGAGTGAATTTTTCCCAATAGCTGCTTGTATATACAATATTGCGCCTAAATTTAGTGCCCCCCCTCTCTTTTTAACCCTTTGAGCCTGAAAACTACAGGGGAGAGCCTGGGGAGCTGTCTTCCAGTTGCACTGTGAAGAGAAAATGGCGCCAGTGTGCTGAGAGAGATAGCTCCGCCCCTTTTTCGCAGACTTTTCTCCCGCTTTGTTATGGATTCTGGCAGGGGTATTTATCACATATATAGCCTCTGGGGCTATATATTGTGATATATATGCCAGCCAAGGTGTTTTTATTGCTGCTCAGGGCGCCCCCCCCCAGCGCCCTGCACCCTCAGTGACCGGAGTGTGAAGTGTGCATGAGGAGCAATGGCGCACAGCTGCAGTGCTGTGCGCTACCTTGGTGAAGACTGATGTCTTCTGCCGCCGATTTTCCGGACCTCTTCTTGCTTCTGGCTCTGTAAGGGGGACGGCGGCGCGGCTCCGGGACCGAACACCAAGGCCAGTTCCATGCGGTCGATCCCTCTGGAGCTAATGGTGTCCAGTAGCCTAAGAAGCCCAAGCTAGCTGCAAGCAGGTAGGTTCGCTTCTTCTCCCCTTAGTCCCTCGCTGCAGTGAGCCTGTTGCCAGCAGGTCTCACTGTAAAATAAAAAACCTAATTATATACTTTCTTTCTAGAAGCTCAGGAGAGCCCCTAGTGTGCATCCAACCTCGGCCGGGCACAAAATCTAACTGAGGCTTGGAGGAGGGTCATAGTGGGAGGAGCCAGTGCACACCAGGTGACCTAAAAGCTTTCTTTAGTTGTGCCCAGTCTCCTGCGGAGCCGCTATTCCCCATGGTCCTTTCGGAGTTCCCAGCATCCACTAGGACGTCAGAGAAATATAGCCTCTGGGGCTATATATTGTGGTATTTTTGCCAGCCAAGGTGTTTTTATTGCTGCTCAGGGCGCCCCCCCCCCTAGCGCCCTGCACCCTCAGTGACTGGAGTGTGAAGTGTGTATGAGGAGCAATGGCGCACAGCTGCAGTGCTGTGCGCTACCTTGGTGAAGACTGATGTCTTCTGCCGCCGATTTTCCGGACCTCTTCTTGCTTCTGGCTCTGTAAGGGGGACGGCGGCGCGGCTCCGGGACCGAACACCAAGGCCAGTTCCATGCGGTCGATCCCTCTGGAGCTAATGGTGTCCAGTAGCCTAAGAAGCCCAAGCTAGCTGCAAGCAGGTAGGTTCGCTTCTTCTCCCCTTAGTCCCTCGCTGCAGTGAGCCTGTTGCCAGCAGGTCTCACTGTAAAATAAAAAACCTAATTATATACTTTCTTTCTAGAAGCTCAGGAGAGCCCCTAGTGTGCATCCAACCTCGGCCGGGCACAAAATCTAACTGAGGCTTGGAGGAGGGTCATAGTGGGAGGAGCCAGTGCACACCAGGTGACCTAAAAGCTTTCTTTAGTTGTGCCCAGTCTCCTGCGGAGCCGCTATTCCCCATGGTCCTTTCGGAGTTCCCAGCATCCACTAGGACGTCAGAGAAAGCAGGGATACCTATAAAACAAACTAAAACAACAACAAAAAAACAGTGTGCATACAAAGCAACCACCCCTACAGAAACTAGCCAAGAAGTGTGGAGGCTGAGGTATTGCTGTGAACTGTAACCCTTGTAGTCCTAGTAGAATATCAAAATATACAAAAAGTTTAAATTAAAATAAGTTACTTTTAAAAAAAAATTGAAATAAGAAATTTAAAGTATTTAATCACCTAGAGTTCCCTATGCCTGCGCTATTGGGGACGCATAGTGCCCAGACTCCTCATCCTCTATGTCATCAGTATCCAAACCTCCTCATCTACCTCATTCTCCTTCACGTGCTGATCCTGGGGCAGAATCTGCTCTTTATCGGGGTCGGGCTGAGACTCGGGAATCTGCCAACTTTTGGACACGCCAATTTCCTGGGTCCAATGTAATTCAACCGGGTCAATCCTATTAGCCGCGATATCACGGGTGCGAATTATCGTGCCAGTGGCCGCACTTTATGGCGGCCCGAACTTGCACAAAAGTGCTCGCTGCCCCATAGGGCTCTGCGCACTTTGGTGCGAATGCAGCCCGAAACCAGCCGCGAATGGTGCGAGATTGGGTGCCATTGCCGGCGTTGAAACGCTGTGGCAATGGCACATCACACCATTTGCGGGTAATAGGATCAGCCCCTATGTTTCTATGTGAAAGGGGTATGAGTTGCTCATTTATCCTTAGTCTTTTTCCCCAAGTTCCTATTATGGTTACATACTGTTTTTCTTGAAGGTTTTAATATGGTTTATGATTTACAAAGTATCATATAATCATGTAACCACCACTGAGGAGATATGCGAGTGGCTGGTTACAATTTCCTAATATGTACTTCCAGCTAAGACATTTTCTTGCAGTGGCAGCCATACCAATCTCCCCCACAGAAAACACTAGGTTATAGGACACACTGGAAATGATAACCAGCTTCATGGGTTGGGGTTGCAGACGGTTGGGAGACCGCCAGTCACCATAAATATGCCGGGATCCTGGCTTTTTAGATGGCCGGCAGGAAGGGGGTGCAAGTGCAACGAATCCCCTCGTGGGCTCGGTGGCTCACCACAGGTTCTATTCCCACTTTATGGGTGTCGTGGAGTGGAAATGATCCCGGTTGGTCGGCATGCCAACCAGTGGGCTATTTAGCATTCGGGATTCCAACGTCGGTATTGTGACAGGTGGTCTCCCAACCACTGGTCACATAACCGCATCCCAGCTTCATGTTACGTTATAAAACTTGTTCTTGTAATAACAAAACTATACCTTATAAACTCAGAGAGAGTTAGATCTGAAGATGCGATCCGGACCACTTGTCCAACAGATCCCACTGAAAGATCCTTGCATGGAACCTGCCAAATGTAATTGCTTCGTAGGAAGCTACCATCTTTCCCAGGACTCGCGTGCAGTGATGCACCGACACCTGTTTTGGTTTCAGGAGGTCTCTGACTAGAGATGACAACTCCTTGGCTTTCTCCTCCGGGAGAATCACTTTTTTCTGGTCTGTGTCCAGAACCATCCCCAGGAACAGTAGACGCGTTGTAGGAACCAGCTGCGACTTTGGAATATTCAGAATCCAGCCGTGCTGTTGTAGCACTTCCCGAGATAGTGCTACGCCGACCAACAACTGCTCCCTGGACCTCGCCTTTATAAGGAGATCGTTCAAGTACGGGATAATTAAAACTCCCTTTTTCCGAAGGAGTATCATCATTTCGGCCATTACCTTGGTAAATACCCTCGGTGCCGTGGACAGACCAAACGGCAACGTCTGGAATTGGTAATGACAGTCCTGTACCACAAATCTGAGGTACTCCTGGTGAGGAGGGTAAATGGGGACATGCAGGTAAGCATCCTTGATGTCCAGTGATACCATGTAATCCCCTTCGTCCAGGCTTGCAATAACCGCCCTGAGCGATTCCATTTTGAACTTGAACCTTCTTATATAAGTGTTCAAGGATTTCAAATTTAAAATGGGTCTCACCGAACCGTCCGGTTTCGGTACCACAAACATTGTGGAATAGTAACCCCGTCCTTGTTGAAGGAGGGGTACCTTGATTATCACCTGCTGAGAATACAGCTTGTGAATCGCCTCCAGCACTGCCTCCCTGGCTGGGGGAGCTGTTGGCAAGGCTGATTTGAGGAAACGGCGAGGGGGAGACGTCTCGAATTCCAGCTTGTACCCCTGAGATACCACTTGTAGAATCCAGGGATCCACCCGTGAGCGAGCCCACTGGTCGCTGAAGTTCCGGAGATGGGCCCCCACCGCACCTGGCTCCGCCTGTGGAGCCCCAGCGTCATGCGGTGGACTTAGAGGAAGCGGGAGAGGACTTTTGTTCTTGGGAAGTGGCTGTATGGTGCAGCTTTTTCCCTCTACCTCTGCCTCTGGGCAGAAAGGACGCGCCTTTAACCCGCTTGTCTTTCTGGGGCCGAAAGGACTGTACCTGATAATACGGTGCTTTCTTTGGCTGTGAGGGAACATGGGGTAAAAATGTCGACTTCCCAGCTGTTGCTGTGGAAACGAGGTCCGAGAGACCGTCCCCAAACAATTCCTCACCTTTGTAAGGCAAAACCTCCATGTGCCTTTTAGAATCTGCATCACCTGTCCATAGCCGGGTTCACAATACCCTCCTGGCAGAAATGGACATTGCATTAATTCTAGATGCCAGCCGGCAAATATCCCTCTGTGCATCTCTCATGTATAAGACTGCGTCTTTAATATGCTCTATGGTTAGCAATATAGTGTCCCTGTCGAGGGTATCAATGTTATCAGACAGGGAATCGGACCACGCAGCAGCAGCAGCACTGCACATCCATGCTGAAGCAATAGCTGGTCTCAGTATAATACCTGAGTGTGTATATATACAGACTTCAGGATAGCCTCCTGCTTTCTATCCGCAGGCTCCTTTAAGGCGGCCGTATCCTGAGACGGTAGTGCCACCTTCTTTGACAAGCGTGTGAGCGCTTTATCCACCCTACGGGATGTCTCCCAACGTATCCTGTCCTCTGGCAGGAAAGGGTACGCCATTAGCAACTTTTTAGAAATCACTAATTTCTTATCGGGGGAAGCCCACGCTTCTTCACACACTTCATTCAACTCATCAGATGGGGGAAAAACCACTGGTTGCTTTTTCTCCCCAAACATAATACCCTTTTTTGTGGTACCTGGGTTAATGTCAGAAATGTGCAACACATTTTTCATTGCCGTAATCATGTAACGGGTGGCTCTGTTGGAATGTACACTAGTCTCATCGTCGTCGACACTGGAGTCAGTATCCGTGTCGACATCTGTGTCAGCCATCTGAGGTAGTGGGCATTTTTGAGCCCCTGATGGCTTTTGAGACGCCTGGGCAGGCACGGGCGGAGAAGCCGGCTGTCCCACATCTGCTATGTCGTCAAAAATTTTATGTAAGGAGTTGACACTGTCGCGTAATTCCTTCCACATATCCATCCACTCAGGTGTCGACCCCGCAGGGGGTGACATCACATTTATCGGCACCTGCTCCGCCTCCACATAAGCCTCCTCATCAAACATGTCGACACAGCCGTACCGACACACCGCACACACACAGGGAATGCTCTGACTGAGGACAGGACCCCACAAAGTCCTTTGGGGAGACAGAGAGAGAGTATGCCAGCACACACCACAGCGCTATATAATGCAGGGAGTTACACTACACAAGTGATTTACCCTATAGCCGCTATATATATAGTATTTGCGCCTAAATTTAGTGCTCGCCCTCTCTTTTTTACCCTATTGAGCCTGGAAACTGCAGGAGAGAGCCTGGGGAGCGTCCTTCCAGCGGAGCTGTGAGAGGAAATGGCGCCAGTGTGCTGAGGCAGATAGCCCCGCCCCTTTTTCGGCTGACTTCTCCCGCTTTTATAATAATAATGTGGCAGGGGTATTTTACACATATATAGCTTCTAAGGCTATATTATGTGTGATTAGCCACTTTAAGGTACTCTAATTGCTGCCCAGGGCGCCCCCCCCAGCGCCCTGCACCCATCAGTGACCGGAGTATGTGGTGTGCACAGGGAGCAATGGCGCACAGCTGCAGTGCTGTGCGCTACCTTAATGAAGACCGGAGTCTTCAGCCGCCGATTTCCGTGAAGATCTTCATGCTTCTGGCTCTGCAAGGGGGACGGCGGCACGGCTCCGGGACCGGACGACCGAGGCTGGGCCTGTGTTCGATCCCTCTGGAGCTAATGGCATCCAGTAGCCTAGAAGCCCAAGCTAGCTGCAAGCAGGTAGGTTCGCTTCTCTCCCCTAAGTCCCTCGTTGCAGTGAGTCTGTTGCCAGCAGATCTCACTGAAAATAAAAAACCTAATAAATACTTTCTTTACTAGAAGCTCAGGAGAGCCCCTAGTGTGCAACCAGCTCGAGCCGGGCACAGATTCTAACTGAGGTCTGGAGGAGGGGCATAGAGGGAGGAGCCAGTGCACACCAGGTAGTCCTAATTCTTTCTTAGAGTGCCCAGTCTCCTTCGGAGCCCGCTATTCCCCATGGTCTTTACGGAGTTCCCAGCATCCACTAGGACGCCAGAGAAATAGCGTTTACCAGTCTTTCCACCCAGCGGAAAACCTAATTCGGCAATAGCCATAGCCGCGTTGCTCTTGTTCCGCCCTAGCGGCTTATTTACACCACTGCTGTCAAGTCGTCCGACAGAATTAACGCGGCCAGATCACGAACCATATGTTCATTGAAAATAGCTCTTAATCCCAGAAAGCTTATTGCAGACAAGCTTCCCAGCTTGACCTTTTCCTCTGGAAATAGTTCCCTTGCAAGGACTGCTCCCCAGTCTCGGAGATCTGCATGCACGGACACCAGGATCTCATCCTGGATTCCGAACCTTCATCCCTCTAGGAGGTGAGAACTGAGCAGACACCACAGGAGCGATATCCTGGCCATTAGGATTATATTCCGGCGCATGTGCAGGTGAGACCCGGACCACATTTCCAACTGGCCCCGTGAAACCCACTCTGGCCTTTGACCTGCTCACCGAAAAGGCCTCTTAGGCCGCATCCATCTTCTTCATCAACGGAACATATTGATGAATTGTCACAGCAAATCTGATCCGACTCCATATCCTCAGACCTCTTTCCACAGGAACACACAGAACCTCAACGTTCAGTATCTACTCTGATACCCACCTCCGACGACTGCGTCATTGGAAACAACAGCCATTCCCTGTGTTGAAGGACAGTCAGAGAGAAACAACGATTTGCACTTGTGTCTTGACCTCGCCCTAATCAGGGGAGTGTCCCAGTACTCACTATTGAAAGAATACCATCATACTGCCATCACTCCGGTGAAATGGCAAAGACAATCCTAGATAACAACCCAGGTAAGCTGAATGCAGAGAAAAAATAAGAATTTACTTACCGATAATTCTATTTCTCGGAGTCCGTAGTGGATGCTGGGGTTTCTGAAAGGACCATGGGGAATAGCGGCTCCGCAGGAGACAGGGCACAAAAAGTAAAGCTTTAGGATCAGGTGGTGTGCACTGGCTCCTCCCCCTATGACCCTCCTCCAAGCCTCAGTTAGGATACTGTGCCCGGACGAGCGTACACAATAAGGAAGGATTTTGAATCCCGGGTAAGACTCATACCAGCCACACCAATCACACTGTACAACCTGTGATCTGAACCCAGTTAACAGTATGATAACAGCGGAGCCTCTGAAAAGATGGCTCACAACAATAATAACCTGATTTTTGTAACTATGTACAAGTATTGCAGATAATCCGCACTTGGGATGGGCGCCCAGCATCCACTACGGACTCCGAGAAATAGAATTATCGGTAAGTAAATTCTTATTTTCTCTATCGTCCTAGTGGATGCTGGGGTTCCTGAAAGGACCATGGGGATTATACCAAAGCTCCCAAACGGGCGGGAGAGTGCGGATGACTCTGCAGCACCGAATGAGAGAACTCCAGGTCCTCCTCAGCCAGGGTATCAAATTTGTAGAATTTAGCAAACGTGTTTGCCCCTGACCAAGTAGCTGCTCGGCAAAGTTGTAAAGCCGAGACCCCTCGGGCAGCCGCCCAAGATGAGCCCACTTTCCTTGTGGAATGGGCTTTTACTGATTTTGGCTGTGGCAATCCTGCCACAGAATGTGCAAGCTGAATTGTACTACAAATCCAACGAGCAATCGTCTGCTTAGAAGCAGGAGCACCCAGCTTGTTGGGTGCATACAGGATAAACAGCGAGTCAGATTTTCTGACTCCAGCCGTCCTGGAAACATATATTTTCAAGGCCCTGACAACGTCAAGCAACTTAGAGTCCTCTAAGTCCCTGGTAGCCGCAGGTACCACAATAGGTTGGTTCATGTGAAATGCAGAAACCACCTTAGGTAGAAATTGAGGACGAGTCCTCAATTCCGCCCTGTCAGAATGAAAAATTAAGTAAGGGCTTTTATATGATAAAGCCGCCAATTCTGACACACGCCTGGCTGAAGCCAAGGCTAACAGCATCGACACCTTCCATGTGAGATATTTTAAGTCCACAGTGGAAAGTGGTTCAAACCAATGTGACTTTAGAAAACTCAACACCACATTGAGATCCCAAGGTGCCACTGGAGGCACAAAAGGAGGCTGTATGTGCAGGACCCCTTTTACAAATGTCTGAACTTCAGGTACTGAAGCCAGTTCTTTCTGGAAGAAAATCGACAGGGCCGAAATTTGAACCTTGATGGACCCTAATTTTAGGCCCATAGACAGTCCTGTTTGCAGGAAATGAAGGAAACGACCCAGTTGAAATTCCTCTGTAGGGGCCTTCTTGGCCTCACACCACGCAACATATTTACGCCAAATGCGGTGATAATGTTTTGCGGTTACGTCCTTCCTGGCTTTGACCAGAGTAGGGATGACTTCTTCTGGAATGCCTTTTTCCCTCAGGATCCGGCGTTCAACCGCCATGCCGTCAAACGCAGCCGCGGTAAGTCTTGGAACAGACAAGGCTCCTGCAGTAGCAGGTCCTTTCTTAGAGGTAGAGGCCACGGTTCGTCCGTGAGCATCTCTTGAAGTTCCGGGTACCAAGTCCGTCTTGGTCAATCCGGAACCACGAGTATAGTTCTTACTCCTCTCCTTCTTATGATTCTCAGTACTTTTGGTATGAGAGGCAGAGGAGGGAACACATACACTGACTGGTACACCCACGGCGTTACCAGAGCGTCCACTGCTATTGCCTGAGGGTCCCTTGACCTGGCGCAATATCTGTCCAGTTTTTTGTTGAGGCGGGACGCCATCATGTCCACCTTTGGTTTTTCCCAACGGTTTACAATCAGGTGGAAGACTTCTGGGTGAAGTCCCCACTCTCCCGGGTGAAGGTCGTGTCTGCTGAGGAAGTCTGCTTCCCAGTTGTCCACTCCCGGAATGAATACTGCTGACAGTGCTATCACATGATTTTCCGCCCAGCGAAGAATCCTTGCAGCTTCTGCCATTGCCCTCCTGCTTCTCGTGCCGCCCTGTCTGTTTACGTGGGCGACTGACGTGATGTTGTCCGATTGGATCAACACCGCCTGACCCTGAAGCAGAGGTTTTGCTTGACTTAGGGCATTGTAAATGGCCCTTAGTTCCAGAATGTTTATATGAAGAGACGTTTCCAGGCTTGACCACAGGCCCTGGAAATTCCTTCCCTGTGTGACTGCTCCCCAGCCTCTCAGGCTGGCATCCGTGGTTACCAGGATCCAATCCTGAATGCCAAATCTGCGGCCCTCTAGTAGATGAGCACTCTGCAGCCACCACAGGAGAGACACCCTTGTCCTTGGCGACAGGGTTATCCGCTGATGCATCTGCAGATGCGATCCGGACCATTTGTCCAGTAGATCCCACTGAAATGTTCTTGCATGGAATCTTCCGAATGGAATCGCTTCGTAAGAAGCCACCATTTTCCCCAGGACCCTCGTGCACTGATGCACTGAGACCTGTCCTGGTTTTAGGAGGTTCCTGACTAGCTCGGATAACTCCCTGGCCTTCTCCTCCGGGAGAAACACCTTCTTCTGGACTGTGTCCAGAATCATTCCTAGGAACAGTAGACGTGTCGTTGGAATCAGCTGCGATTTTGGAATATTTAGAATCCACCCGTGCTGACGTAACACTACCTGAGATAGTGCTACTCCGACTTCTAACTGTTCCCTGGATCTTGCCCTTATCAGGAGATCGTCCAAGTAAGGGATAATTAAAATGTCTTTTCTTCTTAGAAGAATCACCATTTCGGCCATTACCTTGGTAAAGACCCGAGGTGCCGTGGACAATCCAAACGGCAGCGTCTGAAACTGATAATGACAGTTTTGTACTACAAACCTGAGGTGCCCTTGGTGAGAAGGGTATATCGGGACGTGGAGATAAGCATCCTTGATGTCCAGAGACACCATATAGTCCCCTTCTTCCAGGTTTGCTATCACTGCTCTGAGTGACTCCATCTTGAATTTGAACCTTTTTATGTAAGTGTTCAAGGATTTCAGATTTAAAATTGGTCTCACCGAGCCGTCCGGCTTCGGTACCACAAACAGCGTGGAATAATACCCCTTTCCTTGTTGCAGGAGGGGTACCTTGATTATCACCTGCTGGGAATACAGCTTGTGAATGGCTGCCAAAACTGCCTCCCTGTCGGAGGGAGACTTTGGTAAAGCAGACTTCAGGAAACGACGAGGGGGAAACGCCTCGAATTCCAGTTTGTACCCCTGCGATACTACCTGTAGAATCCAGGGATCCACTTGCGAGTGAGCCCACTGCGCGTTGAAATTCTTGAGACGGGCCCCCACCATATCTGAGTCTGCTTGTAAAGCCCCAGCGTCATGCTGAAGACTTGGCAGAAGCAGGGGAGGGCTTCTGCTCCTGTGAAGCGGCTGCATGGTGCAGTCTTTTTCCTCTTCCTCTGCCCCGGGGCAGAAAAGAGTGGCCTTTTGCTCGCTTGTACTTATGGGAACGAAAGGACTGAGTTTGAAAAGACGGTGTCTTTTTCTGCTGATGTGGAGTGACCTGGGGTAAAAAGGTGGATTTTCCAGCCGTTGCCGTGGCCACCAGGTCCGATAGACCAGCCCCAAATAACTCCTCCCCTTTATACGGCAATACTTCCATGTGCCGTTTGGAATCCGCATCCCCTGACCACTGTCGCGTCCATAACGCTCTTCTGGCAGAGATGGACATAGCACTTATTCTTGATGCCAGGGTGCAAATATCCCTCTGTGCATCACGCATATATAGTAGTGCATCCTTTAAATGTTCTATAGTTAACAAAATATTGTCCCTATCCAGGGTATCAATATTCTCGGTCAGGGAATCCGACCATGCGACTCCAGCACTGCACATCCAGGCTGAGGCGATTGCTGGTCGCAGTATAACACCAGTATGTGTGTATATACTTTTTAGGATATTTTCCAGCCTTCTATCAGCTGGTTCTTTGAGGGTAGCCGTATCAGGAGACGGTAACGCTACTTGTTTTGATAAACGTGTGAGCGCCTTATCTACCCTAGGGGGTGTTTCCCAACGCGCCCTAACCTCTGGCGGGAAAGGATATAATGCTAATAATTTTTTAGAAATTAGCTGTTTTTTATCGGGGGAAACCCACGCTTTTTCACACACCTCATTTATTTCCTCTGACTCAGGAAAAAATATTGGTAGTTTTTTTCTCTCCCCACATAATACCCTTCTTTGTGGTACTTGTAGTGTCAGAAAGGTTCAATGCCTCTTTCATTGCCGTGATCATGTAACGTGTGGCCCTACTGGACATTACGTTTGTCTCGTCACCGTCGACACTAGACTCAGTATCTGTGTCAGGGTCTGTGTCGACCCACTGAGGTAACGGGCGTTTTAGCGCCCCTGACGGTGTCTGAGACGCCTGGACAGGCACTAATTGATTTGCCGGCTGTCTCATGTCGTCAACAGTTTTCTGCAAATTGCTGACATTATCACTTAATTGTTTAAATACAATCATCCAGTCAGGTGTCGACTCCCTAGGGGGTGACATCACCAACACAGGCAACTGCTCCGCCTCCACATAATTTTCCTCCTCATACATGTCGACACACGCGTACCGACACACAGCACACACACCGGGAATGCTCTGATAGAGGACAGGACCCCACTTAGCCCTTTGGAGAGACAGAGGGAGAGTCTGCCAGCACACACCCAGCGCTATATATATATATACACAGGGATAACCTTATATAAGTGTTATTCCCTTATAGCTGCTGTTATTATCGTTATTTGCTGCCAAAAATGCCCCCCCCTTCTCTTTTTTACCCTGATTCTGAAGCAGGACTGCAGGGGAGAGTCAGGGAGCCGTCCTTCCAGCGGAGCTGTGAGGGAAAATGGCGCTTGTGTGCTGAGGAGATAGGCTCCGCCCCTTCACGACGTCCTTATCTCCCGCTTTTCTGTGTAAAATGGCAGGGGATTAAAATACATCCATATAGCCCAGGAGCTATATGTGATGTATTCTGTTTTGCCACCTAAGGTATTCCGTTATATTGCGTCTCAGGGCGCTCCCCCCCCAGCGCCCTGCACCCTCAGTGACCAGAGTGTGAAGTGTGCTGAGAGCAATGGCGCACAGCTGCGGTGCTGTGCGCTACCTTAGTCTGAAGACAGGATGTCTTCTGCCGCCGATTTCACCGGACCTCTTCGTCTCTTCTGGCTCTGTAAGGGGGACGGCGGCGCGGCTCCGGTGACCCATCCAGGCTGAACCTGTGATCGTCCCTCTGGAGCTAGTGTCCAGTAGCCTAAGAAACCCGATCCACTCTGCACTCAGGTGAGTCCGTTTCTTCTCCCCTTAGTCCCACGATGCAGTGAGCCTGTTGCCAGCAGGACTCACTGAAAATAAAAAAAACCTAACTAAACTTTTATTCTAAGCAGCTCAGGAGAGCCACCTAGATTGCACCCTTCTCGGCCGGGCACAAAAATCTAACTGAGGCTTGGAGGAGGGTCATAGGGGGAGGAGCCAGTGCACACCACCTGATCCTAAAGCTTTACTTTTTGTGCCCTGTCTCCTGCGGAGCCGCTATTCCCCATGGTCCTTTCAGGAACCCCAGCATCCACTAGGACGATAGAGAAACGCATTTAAACCCTTTTCTAGATTTACGTGCTGGAGCTCCCTGGCCTGAGAGATTCCATCCTGTAGTTCAACTTTGTAAGGAGAAATCTTTGTTTTCCTTCTTTTTTTTGTTGTAACAGGGACAGCAGGACAATGCCCTGAACCTGACTCAACTCTGGTATGGTGTCGCGTACTACCTCCCCTTCCAGAGGGAAAACGGCAAGATCTATTTGAAAAATTAGTGAGGGAAACAATCTGTACATGCCAGTATATCCCCCTTTGGCTTCTATAATTAACTCACAGGTCCAAGTTCATTCCCGCACTGAGTGAAGAGTAGTAGACGAGTGCCCACCGGAGTGGGCTCCAGCCAGATAGACCCAGTGACATGCAGTGGATGTGGTAGAAACAGAAAATCCGCTTCTGCGAACCTAACAAGGCTGCAGGACTCTTACCTTTTCACCTTCCACTATCTGCATCGAAAGGGAAAAAGAACGGTATTGAACCGGTTAAAATGACTGTATCCCACAACAGAACGCGTCACCAACCATTGTGAAGGAGTCTAACTCACGAAGTTAAATTTACCAGTGGTATCCACCGAGATGGACTGAACGGAGGCATCCCCGACAGCTGTATACTGTCCCAGGAAGAAACTCCAGTATCTCTCGGAATGAGCCTCAGCATTCCCCCGGCCACATCACCTGCCGTCACGCGGCACCTGCTGCAATGTTATAGAGAAGAACATAAGAAACCTCCCCTCTCCCTTTAGGGTAATTCTATAGGATGCCTTTCCGAATATAAACACTCCCCCATATGCATGTAATGCAAATAACTCCAAAGTATAGAAATAAAATATCACTTAGCTTCCTGTGTACGATACTTTGAGACAGGGCACCGTGTCGACCAGGAGTTGAC
The DNA here is from genome assembly GCF_028390025.1 of Pseudophryne corroboree. Classification (NCBI taxonomy): domain Eukaryota; kingdom Metazoa; phylum Chordata; class Amphibia; order Anura; family Myobatrachidae; genus Pseudophryne; species Pseudophryne corroboree. The sequence goes on along the minus strand of NC_086447.1, from coordinate 325,244,589 downwards.
TTTCACAGTATTCTATCCGCGGCGGGAAAAGAATAAACATTCGGACTCCTTGTGAGGATCTGAGACCAACTCGTCACGGCCAACCTAGAGCTGTATCAACAGAGCGACCAGCACATGAGAAGGAATACCTTTATTATAAATCATAATATGAATATAAATAATGCAATACACAAAAACACACATATCACATATCATATATATATATATATATATATATATATATATAATAAGAATTTACTTACCGATAATTCTATTTCTCGGAATCCGTAGTGGATGCTGGGGTTCCTGAAAGGACCATGGGGAATAGCGGCTCCGCAGGAGACAGGGCACAAAAAGTAAAGCTTTAGGATCAGGTGGTGTGCACTGGCTCCTCCCCCTATGACCCTCCTCCAAGCCTCAGTTAGGATACTGTGCCCGGACGAGCGTACACAATAAGGAAGGATTTATGAATCCCGGGTAAGACTCATACCAGCCACACCAATCACACTGTACAACCTGTGATCTGAACCCAGTTAACAGTATGATAACAGCGGAGCCTCTGAAAGATGGCTCACAACAATAATAACCCGATTTTTGTAACTATGTACAAGTATTGCAGATAATCCGCACTTGGGATGGGCGCCCAGCATCCACTACGGACTCCGAGAAATAGAATTATCGGTAAGTAAATTCTTATTTTCTCTATCGTCCTAGTGGATGCTGGGGTTCCTGAAAGGACCATGGGGATTATACCAAAGCTCCCAAACGGGCGGGAGAGTGCGGATGACTCTGCAGCACCGAATGAGAGAACTCCAGGTCCTCCTTAGCCAGGTTATCAAATTTGTAGGATTTTACAAACGTGTTTGCCCCTGACTAAATAGCCGCTCGGCAAAGTTGTAAAGCCGAGACCCCTCGGGCAGCCGCCCAAGATGAGCCCACCTTCCTTGTGGAATGGGCATTTACATATTTTGGCTGTGGCAGGCCTGCCACAGAATGTGCAAGCTGAATTGTATTACACATCCAACTAGCAAAAGTCTGCTTAGAAGCAAGAGCACCCAGTTTGTTGGGTGCATACAGGATAACAGCAAGTCAGTTTTCCTGACTCCAGCCGTCCTGGAACCTATATTTTCAGGGCCCTGACCACATCTAGCAACTTGGAGTCCTCCAAGTCCCTAGTAGGCGCAAGACACCACAATAAGCTGGTTCAGGTGAAACACTGACACCACCTTAGGGAGAGAACTGGGGACGAGTCCGCAGCTCTGCCCTGTCCGAATGGACAAACAGATATGGGCTTTTTTGAGAAAAAAAACCACCAATTTGACACTCGCCTGGTCCAGGCCAGGTCCAAGAGCATGTTCACTTTTCATGTGAGATGCTTCAAATCCACAGATTTGACTGGTTTTAAACCAATGTGTTTTGAGGAATCCCAGAACTACGTTGAGATCCCACAGTGCCACTGGAGGCACAAAAGGGGGTTGTATATGCAATACTCCCTTGACAAACTTCTGGACTTCAGGAACTGAAGCCAATTCTTTCTGGAAGAAAAATCGACAGGGCCGAAATTTGAACCTTAATGGACCCCAATTTGAGGCCCATAGACACTCCTGTTTGCAGGAAATGCAGGAATCGACCGAGTTGAAATTTCTTCGTGGGGCCTTCCTGGCCTCACACCACGCAACATATTTTCGCCACATGTGGTGATAATGTTGTGCGGTCACCTCCTTTCTGGCTTTGACCAGGGTAGGAATGACCTCTTCCTGAATGCCTTTTCCCTTAGGATCCGGCGTTCCACCGCCATGCCGTCAAACGCAGCTGCGGTAAGTCTTGGAACAGACATGGTACTTGCTGAAACAAGTCCCTTCTTAGCGGCAGAGGCCATAAGTCCTCTGTGAGCATCTCTTGAAGTTCCGGGTACCAAGTCCTTCTTGGCCAATCCGGAGCCATGAGTATAGTTCTTACTCCTCTACGTCTTATAATTCTCAGTACCTTAGGTATGAAAAGCAGAGGATGGAACACATACACCGACTGGTACACCCACGGTGTTACCAGAACGTCCACAGCTATTGCCTGAGGGTCTCTTAACCTGGCGCAATACCTGTCCCGTTTTTTGTTCAGACGGGACGCCATCATGTCCACCTTTGGTAATTCCCAACGGTTTACAATCATGTGGAAAACTTCCCCATGAAGTTTCCACTCTGCCGGGTGGAGGTCGTGCCTACTGAGGAAGTCTGCTTCCCAGTTTCCATTCCCGGAATGAAACACTGCTGACAGTGCTATCACATGATTTTCCGCCCAGCGAAAAGTCCTTGCAGTTTTTGCCACTGCCCTCCTGCTTCTTGTGCCGCCCTGTCTATTTACGTGGGCGACTGCCGTGATGTTTTATCCCACTGGATCAATACCGGCTGACCTTGAAGCAGAGGTCTTGCTAAGCTTAGAGCATTATAAATTTACCCTTAGCTATATTTATGTGGAGAAAAGTCTCCAGACTTGATCACACTCCCTGGAATTTTTTTCCTTGTGTGACTGCTCCCCAGCCTCTCGGGCTGGCCTCCGTGGTCACCAACATCCAAAACTGAATGCCGAATCTGCGGCCCTCTAGAAGATGAGCACTCTGTAACCACCACAGGAGAGACACCCTTGTCCTTGGATATAGGGTTATCCGCTGATGCATCTGAAGATGCGATCCGGACCATTTGTCCAGCAGATCCCACTGAAAAGTTCTTGCATGAAATCTGCCGACTGGAATTGCTTCGAAGGAAGTCACCATTTTTTTTACCATGGCCCTTGTGCAATGATGCACTGATTTTAGGAGGTTCCTGACTCGCTCGGATAACTCCCTGGCTTTCTCTTCCGGGAGAAACACCTTTTTCTGGACTGTGTCCAGAATCATCCCTAAGCACAGGAGACTTGTTGTCGGGATCAGCTGCGATTTTGGAATATTTAGAATCCACCCCTGCTGTTGTAACAGTATCCGAGATAGTGCTACTCCGACCTCCAACTGTTCCCTGGACTTTGCCCTTATCAGGAGATCGTCCAAGTAAGGGATAATTAAGACGCCTTTTCTTCGAAGAAGAACCATCATTTCGGCCATTACCTTGGTAAAGACCCGGGGTGCCGTGGACAATCCAAACGGCAGCGTCTGAAACTGATAGTGACAGTTCTGTACCACGAACCTGAGGTACCCTTAGTGATAAGGGCAAATTTGGGACATGGAGGTAAGCATCCCTGATGTCTCGGGACACCATATAGTCCCCTTCTTCCCGGTTCGTTATCACTGCTCTGAGTGACTCCATCTTGATTTGAACCTTTGTAAGTGTTCAAATTTTTTTAGATTTAGAATAGGTCTCACCTAGCCTTCTGGCTTCAGTACCACAATATAGTGTGGAATAATACCCCTTTTCTTGTTGTAGGAGGGGTAATTTAATTATCACCTGCTGGGAATACAGCTCGTGAATTGTTTCCCATACTGCCTCCTTGTCGGAGGGAGACCTTGGTAAAGCAGACTTCAGGAGCCTGCGCAGGGGAAACGTCTCGACATTCCAATCTGTACCCCTGGGATACTACTTGTAGGATCCAGGGGTCCTGTACGGTCTCAGCGTCATGCTGAGAGCTTGTCAGAAGCGGTGGAACGCTTCTGTTCCTGGGAATGGGCTGCCTGCTGCAGTCTTCTTCCCTTTCCTCTATCCCTGGGCAGATATGACTCTTATAGGGACGAAAGGACTGAAGCTGAAAAGACGGTGTCTTTTTCTGCAGAGATGTGACTTAGGGTAAAAAAAACGGTGGATTTTCCAGCAGTTGCCGTGGCCACCAGGTCCGATGGACCGACCCCAAATAACTCCTCTTCCTTTATACGGCAATACACCTTTGTGCCGTTTGGAATCTGCATCACCTGACCACTGTCGTGTCCATAAACATCTTCTGGCAGATATGGACATCGCACTTACTCTTGATGCCAGAGTGCAAATATCCCTCTGTGCATCTCGCATATATAGAAATGCATCCTTTAAATGCTCTATAGTCAATAAAATACTGTCCCTGTCAAGGGTATCAATATTTTTAGTCAGGGAATCCGACCAAGCCACCCCAGCTCTGCACATCCAGGCTGAGGCGATCGCTGGTCGCAGTATAACACCAGTATGTGTGTATATACTTTTTATGATATTTTCCAGCCTCCTGTCAGCTGGCTCCTTGAGGACGGCCCTATCTATAGACGGTACCGCCACTTGTTCTGATAAGCGTGTGAGCGCCTTATCCACCCTAAGGGGTGTTTCCCAACGCGCCCTAACTTCTGGCGGGAAAGGGTATACCGCCCCATATTTTCTATCGGGGGGAACCCACGCATCATCACAAACTTCATTTAATTTATCTGATTCAGGAAAAACTACGGTAGTTTTTTCACATCCCACATAATACCCTCTTTTGTGGTACTTGTAGTATCAGAAATATGTAACACCTCCTTCATTGCCCTTAACGTGTGGCCCTAATAAGGAATACGTTTGTTTATTCACCGTCGACACTGGATTCAGTGTCCCTGTCTGTGTCGACCGACTAAAGTAAACGGGCGTTTTAAAACCCCTGACAGTGTTTTTGAGACGTCTGGACCGGTACTAATTGTTTGTCGGCCGTCTCATGTCGTCAACCGACCTTGCCGCGTGTTGACATTATCACGTAATTCCCTAAATAAGCCATCCATTCCGGTGTCGACTCCCTAGAGAGTGACATCACCATTACAGGCAATTGCTCCGCCTCCTCACCAACATCGTCCTCATACATGTCGACACACACGTACCGACACACAGCACACACACAGGGAATGCTCTGATAGAGGACAGGACCTACTAGCCCTTTGGAGAGACAGAGGGAGAGTTTGCCAGCACACACCAAAAACGCTATAATTATATAGGGACAACCTTATATAAGTGTTTTCCCTTATAGCATCTTTTTTATATATTTCTAACGCCAAATTAGTGCCCCCCCTCTCTGTTTTAACCCTGTTTCTGTAGTGCAGTGCAGGGGAGAGCCTGGGAGCCTTCCCTCCAGCCTTTCTGTGAGGGAAAATGGCGCTGTGTGCTGAGGAGATAGGCCCCGCCCCTTTTTCGGCGGCCTCGTCTCCCGCTCTTAACGGATTCTGGCAGGGGTTAAATATCTCCATATAGCCCCCGGAGGCTATATGTGAGGTATTTTTAGCCAAAAATAGGTTTTCATTGCCTCCCAGGGCGCCCCCCTTCCAGCGCCCTGCACCCTCAGTGACTGCCGTGTGAAGTGTGCTGAGAGCAATGGCGCACAGCTGCAGTGCTGTGCGCTACCTTAAGAAGACTGAGGAGTCTTCATGCCGCCGATTCTGGACCTTCTTCTTGTTTCAGCATCTGCAAGGGGGCCGGCGGCGAGGCTCCGGTGACCATCCAGGCTGTACCTGTGATCGTCCCTCTGGAGCTAATGTCCAGTAGCCAAAGAAGCCAATCCATCCTGCACGCAGGTGAGTTCACTTCTTCTCCCCTAAGTCCCTCGTTGCAGTGATCCTGTTGCCAGCAGGACTCACTGTAAAATAAAAAACCTAAGCTAAACTTTTCTAAGCAGCTCTTTAGGAGAGCCACCTAGATTGCACCCTTCTCGGCCGGGCACAAAAATCTAACTGAGGCTTGGAGGAGGGTCATAGGGGGAGGAGCCAGTGCACACCACCTGATCCTAAAGCTTTACTTTTTGTGCCCTGTCTCCTGCGGAGCCGCTATTCCCCATGGTCCTTTCAGGAACCCCAGCATCCACTAGGACGATAGAGAAATATATATATATATATCATACATATAAGCGGATTGTCCGGAACCATCGGGTCCCTAGTGACATTAATGTGTTCTGAATGTGTATGACCATGTACTGAATGCCCCAATTGTGGATCTAACAGGAAACCTTATGGTCGACAGAAAACCCAGTAGTCGTCGACAGCAGGGAGTAGTAACCTGGCAAAATAACATTCTTGCGACCCTGAGGGGTCCGAGGAGAGTATGCATAAATAAATTTAATAACACTCCCCCATATATACTACCAAGTCTGTGCTCGAGCTACAGGCCCATGGAACCGCACCATACATATATATATATATACAGGCATAAGGCAGTTACAGAATGTTAATTTACACCCAGTAATAACAGCAGGTGCCGACAGGATCACCCACATACTACTTACTGTGTCTCGCATACAGTGTTTACTTTTGACAAGCATACAACTACCGACCTGTTGACTCTGCATCTACTGTATCAAGTACCAACAGGCGTCGGCGATGCCGACAGTGACCCCCATAGCTGTTTGTGACAGAGCACCCAGGCATGTAGACACATGTGGACTATAACGGGTATATCTGACAGGGAACACACAGAGAAATATGCACAACGATTATATGCCCATTTCTAAAAAATAGTGCTATATATAACACTAAAAACTCTGTGCCCCCCCTCCTTTGCACTGTACACCTTTTTGGCTGGGACAGAGAGAACAATGGCGCTGAACACTGTTGTGAGGGCTAACCCCCGCCCCTTTTCGGCGCGCTTCAGCCCCATTATATAATAAAGTTTTCTATGCAGGCAGGGGACCGTATATTGGGGGTAATTCCAAGTTGATCGCAGCAGGAATTTTGTTAGCAGTTGGGCACAACCATGTGCACTGAAGGAAGGCAGATTTAACATGTGCAGAGAGAGTTAGATTTGGGTGGGGTGTGTTCAAACTGCAATCTAAATTACAGTGTAAAAATAAAGCAGCCAGTATTCACCCTGCACAGAAACAAAATAACCCACCCAAATCTAACTCCCTCTGCATGTTATATCTGCCTCCCCTGCAGTGCATATGGGCCCTCATTCCGAGTTGTTCGCTCGCAAGGCGATTTTAGCAGAGTTACACACGCTAAGCCGCCGCCTACTGGGAGTGAATCTTAGCTTCTTAAAATTGCGAACGATGTATTCGCAATATTGCGATTACAAACTACTTAGCAGTTTCAGAGTAGCTTCAGACTTACTCGGCATCTGCGATCAGTTCACTGCTTGTCGTTCCTGGTTTGACGTCATAAACACACCCAGCGTTCGCCCAGACACTCCTCCGTTTCTCCAGCCACTCCCGCGTTTTTTCCGGAAACGGTAGCGTTTTTATCCACACGCCCATAAAACGCCGTGTTTCCGCCCAGTAACACCCATTTCCTGTCAATCACATTACGATCGCCGGAGCGAAGAAAAAGCCGTGAGTAAAAAAACTATCTTCATAGCAAAATTACTTGGCGCAGTCGCAGTGCGAACATTGCGCATGCGTACTAAGCAGAAAAACGCTGCGATGCGAAGAAAATTACCGAGCGAACGACTCGGAATGAGGGCCATGGTTTTGCCCAACTGCTAACAAATTTGCTGCTGCGATCAACTCTGAATTACCCCCATGGTGCCAGCATCTCTTCCCATTCATGTGCGACAACAGGGTTACTCACATGGTCGATTATGGAAGGCTCTGTGCTCACCTCTGTATGTTTGTACGCAGATGATGAGATATGCGAGGCTGCCGGTGGGAGTCTGAATACATTTCCAGGTGGCTAGAGTATTCGCAAACTTTTGCACATCTGCTGCATAAGGGGTCACAGCTACGAAAGCATTAGTGAACACATCTGACTACTGCACACTTACCTAGACACATATGCAGTGCACATGGTTTTGCCCAATTGCTAACAAACTTGCTGCTGCGATCAACTCAGAATTACCCCCATAGTGTCTAGGCACTATATACCTCCACAAATAATATATACACTGCTCAAAATAAAGGGAACACTAAAATAACACATCCTAGATCTGAATGAATGAAATATTCTTATTAAATACTTTGTTCTTTACATAGTTGAATGTGCTGACAACAAAATCACACAAAAATGATCAATGGAAATCAAATGTATTAACCCATGGAGGTCTGGATTTGGAGTCACACTCAAAATTAAAGTGGAAAAACACACTACAGGCTGATCCAACTTTGGTGTAATGTCCTTAAAACAAGTCAAAATGAGGCTCAGTAGTGTGTGTGGCCTCCACGTGCCTGTATGACCTCCCTACAACGCCTGGGCATGCTCCTGAGGAGGTGGCGGATGGTCCCCTGAGGGATCTCCTCCTAGACCTGGACTAAAGCATCCGCCAACTCCTGGATAGTCTGTGTGCAACGTGGCGTTGGTGGACGGAGCGAGACATGATGTCCCAGATGTGCTCAATTGGATTCAGGTCTGGGGAACGGGTGGGCCAGTCCATAGCATCAATGCCTTCGTCTTGCAGGAACTGCTGACACACTCCAGCCACATGAGGTCTAGCATTGTCTTGCATTAGGAGGAACCCAGGGCCAACCGCACCAGCATATGGTCTCACAAGGGGTCTGAGGATTTCATCTCGGTACCTAATGGCAGTCAGGGTACCTCTGGCGAGCACATGGAGGGCTGTGCGGCCCCCCAAAGAAATGCCACCCCACACCATTACTGACCCACTGCCAAACCGGTCATGCTGGAGGATGTTGCAGGCAGCAGAACATTCTCCTTGGCATCTCCAGACTCATGTGCTCAGTGAGAGCCTGCTTTCATCTGTGAAGAGCACAGGGCACCAGTGGCAAATTTGCCAATCTTGGTGTTCTCTGGTAAATGCGAAACGTCCTGCACGGTGTTGGGCTGTAAGCACAACCCCCACCTGTGGACGTCGGGCCCTCATACCACCCTCATGGAGTCTGTTTCTGATAGTTTGAGTAGACACATGCACATTTGTGGCTTGCTGGAGGTCATTTTGCAGGGCTCTGGCAGTGCTCCTCCTGTTCCTCCTTGCACAAAGGCGGAGGTAGCGGTCCTGCTGTTGGGTTGTTGCCCTCCTACGGCCTCCTCCACGTCTCCTGATGTACTGGCCTGTCTCCTGGTAGCGCCTCCATGCTCTGGACACTACGCTGACAGACACAGCAAACCTTCTTGCCACAGCTCGCATTGATGTGCCATCCTGGATGAGCTGCACTACCTGAGCCACTTGTGTGAGTTGTAGGGAGGTCATACAGGCACGTGGAGGCCACACACACACTACTGAGCCTCATTTTGACTTGTTTTAAGGACATTACATCAAAGTTGGATCAGCCTGTAGTGTTTTTCCACTTTAATTTTGAGTGTGACTCCAAATCCAGACCTCCATGGGTTAACAAATTTGATTTCCATTGATAATTTTTGTGTGCTTTTGTTGTTAGCACATTCAACTATGTAAAGAACAAAGTACTTAATAAGAATATTTAATTCATTCAGATCTAGGATGTGTTATTTTAGTGTTCCCTTTATTTTTTTGAGCAGTGTATATTGCTGTCCAGGGCGCCCGCCCCCCCCCCCCCTGCACCCATGTAACCGTTGGTGTGTGTAGGAGCAATGGCGCGCAGCGTACTGCATACTGGCGGGGGTATCGTACACGGACCCTGGGCCCCGAATATGCTTGCCAGTATAAAAACAAAGACCCCCAGTAACTGCTGCCCGGGGCGCTCGCCCCCAGCTCCCTGCACCCTGTGAGTGCCGTTGGTGTGTGGGAGCATGGAGCGCAGCGGTACCGCTGCGCTTACCTCCGTTACTGAAGTCTTCTGCCGTCTGACGCCTTCTGTTCTTCTAATACTTACCCGGCTTCTTTCTTCTGTGAGGGGGGTGACGGCGCGGCTCCGGGAACAAGCAGCTAGGCGAGGAGCTAATGGTGTCCAGTAGCCTAAGAAGCAGAGCCCTTGACCTAAGAAGTAGGTCTGACTTCTCTCCCCTCAGTCCAACGATGCAGGGAGCCTGTAGCCAGCAGGTCTCCCTGAAAATAAAAAACCTAACAATAAAGTCTTTAGAGAAACTCTGTAGAGCTCCCCTAGTGTGTGTCCAGTCACTCCTGGGCACAGAGTCTAACTGAGGTCTGGAGGAGGGGCATAGAGGGAGGAGCCAGTTCACACCCATTCAAAGTCTTATAGTGTGCCTATGTCTCCTGCGGATCCCGTCTATACCCCATGGTCCGTACGGAGTCCCCAGCATCCTCTAGGACGTAGGAGAAATACGAATGAATACACCATCGGTCAAATACGCCTGTTATTTTATACAACTCGGTAATTTACTAATAAATCGAATTCACAAACACTGCCGTGACAAAAAGCAGTTTTAAAATAGTCCTGTTCTGATAGGCATGCACGGATCCGTGAGATCTGTGCATGTTTATCAGTGGGAAGGGGTGGGAAAGAGTTAAAAATCAGAAAAAAAAATTGCGTGAGGTCCCCCCCTCCTAAGCATAACCAGCCTCGGGCTCTTTGAGCCGGTCCTGGTTGTAAAAATACATGGGGAAAAATGACAGGGGTTCCCCCATATTTTAACAACCAGCACCGGGCTCTGCGCCTGGTCCTGGTGCGAAAAATACAGTGGACAAAAGACGTTTTTAATACTAGCACCTAGTTTTTAATACTCCACTAGTCAGAGAGATAATGCCACAGCTGGGGGACACTTTTATATTGGTCCCTGCGGCCCAGGCATTAAATCACCAACTAGTCACCCCTGGCCGGGGTACCCTTAAATCGAGGGGTCCACCCCTGCAGCCAACCAAGGGCCAGGGGTGAAGCCCGAGGCTGTCCCCCCCCCTCCCCCCCCATCCAAGGGGGGCAGATAGCCTTCTGTGCAAAAATAAGAATATTGTTTTTTGTAGCAGTACTACAAGTCCCAGCAAGCCTCCCCCGAGGCTGGTTATGCTAAGGAGGGGGGACCCCACGCATTTTTTTTCCAGATTTTTAACTCTTTAAACACTTTTTAAAGGTACACAATGAAGCCTTCATTGTGTTAAATTCGGCAGTGTTTTACTAATCACTCCCGTAAAACACTGGCCGAAATTACGAATGACATCGACATCGGAATACACGAAAATGCAGAATACGACAGCATAGTAAATGAGGCGTAAAAAATTCAAAAAGCCGCAAATTCACACATTCGATGTCATTCGTGTTTAATCTCCCTCCAAATCGACACTAATACGAATCTTAGTAAATATATCCCCAGGTCTGAATTAGCCCCAAGCTCCAAAAAGCATAGGTCTTCCGAGCTTGACCCTGCAGGTTAATGCCATCTTCAGGTAGCTGAAAGCACTGCATGACTATGGAGGCCTTTTCTGCAGCAGAGGATCTTGCACTCAGGGTGTCATTCCGAGTTGTTCGCTGCGTAGCGATCAGTGAAAAGAACGGCTAATCTGCGCATGCGTATGCTCCACAATGCGCACGCACGTTGTACGGGTACAAAGTCCATTGTGGTTTTGCACTGGTTGTAGCAACGATTCCAATCGCACAGCCGGCCACAAGGAGATTGACAGAAAGTGGGCATTTCTGGGTGTCAACTGACCGTTTTCAGGGAGTGCTTAGAAAAACGCAGGCGTGGCTGGGTGTTCGCTGGGCGGGTGTGTGACGTCAAAAGCCACCCTTCCGTCGTTAGAATCAACGCACACGTAGAGTTACAGGGCTACTCTTGTTTTGCACAAAACCATTTTGTAGGCGCTCTGCTGCATAAGCGTTTGCACTTCTGCAAAGCTAAAATACACTCCCCAGTGGGCAGCGACAATGCGTTTGCACGGCTGCTTAAAACTGCTAGCTAGCGATCAACTCGGAATGACCCCCTCAGTCCATGGCTAAAGGTTTTTGGAAAGTGGCACTACACATGTGCAATGTCAAAAGGTGGAGGAGTGTTTTGAAAATAAGAAAGATTTGTTTTGTGTAGGTATGTATTGGGCAGAGCTAGGTCACACAACACCAGACCCTGTATACATTTTTAGTACATAGCTGGGATAATTGTGTTAAAATTTCTAATACCTGCCACGAGAAGGACTGTTAATAATAGTGGCATTGCGGATATTACTCCATACAGCTTTTATCAGCAGGACCCTCCTCTCTTTTGTTCTCCGTTCACTAACAATCTTGATCGTTGTCAATGATCCCATTTGTCTGCCCATCCCAGGGCACTGGGTGATTGAGCGAGACCATCACTCACATTGTCATCTTAATTGTTTAGAATATGCACTTTTAAATTTTTTTACTTTTTATAATTAAGCCGCTTTGTTTTAACATTATACTTTTCTGTACAGTGCCTACAACATTTGGCGATACCACAGTAAGTATCCACAGGAAAATGCAAGAGGCGGTGGGAGGGGTTTCAGTTACATGGAACCCTCCTCACCAACCTGGAAAATGGCTGCAATCATGACAGTAGCATATAATACAATTTTAACAGTTATGGCCACAACATGGAATATAAGAAGTGGAATAGATCTTCTGCGCATGTCCAGTGACAGACGCTCGTACTACCAAAGTCTGTTGTGTGTGTATTTGATCACTCAATCTGTGCACCAGACCAGAAAGCAGCTGCCAACAAAAAGAGACAGGCATCTTTAAAGTGGGAGAATGTGCACTTAAGTAAGCTGAAGTCTGGTCTCCTACTTGTTATATTATGTATGTATTTATTATGGGATGTTTTATTTTCCTGATCACTTATGTTATTTATAGGAGATACCGAAAATTACATTATTTTTACACTCTCTTTCCTACAGTCTACCAGAGGTTCTCAAACGCGGTTCTCAATGCATCCCAATGGTGCAGATTTTAAGTATATCCATGCTTGGCTACAGGTGACTTCATTAGTACCTCAGTACTAATGAAGCCATGGATATACTTAAAACCTGGACCGTTGGGGTGCCTTGAGGACCGCTTGCCTATATTATAGATAGACCATTTATAGTGTTGATTAATACTGTATTACTAACATGAGACACCAATGTGTACATATTTGTCATGGGCCTCTGCTAGGTTCTTCCGCCTCTCCTTCAGGCACCCGGTTAAGCTCCATCCTGTGCAATGCAGGAGACTTGGACTGTGGAATAGAGCGCACAACCAGAAATGAAGAAATAAAAAAACAACTCAGGTGGGCCAGCCATATCGCTGCACTCTGCATGAGGCAGAATATAGCCTGACAAGTGCTAAGTACATCCTTTTCCATGGGCTGAGCACACTTGCTCTAAAATTAAGCATATGGATCCCCACACCCCACCATCCCGCAGACGTGCTGTATTTGCCCCTGTGAAAATACGAGAGCTCTGCACACAGCTGCCGGTATCAGGGAAGGCCCCGGCGGGCACAGACAGGGCTGTATGCGGACACCAGTAGTGGAACAGAGCATTTATTAATGTACTGTACATTAGAGCCATGCTGTGGCTGCTGCTGGAGATCGGCACCGGGGTAAGTGCAGGGTTAGTGGCCCCCATCCCCCGGTCACTTGCCGCCCCCCTGCCGTCTCATCTGAGACTTCATGTCCTCCAGGCCCACCCTCACGTCCTTCACAAACGAGTCCTTGATCCTGGCCACCCTGCGCGCTATGTCCCCGGGGCCCCCGAACGCCCCCTGCCGCACGGTGTCAGAGCGCATCAGGCGCTGTACAGTGTCCTTGCCGGCCAGCTGGGCCTTGGTGATGGCGAAGGCGGTGATCTGGGCGCTCCTGCGGATGGGCCGGGACTCGGACAGCTTCTCTATCAGCTGAGGGTTGTTCAGCAGGCGGTGGAGCAGCCGTATCAGCACCATCCCTCCGCCGGCTGCGCAATCTGCGGGACTCCGGTGCCTGCGGGGACAGGAGAGAGCGTGTGAGGTGCGGGGCCACAGCGCGATATATAACATTACACACAGTGGCCGCCGCGGTTACCTGGCCCTGCCACTCAATCAGTCTTCGTAACGGTGCTGCTGCTGCCCCCACACACGTACAGAAAGCGGCGCCGTTTCCGCCTGACCTCGGAAGTGTCGCTTTACGTCCTGCTATAATTAGCCCTCATCTGTCGCAAAAGTGCCGTGCCTGACGGCAGTGAGCGAGGATCTGCTGTGCTGTCGTTTACGCCGTTGCCGGTATCCGGGGAGATCGCGGAGATGCTGAAAGCACTGAGGAGCGACTCCTACGTGGAGCTGACCCTCTACCGGGACCAGCACTTCAAGGTAATCTCCGGCACATCCAGCGCGCACCCGGCGGTGCCGCTGTCGGGCGGTAGTGATGGGCTAGGACAGGCAGCAATTCGGGCGGCGTGGGATCGGTTACTTGTGTTACAGCTATAACGGGGCCGGTCACATTGTGGGTGACAGTCGGGTGTAATGAGGAAATGCCGCTACTAGATGTGTGTGCGATGTGATTAGATTGTTCAGATCCTGTCGGCTGGATTTGATGTACCATTGGCGCAAACACCCTGGCCATAGGCATTCAATTGCTGGCTGCTGTGTGACTGGTGGCCTGTGGCAGCTTGGGCCAGTGCAGTCGTTAAAGGTCTATTTATCACTATCTGGCAGGAGAGTCTTTCTGTTGCAGGGTTAGAAAATTAATCACCCCAAAGTTTGCAGCTGAACGTTGCTGACTGGCGATGGCATGCCGAGACACTTTTTGCTTTGCAGGTGAGGACCGGTCCCTTCTGTGCATATGTGACCTGGAATTGCTGGCTACTTGGGTACACTGTGCTGGAAACCCATAGAGCTCCCCTTCCTACTATTGTAAAAGTGATAATAGCATAGTTACAGTACAGGTACTACCAGAGGTGGATTAGGATAGAAAACCAGCCCAGGAAATAAAGGGAAGCAGCTGTAATGGGGGTGGGGTCTGTTGAGGGGAGCGGGATCCCTCTTTATAGGGCCTGAACCGTATGCAGTTGTGGCCTTCTTTGCTCCTTTTGCTGCAGCTGTGTCTAATATCATCTCTATGCTGATGATACTCAAATCTGTCTTTCCTCTCCAGACCTCTCTCCTGCTCTCCTCACTCATATCTCCAACTGTCTCTGCTATCTCTGTTTGGATGTCCCAGCGCTTTCTTAAACTTAACATTTCTAAGACCGAGCTGATCATCTTCCCTCCCTCCCTCCCTCCCGCCCGCATAACCTCACCTCCTACAATCTCATTATCGATGGCACTACTATCTCCTCTAGCCCCCAAGTGCGCTGTCTTGGAGTAATCCTTGACTCCTCCCTCTCCTTCAAACCACACATTCAGCACCTCACGATCATGCAGTTTTCATCTAAAAAATATTTCCAGGATCAGACCCTTTCTCACCCAGGACGCTACTAAGACCCTTATCCACTCACTGGTCATCTCCAGACTGGACTACTGTAATCTCCTCCTGACAAATACCTCTCTCCACTCCAGTCTATCCTCAATGCTGCTGCCTGGCTCATTTTCCTCACCAAACGCACTACGTCCACCTCTCCTCTCCTACAAGACCTTCACTGGCTTCCCTTCCCTTTCAGAATCCATTTCAAGCTTTTCATACTTGCTTACAAAGCACTCACCCACTCCTCTCCCATCTACATCTCTGACCTTATCTCCCTTTACATTCCCACCTGTCCTCTTCGCTTGGCTAATGCACGCCGACTCTCCTGCCTACGGATTACTTCCTCCCACTCCTACCTCCAAGATTTTTCACGTGCTGCACCACTTCTCTGGAATTCCCTACCTCTCCACCTCTCTACAAAACTTCAAACGGGCTCTCAAAACCCACTTCTTCACCAAACCCAGCCAAATCTCATCCCAACCCTTTGTTCCACGCTCTCTATGTACCCCATCTGTGTAACCACTGTCTGTCTACCCCTCCCCTCTAGAATGTAAGCTCTCACGAGCAGGTTCCTCTTCCCTCATGTGCTTATCCTTTTTCCTACTTTAATAATCTTCAACTGCGCCAAATCCAGCAGTCTTCTGCCACTTGATACTTATTTCAGGGTCATCTGCTGATGTAGCTATATTTATTTACCCTGTACTTGTCCTATATTGTCGTCAACTGTAAGTTGCTGTTTTCCTGTTTGTTTATGTACTCTGTAATTCGGCGCTGCAGAACCCTTGTGGCGCCATATAAATAAAGGAGGATGATGATGATGATGATAATAAGACCAGGGGCAGATCAGGAACTAAAACTGGCCCTGTAAAAGTTTGTAGAAGTGGCTGACATGGACAGCACAAGAGGTATAACATACCATATAGCCATGGCAGCATCACTGGATGGCAGAGTTGCTGTACTGCAGAGTTGGAATAACAGAATGAATGGGGACAAAGCAGTGTACAGAGTGCAGTGAGCTTCCTGTCATGTGGGGCCACATGAAAACACACAAGAGGCCCCACAGACACGTCGGCCTACCAGGAATCTTCCTGGCGAGTCCTATGGCTAATCTGCCCCTGGGTACTACTGCCATCACTCATATACAGTGCATCTGGAAAGTATTCTCAACGCTTCACTTTTTCCACATTTTGTTATCTTACAGGCTTATTCCTAAATGGAATAAATTATTTTTTTCCCCTCAAAATTCTACACGCAATACCCCATAATAACAATGTGAAAAAAGTGTTTTGACATTTCTGCACATTTATTAAAAATTAAGAAATCACATGTACATAAGTATTCACAGCCTTTGCCATGAAGCTCAAAATTGAGCTCAGGTGCATCCTGTTTCCACTGATCATCCTTGAGATGTTCCTACAGCCTAATTGGAGTCCACCTGTGTTAAATTCAGTTGATTGGACATGATTTGTGAAGGCACAGACCTGCCTATATAAGGTCCCACACTTGACAGTGCATGTCTGAGCACAAACTAAGCATGAAGTCAAAGGAATTGTCTGTAGACCTCTGAGACATGATTGTCTCGAGGCACAAATCTGGGGAAGGGTACAGAAAAATATCAGCTGCTTTGAAGGTCCTAATAAACACAGTGGCCTCCATCATCCATACATGGAAGAAGTTCGGAACCACCCGGACTCTTCCTAGAGCTGCCCGGCCGTCTAAACTGAGCGATCGGGGGAGAAGGGCCCTAGTCAGGGAGGTGACCAAGAACCCCGATGGTCACGCTCAGAGCTACAGCATTCCTCTGTGAAGAAAGGAGAACTTTCCAGAAGGACAACCGTCTCTGCAGCAATTTACCAATCAGGCCTGTATGATAGTGTGGCCAGATGGAAGCAACTTCTTAGTAAAAAGCACATGGCAGCCCGCCTGAAGGACCCTTGGACCATGAGAAAAAATTCTCTGGTCTGATGAGACAAAGATGGAACTCTTTGGCGTGAATGCCAGTCGTCATGTTTGGAGGGAACCAGGCACCGCTAATCACCAGGCCAGTACCACCCCTACAGTATAGCATGGTGGTGGCAGCATCATGCTGTAGGGATGTTTTTCAGCGGCAGGAACTGGGAGACGAGTCGGGATAGAGGGAAAGATGAATGCAGCAATGTACAGAGACATCCTGGATGAAATCCTGCTCTTGACCTCCGACTGGAGCGACTGTTCATCTTTCAGCAAGACCACGACCCTAAGCACACAGCCAAGATATCAAAGGAGTGGCTTCAGGACAACTCTGTGAATGTCCTTGGGTGGCCCAGCCAGAGCCCAGACTTGAATCCGATTTGAACATCTCTGGCGAGATCTGAAAATGGCTGGGCACTGACTCTTCCCATCCAACGTGATGGAGCTTAAGAGGTGCTGCAAAGAGGAATGGTTGAAACTGCCCAAAGATAGGTGTACCAAGCTTTTTGAATATGATTCCAAAAGACTTGAGGCTGTAATTGCTGCCAATGGTACATCAACAAAGTATTGAGCAAAGGCTGTGAATACTTATGTACATATGATTTCTTACTTTTTATTTTTAACTAGGTGATTTCATTGTGCCCTACGGGCGCTCTTCACACTGTCGCGAGGGCTACGCCCCCTTGACCCCTGCATGTCCTTTGGGCGGCCAATATTTGTATTATATGGAGTATTACCTTCAAGCATAATTTCGTTGTTGGTTAAATATTGTATGGCCAGAGTGGACGCAGGACACGATTAATGACCTAGTGTGTGAATAATATGTTATGTCCCTTCCCCTATATAATGTCACATACAGTGTGCGTGCTGGGGACTTATCCCTCATAACAGTATATGATATTAGCCTCTCACCAGCCTCATTGTCACTGCACACTCTCACACTGCACCAGCACCCACCATGTTCCTTCCTGGCCGCGCAAGGCATGCCAGGAGTTGTAGTCTCCCCACAGTACTGCCATGACGCGTATCCTCCGCAATGTATCGTGCCAGATATACATATGCCCCACAGTGCCAGATATACATATGCCAGTTATACATATGACCCTCCCACCTCCCTCCTGCTGCTCACCTGCTGCTGCTGTGTCAGGGTTGGGGGATGGAGAGGAAAGCGGAGCGCGAGCCCATCACTCAGTGCTGCTCAGTCAGACTCTGGTCTCTGGCTGCGGCGAGTATCTTCTCAACTGAGCACCGGTTTGTTAGCCTATCAGAGCTCACGGACCGTCAGCCGTGGCTCCTGATTGGCTGCTGGTCCACAAGCTCTGATTGGCTAACGAGCCGGTGCTCAGTTGAGAAGATGCACGCTGCGGCCGGAGACCAGAGTCTGACTGAGCAGCACTGAGGGATGGGACTGCGCTGCGCTCTTCTCTCCTTCCCTAACACAGCAGTGGGCTGGGAAGGGGAGGAGGAGCACATCAGCGTTTTTTTACCGTTATAGCAGCTAACGGCGGCTATGGTGTGAGTGGCGGTTCGCAGGTACGGCGTATTATGGGCGGCTAGATTAACTGTACGCCATACCCGAGCGTACCACCACACTTGCAGGCCTGGTCTCTTCTATCCAGATCTGTGACTCTGAGTCAAAGATCCTAGCCACGCCCAACATTGGCAAATGAGTCATAGTCACAGATCTGGACATATATATAATATACAATTATATATTTATTATTAAAACTGCAAAAATCTCACTTTTTTCACGTTATTATGGGGTAATGTGTGTAGAATTTTGAGGGGAAAAATTAATTTATTCCATTTTGGAATAAGACTGTAACATAACAAAATGTGGAAAAAGTGAAGCGCAGTGAATATTTTCCAGATGCACTGTATAGGCAGCTTTTACTATACTGCCTTTGTTAAATCGAGAGAAGCCTTTTTGCTGTATTTTACGTTCTTGTCCCTAAATAGTATTAGACTTATTTTTATTACTTTGCACACGTGTTATTGGCTCATAGAGCCTAATTCAGACCCTTCCCTGAGAGGTGCCTTGTATAAAAACTAGTGATTTTTTTTATTTTTTATTTATTTTGTTATGATTACACTCTGAATAGGGGCATCTGTGGCCCACCCTCCTGAGTGTCAGTGGTACATACCATAGAGGGCACTGACATACAGGAAAAGGGGGAGGCCCTTGCTTGTGGCATGATAGGTTCCCTATAAATCAGAGATGCTCATATTCAAGTGGATGAGTCATAACAAAGTATTAAGCCACTTAAATATAGAGTATATAAATTCATGTATTTTTATTCTAGGGTGACAAAGCTGATCAAGAGAAGGTATTGAGACAGAGTTGCACTTTGTATGTTGGAAATTTGTCCTTTTACACAACAGAAGAACAAATCTATGAATTATTCAGCAAAAGCGGAGATGTGAAGAAAATCATTATGGGTCTTGATAAAGTAAAGAAAACAGCCTGTGGATTCTGCTTTGTTGAGTATCCTTTTCTTGTCAGAGATAATAGTAGTAAAGCACTTGGGGGCAGGGTGGGCATTTAATTGTTTGAGAGAATTGGCCAATATGTCCATCACCTCTTCTGGAAATCTAAACCAACCGATGTTAGAAGATGTCCTTGGGGACTCACATTGAGATACTTTCAAAGTGCCAAAAAAACACATTGGGGCGATTCTCAGTGATGCATGGGACAGCTACAGAAATTTAAACGACACTACAAAATACCAAGATTTCTGCTGCG
Organism: Pseudophryne corroboree; assembly: GCF_028390025.1. Lineage (NCBI taxonomy): Eukaryota > Metazoa > Chordata > Amphibia > Anura > Myobatrachidae > Pseudophryne > Pseudophryne corroboree. Next base: position 325,224,838 of record NC_086447.1, on the reverse strand, counting down.
GGGTACACTGGGCTCCACAAGGATGGACAATGGCGTGTAGAGTAGGATCTTGATCTGAGGCACCAACAGGCTCAAAGCTTTGACTGTTCCCAGAATGCACAGCGCCGCCTCCCTGCACAGGAGCTCAGTTTTGTAGTTGGTGCTGCAGTAAGCAGGCACATAACAGAGGGGCTGCTCCAGGCAGCCCTAAGAAGAGCTTTTTTTGAAGAAAAAAAGTGAAGACTTCAAGGGCAGCAGCGGTGGTAAATGTCAGAAGACATTCACTGCTGCAGCTGCAGCTCTCCCCAGCGGCGCTGTACACTCCCGAGCCCTGGTTGCCGGGTAACTACAGCAGGAGGATCCGGTTTTCTTCACGTCAGGCACACACGACGAGGGCTCTCCAAGATCACGTGGCCGCGCTTCGGGAGGTGGTGAGGTGGGTCCCGCTTGCGGGACCCGGTCTTTATCGCGATCTGGCACGGTCAGTGGGAGGTGGGCCGCGCGCGCTGGCGGTGGACACTGTGGCAGTACAGGCGATCCCACTAGATCACCAGGGCATGGGTGCAGGTCAGGTTTTCTCTCTAAACCATTTTCAGTAGCCCACAGTACCCGGTGGTTTTGCCAGCAGGGGGATAAGGCTTAGACCTGAAGCCCCTCCCCCAGCCCCAGGGCGCCATTTCCAGCAAATGTTCCCACCCTGGAGCTGCATATCTGTCTCTCCCTCACTCCCTGTCAGTGTCTGGGCGCCATTATCTCTCAGCTTCACTGTTCCTGGGACTGCTTGGGCAAATCCTCCTGTGTAAAGCCACCTGGTTGTCAGTGCTGTGACTTTACATGACACTTAAGTATTCTACCTGCCTTTTTTAGTCAGTGTTAGTTAAAAAAGAGTGCATTTAGTCAGGGTTTTCTAGTACAATTACCCTGTGATATACATCCAGTTCTTACTGTGCAGTGTTATATCTATTGACTATATAGCTATATATATATATAAGGTAGTCCAGTGCAGTATTATTGTTAGTAATAACCTCTGCATTGTACAAACTGTGACTATTTGTGTGCATTAGATAGCTGAGTGGTGTCTATTTCGTGTCTTTCACTCAACTTGCTATCCCTATATTCTATAACCTGAGGGGGCTTGGTGCTTCAGTTTTTATATTGATATAGGATTTTCACAAAGATATACTTTAATACGTATTTTTCTCTGTGATTTAGTCACCATATCTCTCCTGTATCTCTGCTTGTGCTGACTACACTGCTCAGGGTTTTGGGTAAGAGGTATTGTGCTGCTGCCAATTGTACTAAGTTACCTGATACTGCAAGTTAAATCATGTCTGCTTCTGAGGGTAACGGTTCTGGGGCTGAACACACTGCCGGTGTTGCTGAAGCCACAGATCCCTATGAGGAGAATATAGCAGCTGCAGGCTCTGGTTCTGGGGGCTCCTTGCCACCCAGTGGGACTGTGGCAACGGAGTTACCTAATGACCCACCGTGGGCCGCTTTTTCCACGCTTCTACATACGCTAGTTAATAAACTAACACCCCCTATGGGACCCCCAATGCCGGTACAACCGTATGTGGTCCCTGCAGCTAACCCGCCGTGGGCGGACGATTTATTTGCTCAATTGAAGAAGTTGAACCAGTTCCTGACTACTAAGAAGTCTGACCATCGCTCGCCTAAGTCCAAGGGGTCCTCTAAGCGAGCGCTTGTCTCCTCACAATCCACTGCTGTCACTGACACCTCGTCTGATGAAGACGGCACTTACACTGACCCCACAGGTTCTGACTCAGATACTGCTGATGGGGAGGGTAGTTCACATGTGGATGTTCCTGATCTTTTGGAGGCTATTAAATTAATTCTACAGATTACGGATGATCCCGAGCCATCCGTCCCTCCTAAGAAACCTGATAGGTTAAAGCGTCAGAAGGTGGTTAAACAAGTTTTACCTCACTCTGATCACCTAGTGGATATACGTCAGGAACCCTGGGAAAACCCGGGTACGAAGTTTGTGCCTCAAAAGAAGATGCTGGCTCGCTATCCCCTCGCACCAGAGCTGTCTAAGAATTGGGGAAACTCCTCCTCCAGTAGACTCGCATGTGGCTAGGATGGTGGTTTCCTCAGCTCTACCTGTCACTACCATCACGTCACTAAAAGAGCCTACGGATAAACGTGTGGAGGGTTGTCTGAAAGCGATTTACACCCTCACGGGTGCTGCACAAAGGCCCACTATTGCAGCAACATGGGCTGCAGAGGCTATTGAAGCATGGGCCTTGGAGTTAGAAGCTGAAATCTCTTCTAACCATGCTAGACAATGCTTGTCATATATTGTCACAGCTTCTCGCTATATTAAAGAGGCGGCTTCTGATGCCGGTATCCTAGCAGCCAAGGCCTCTACTACATCAGTCCTGGCTCACCGGATATTGTGGCTGAGATCCTGGTCTGTGGATCTGGACTCTAGAAAAACCCTGGAGGTACTCCCTTTCAAGGGAGATATTCTGTTTGGGGAGGACTTAAATAAGATAGTACATGCAACAATAATTAAAGAAGGGGACTTATCCTGCGCTCCACACTGAGGTCACAGTCGCGCTAGGCTTCTGGAGTTATTTATAAACTCATACGGGTGCCATATAGAAAGAAGATATAAATATAGTGACGTACAGTTTTAATCAAATAACAAACATGATGCAATATAGTAACAATGTTTAAAAACATTCCATTTAAAATGATCAGCAGCATAAAAAGTAGCAGCAAATGTTTAAGCCGCACAAATGCATGGACTGAAACGGTGAGAAGCAGTGGGGAATTACCAGATAATTAGAACTGCAAATGCAGTTCAAAATCAGCTTGCGGGTTTTTAATGGAGCAGGGGAACCCGGAAATCCCCTGTACCTCGCTACACTGCACTGGTTAGTCCACCGGTACTCCTCAGCTTCCAGTCTTGCGTCCACCAACGCGTTTCAACCTCTCAGAGGTCTTTGTCAAGGTGCAAAATGATTGTCCAGCTGCTCATTTTATGCGCACGTAGAATTTTCCTTTAAACTCTTTTGGATTAAATAAGATAGTAGCTGACTTGGCTACTGCCAAAACTGCCTGTCTGCCAAGTACCGCTCCTTCTGTGTCGAAGGCTAAAGGTACTTCCTTTCGCCCCTTTCGTCCTTCAGGTAAAGCAAAAGGTCAGGCATACAACAAGCAGACCCGCACTTCCAAACCTGGTAAGCCAAAGCCAAAAAGAGCCTGGGCAGCCCGTCAGCCAGCTTCCAAGGCCGATAAGCCTGCCGCATGAGAGAGAGGGTTTTTTTTTTTTTGGGGGGGGGGGGGGGGGGGGGGAGGGATTGCACTGTTATGGTTGGCCTCTGTTTAGCATTGCTGGACTGTCCTTTCCAGTTCCAGGCCCTGCCGTTCTGCCTCTCTACAGCACCGAGAAGGTTTACCAAGGTGATGGCGGAAATGATTCTCCTCCGCAAGCAGGGTGTGATCATCATTCCATATCTGGACTATCTGTTGATAAAGGCATCGTCCAAGGAGTAGCTGCTGCAGTCCATTGTTCTCACAACGCGACTGCTCCAGAGTCACGGTTGGATTCTGAACCTTCCAAAGTCACATTTGGAACCAATCCAGAGGTTTTCACTTCTGGCAATGATCCTGGGGACGGAAGTGCAGAGGGTGTTTCTTCCGCAGGAAAAGGCGTTGGTGATGCATGCTATGGTCCGGGATGTCCTGAAGCCACCCCGAGTGTCCATCAATTCATTCGCCTATTGGGAAAGATGGTGGCCTCTTATGAGGCTCTCCAGTACGGGAGGTTCCACGCTCGGATCTTCCAATTGGATCTCCTGGACAAGTGCTCGGGATCCGAGAATTCGTCTGTCGCCAAAGGCCAGGATTTCACTCTTCTGGTGACTCCAATTGCCTCACCTTCTGGAGGGACACAGGTTCAGGATTCTGGACTGGGTCCTTCTAACCACGGATGCGAGCCTTCTGGGCTGGGGAGCAGTCACTCAGGGAGGAACCTTCCCAGGATGGTGGTCAAGTCTGGAAGCCGGCCTGCCCATCAACATCCTGGAACTAAGAGCCGTCTACAACGGCCGCCTTCAGGCGGTCCCTCTTCTAAGAAATCGGGCCATTCAAGTGCAGTCGGACAACGTAACCGTGGCTTACATAAACCGACAAGGCGGAACGAAGAGCAGAGCGGCAATGTCAGAGGTGACAAGAATACTCCTCTGGACAGTAAAGCACGCGTTAGTGCGGTCAGCCATCTTCATTCTGGGAGTAGACAGCTGGGAAGCAGACTTCCCTAGCAGACACGATCTCCATCCAAGGGAGTGGGGTCTCCATCCGGAGGTGTTCAGGGAAATAACAGATCTTTGGGGTGTACCCCAAATAGACATGATGGCCTCTCGTCTCAACAAGAAGCTTCGGCGTTATTGTTCCAGGTCGAGGGACCCACAGGCAGTGGCAGTGGACGCCCTGGTGTCTCCATGGGTGTTCCAGTCATTGTACGTGTTTCCACCACTCCCACTCATCCCAAGAATCCTAGAGCTCATAAGGAGAACAAGGGTTCAAGCGATCCTCATTGCCCCAGACTGGCCAAGAAGGGCTTGGTACGTGGACCTTCTGAATCTACTGCAAGAAGAGCCGAGTCCTCTTCGGGAGAACCTGCTGCAGCAGGGAGCGTTCGCCTATCAAGACTTACTGCAGCTACGTTTGACGGCATGGAAGTTGGGCGCCTGATTCTTGCTCGGAAGGGCATTCCAAAGAAGGTTATTCCTACCCTGATACAGGCTAGGAAAGGGGTAACGTCTAAACATTACCATCGTATTTGGAAGAAATATGTCTCTTGGTGTGAGTCCAAGAAGTTTCCTACGGTGGAGTTTCAGCTGGGACGTTTCCTCCTCTTCCTGCAAGCAGGAGTGGATATGGGCCTGAGGTTGGGATCTGTGAAGGTTCAGATTTCTGCCCTATCCATTTTCTTTCAGAAACAATTGGCTGCCCTCCCTGAGGTTCAGACCTTTTTGAAGGGAGTTCTGCATATCCAACCTCCCTTTGTACCGCCTACGGCACCTTGGGACCTTAATGTGGTGTTGCAGTTCCTCCAGTCGGATTGGTTTGAACCTCTACAGGAGGTTGAGGTCAAATTTCTTACATGGAAGGCGGTGACTTTGTTGGCCTTTTAGATTCTGCTAGATGTGTGTCCGAGCTGGGGGCTTTATCCTGTAAAAGCCCTTACATGAAGATGGAGCTGAGCTCCGGACACGTCAGCAGTTTCTTCCGAAGGTTGTGTCGGCATTTCATATCAACCAACCTATTGTGGTGCCAGTGGCTACAGACTCCTCAATTACTTCAAAGTCCTTGGATGTCGTAAGTGCTCTGAAGATATATGTGGGGCCAGATGTACTAAGCCTGAAAAGTGATAAATATCACAGTGATAAAGTACCAGCCAATCGGCTCCTAACTGTCATTTTTCAAACACAGCCTGTAACATGGCAGTTAGGAGCCGATTGGCTGGTGCTTTATCACAGTGATATTTATCACTTTTCAGGCTTAGTACATCTCCCCTATAAAGAGAACTTCTCGTCACAGAAAGTCAGACTCTCGGTTTGTCCTATATGATCCCAAGAAAATTGGGTGTTCTGCTTCTAAGCAGACGATCTCTCGCTGGATCAGGTTCACTATCCAGCACGCTTATTCTATGGCAGGACTGCCGTGTCCAAAATCTGTTTGGGCCCACTCTACTCGTAAGGTGGGGTCTTCCTGGGCGGCTGTCCGGGGTGTCTCGGCAGTGCAACTTTGCCGAGCTGCAACTTGGTCTGGGTCGAACACGTTTGCAAAGTTTTACAAGTTCGATACCTTGGCCTCTGATGATCTGAAGTTCAGTCAATCAGTTCTGCAGGAGCCTCCGCGCTCTCCCTCCCGTTCTGGGAGCTTTGGTACATCCCCATCGTACTAACGTGGACCCCAGCATCCTCTAGGACGTAAGAAAATAGGATTTTGGTATCTACCGGTAAATCCTTTCTCTTATGTCCTAGAGGATGCTGGGGACACCAAAAGGACCATGGGGTATAGACGGGATCCGCAGGAGCTTGGGCACACTAAAAAGACTTAATCTGGGTGTGAACTGGCTCCTCCCTCTATGCCCCTCCTCCAGACCTCAGTTAGACTTTGTGCCCAGGAGTGACTGGATGCACACTAGGGGAGCTCTCCTGAGTTTCCCTAGAAAAGACTTTGTTAGGTTTTTTATTTTCAGGGAGATCTGCTGGCTACAGGCTCCCTGCAGCGTGGGAGTGAGGGGAGAGGAGCAGACCTACTTCTTCTTAGTTAAGGTCTCTGCTTCTCGGCTACTGGACACCATTAGCTCCAGAGGGTTCGATCACTTGGTGCGCCTAGCTGCTTGTTCCCGGAGCCACGCCGTCACCCCCCTCACAGAAGCCAGAAGGCAGAAGTCGGGTGAGTATGAGAAGATCAGAAGACTTCAGGACGGCAGAAGACTTCAGTAACGGAAGGTACAGCACTGCTCCATGCTCCCACACACATCACCAACGGTTTTCACTGGGTGCAGGGCGCTGGGGGGGGCGCCCTGGGCAGCATGTTACTGGAGGTTGTTTGGGCGGAAAAAAGATTGTGGGTGCCTTGGCACCGTTTACAGACCCCCGCCGGCATTTTTTTACAGATTTGAAATTGGCGGGCCGAAGCGCGCCGGGAAGTGGGCGGAGCTTCGTCCCGCAGCTCACGGGCGCCATTTTCCCTGCAACATGCGGCTGAGGGATAGACCCTGTCGGGACCTCCACGCTTCTCTCCCAAGTAACGGGGGGGGGGGGGGGGGGGGCATTTTCAGAGGGGGGCCGCAGTGTGGTGCTTAATAGTAACATAAGGCAGCGCTGGGTACATATATCGTTTCTTGTGATATATGGGCGCTGGGGTGTGAGCTGGCATACTCCCTCTGTGTCCTCTGTCTGGGCTTTATTGTGGACCTGTCACCTAGCTGGGACGTTCTGTGTGTTGTGGTGTCGGTACTACGTGTCAGCATGTCTGAGGCTGAAGGTTATTCACCGGAGGAGGTTATTGGTGGAGCGGATGCGGGGCTAGAGTTGGGACTGTCGACGCAGCCGACACCTGATTTGCTAGCATTGCTCAGTACGATAAACTCGAATGTAGCTTCCTTATCAAAGAGGTTAGATAAGTCTGAGGCACAGACCCAGATGTGGAAAAAGTCCATGGAAGAGGCTTTGTCTCAGGTGCAGACCCCATCCGGGTCACAAAAGAGGCCATTTACTCAAGTGGTAGATACTGATACCGACACGGACTCTGATTCCGAGGTCGATTTCACTGAGGCAGCTTTACATCCACGGTTAGCTAAGAGTATTCAGTACATGATTGTAGCTATAAGACGTTTTACACATTTCTGATGAACCTGCGGTACAGGAAACAAGGATTTGCTTGTTCAAGGGAAAAAAACCTGAGGTGAAATTTCCCCCCCCCCCCCCTCATGAAATGAATATTCTTTGTGAAAAGGCTTGGGAGTCGCCGGATAAGAAATGGCAGATTCCCAAGAGGATTTACATGGCGTATCCTTTCCCCTCTGATGACAGGGAAAAATGGGAGGCATCTCCAAATGTTGACAAAGCTCTATCTTGTTTGTCTAAGAAAGTGGCACTTCCGTCTCCTGACACGGCAGCTCTCAAAGATCTGGCGGATCGCAAACTGGAGACTTCTCTGAAGTCCATTTTCGCTAATTCGGGTGCATTGCTCAGACCCGCTGTGGCGTCTGTATGGGTGAGTAGTGCTATTGCTAAATGGGCTGAGAATTTAGCTAATATGGATACTCTTGATAAAGATAATGTCCTTCTAACTCTCGGTTATATTAAGGACGCTGCAGATTACATAAAAGACGCGGCGAGGGACGTCTGTCTCTTGGGTTCAAGAACCAATGCCATGTCGATATCAGCCAGGAGGGCGCTGTGGATCCATCAATGGAATGCTGATGCTGACTCCAAGAGGGCTATGGAAGCGCTACCCTTCAAAGGTACTGTCTTGTTTGGGGACGGCTTCGCTGACCTGGTCTCGACCGCGACTGCGGGTAAGTCCTCTTTTCTTCCTTTTCTTCCACACAACAGAAAAAGGCACCACATCAGCAAATGCAGTCCTTTCGTCACAATAAATACAGGCGTGGAAAAGGCTCGTCCTTCCTCGCTTCAAAGGGTAGAGGAAGGGGAAGGAAACCTCCTGCAGGTTCAGGCGCCCAGGACCAAAAGTCCTCCCCTGCTGCTACCAAGTCCACCGTATGACGCTGGAGCTTCCCTGGGGGAGTCCGAACCGGTGGGGGGCCGTCTACGAGTTTTCAGTCGGGTCTGGATTCAATCAGGCCTGGATCCTTGGGTACTAGAGATCGTGTCTCAGGGATACAAACTGGAGTTTCAGGAGATGCCCCCTCACCGGTTCTTCATTTCGGCATTACCAGTAGTTCTTCCGGACAGGAAGGTGGTGCTAGCAGCAGTTCAAAAACGGTGTATACAGAGGGTCATTATTCCCGTTCCCTCGTCCTAGCGGGGGGAGGGGTTCTACTCGAGCCTCTTTGTTGTGCCAAAACCGGACGGTTCGGTCGGACCAATTCTAAATCTAAAATCCCTCAATCCATACTTGAAAGTTTTCAAGTTCAAAATGGAATCCCTTCGAGCGGTGATTGCCAGCCTGGAAGGGGGGGGGAGTTTATGGCGTCCGTCGACATCAAGGATGCCTACTTACATGTCCCGATATATCCTTCACAACAGGCCTTTCTCAGGTTTGCGATACAGGATTCTCATTACCAATTTCAGACGTTGCCGTTTGGGCTTTCCACGGCTCCGAGGATTTTCACCAAAGTCATGGCGGAAATGATGGTTCTCATTCGCAAACAAGGGGTTACAATTATCCCGTACTTGGACGATCTCCTGATAAAGGCGAGGTCCAAGGAACGGTTGCTGAGAAGTGTAGAGTTGTCACTGTCTGTTCTGCGACAGCACGGTTGGGTGCTCAATTTGCCAAATCCTAGTTGATTCCGACCACTCGGCTTCCTTTTCTGGGCATGATTCTGGACACGGAATTACAGAAGGTATTTCTTCCAGAAGAAAAGGCTCGAACTGCAGACGATGGTCAGGGAAATTCTGAGGCCGAAGAGTGTGTCGATCCATCAATGTACTCGGGTTCTGGGGAAGATGGTTGAAACGTACGAAGCCATCCCATTCGGCAGGTTTCACGCCCGGGTGTTTCAGTGGGACTTGCTGAGCAAATGGTCCGGGTCTCACCTGCACATTCACCGGAAGATAAATTTATCTCCCAGAGCCAGAATTTCTCTCCTGTGGTGGCTACAAGGTCATCACCTCCTAGGGGGACGCCGATTCGGTATCCAGGATTGGGTACTTCTAACAACAGATGCAAGTCTCTGGGGCTGGGGCGAAGAAACTTCCAGGGGAAATGGTCGCTTCAGGAAGCCTGTCTCCACATAAATGTCCTCGAGTTAAGAGCCATTTACAACGGCCTGCTGCAAGCAAGAAGCCTTCTTCAGGGTCGACCTGTCCTGGTGCAGTCAGACAACATCACAGCGGTGGCGCATATAAACCGTCAAGGCGGAATGAGGAGCAGAGCGGCAATGGAGGAGTCCACAAGATTCATTCGCTGGGCAGAACAACACGTGTGCGCCCTATCAGCGGTCTTCCTACCAGGAGTGGACAACTGGGATGCAGATTTCCTCAGCAGACACGATCTCCATCCGGGAGAGTGGGCTCTTCACCAAGGTATTTGCAGAGGTGACAGAACGCTGGGGAATTCCGTTGATCGACATGATGGCGTCTCAACAAGAAGCTCCCAAGGTATTGTTCCAGGTCAAGGGACCCCCAAGCCACTGCAGTGGACGCCCTGGTGTCTCCGTGGGTGTTCCAGTCGGTGTATGTGTTCCCTCCACTTCCTCTCATTCCGAAGGTACTGGGGATCATTCGACGAGCAAGGGTTCAGGTGATTCTCGTCGTTCTAGACTGCCCAAGAAGGGCCTGGTACCCGGATCTTCAGGACTTACTGATGGAAGATCCTTGGCCACTTCCTCTATGAGAGGATCTGTTGTTGCAGGGGCCATGCGTGTTTCCAGACTTACCGCGGCTGCGTTTGACGGCATGGAGGTTGAGTGCCAGATCTTAACTCGTAAGGGTATTCCCAGGGAAGTTATTCCAACTCTCATTAAGGCTAGGAAGGAGGTTACTGCAAAACATTATCACCGTATTTGGAGGAAGTATGTTTCCTGGTGTGAGTCTAAAATGGCTCCTGCGGAAGATTTTCACTTGGGTCGCTTTCTCCACTTTTTACAGGCAGGGGTAGATGCAGGCCTAAAATTGGGTTCCATCAAATGCAGATTTCGGCTTTGTCTATTTTCTTTCAAAAAGAGTTAGCTGCCCTCCCAGAGTTTCAGACTTTTGTGAAAGGAGTAATGCATACCAATCCTCCGTTTGTGCCTCCCGTAGCTCCATGGGACCTTGATGTGGTCTTACGATTTCTCATGTCTTCTTGGTTTGAACCTTTGCGTAAGGTTGAGTTGAAGTTTCTCACTTGGAAGGTAGTTATGCTTTTGGCGCTGGCGTCTGCCAGGTGGGTGTCAGAGTTGAGGGCTTTATCTCATAAGAGCCCGTACTTGATTTTTCATTCTGATAGGGCGGAATTGAGGACTCGTCAACAATTTCTGCCGAAGGTGGTTTCTTCATTTCACATTAACCAACCTATTGTGGTACCAGTGGCTACGGAAGCGGTGGCGATTCCAAAATCTCTGGATGTTGTAAGAGCGTTGAAGATCTACATTACTAGGACAGCTGTTGCTAGGAAGACGGAGGCGTTGTTTGTTTTGTATGCTGCCAACAAGATTGGTCATCCTGCTTCAAAACAGACTATTGCACGCTGGATTTGTAGTACGATCCAGCAGGCTCATTCTTCGGTCGGACTACCGGTGCCGAAGTCGGTGAAAGCCCATTCTACCAGGAAAGTGGGCTCATCTTGGGCGGCTGCCCGAGGCGTTTCGGCGTTACAACTTTGCCGAGCAGCTACTTGGTCGGGTTCTAATACGTTTGCTAAATTCTATAAGTTTGATACCCTGGCCGATGAGGACCTGGCGTTTGCTCAGTCGGTGCTGCAGAGTCGTCCGCACTCTCCCGCCGGTTCTGGAGCTTTGGTATAATCCCCATGGTCCTTTTGGTGTCCCCAGCATCCTCTAGGACGTAAGAGAAAATAGGATTTTGGTACTTACCGATAAATCCTTTTCTCCTAGTCCGTAGAGGATGCTGGGCGCCCGTCCCGGTGCGGACTATTACTTGCAGTGTTTTCTTGCTGGTTAAATTAGTTTATACACGGGTTGTGTATTTTGTTTCAGCTTGTTGCTGGTGTTAATGCATACTGTTATCTGGTTTAAAGTTACTCCGGTGGTACAGTAGGTTTGTGGTGTGGGCTGGTCGGTTTGTAGCCCTTAGTTTAAACAAAAATCTTTTCCTTGAAATGTCCGTCTCTCCTGGGCACAGTTCCTATAACTGAGGTCTGGAGGAGGGGCATAGAGGGAGGAGCCAGTTCACACCCAGATTAAGTCTTTTTAGTGTGCCCAAGCTCCTGCGGATCCCGTCTATACCCCATGGTCCTTTTGGTGTCCCCGGCATCCTCTACGGACTAGGAGAAAAGGATTTATCAGTAAGTACCAAAATCCTATTATTCTCGTAGTCCATAGAAGATGCTGGGCGCCCGCCCAGCGCTTAGTTTTCCTACAAATGTTATTTGGTTCAGTACAACTTCGTTTTAGTTGAGTACTGCATTGTTACTTGGTAAGTAATGTTTCAGCTGTTGCTGAGTTGTTCAAGCTAGTTGGCTTGACGTGCCTTGTATGTGTGAGCTGGTATGAATCTCACCACTATCTGTGTATAATCCTTCTCTTGAAGTATGTTGTCTCCTCGGGCACAGTTTCTAGACTGGTAGGAGGGGCATAGCGGGAGGAGCAAGCCCACACTCTCAAACTCTTAAAGTGCCAATGGCTCCTGGTGGACCAGTCTATACCCCAGGGTACTAATGTGGACCCCAGTATCCTCTACGGACTACGAGAAAAGGATTTACCGGTAGGTATTAAAATCCTATTTTTTAAGATCTTAGAAGTATTTCAATAAGGCTTAATCTGTTGGTTACAAATTGTCTATGCACTCCTCTCGCATACTTCAAGCATAATCTGTTGTACCTTAATTTATTTCTGAGATACTACACCAGAGGGGAAGCTGAGCATGCAATGAGATTTATCAATGGTACTCAGCTAGATGACCGAATCATCAGAACAGACTGGGATACTGGTTTCAGAGAAGGCAGACAGTATGGGCGTGGCAGATCGGGTGGTCAGGTAAGAAAAAGTTATTTGAAACCAAAATTAGACCAGTGATTACCTGTGCTCCAAATACTCCCTTTCATTTTCTCTATTTCTCTGTTCTTGCTCAACTTTGTTCCAGGTCAGAGATGAGTATCGTCTAGATTATGATGCAGGAAGAGGAGGTTATGGTAAAGTGGTACAGACATTCTGAAGAATTGAAAATACAGACTGTTTTGAAGATCTTGCCCACGTTAAATGCTATCTAATGGTGTTTTTGTGTCTTCAAATGTCCTTTTGATGAACGAATGTTTTAAGTTGGATTTGTTTATGTAAAAAGTGCATAAGATGTCATCTCACATCTGTTCTAAGGTTTTTGAAATCTTTCCCAAACGGGATGTATAGCTTGTATATTTTCCATTTTAGAATAAAATGTAAAAACCCAGAAACATGTACTTTGAGTTAATTTTAAATTAATTTGGGTGAGATTTTAGACTGAAAATGTTAACATGGATTATGTCTTGAATGTTCATTTTTCTTGAAGCTGATACTGAGAAACCACTGTTCTGTAATAGAAGTTCGAGAATAATGACCACTGTGGTCAACAAACCAGTTTGTAACAGTCAATGGAGGAGATTCAAATGTTTGAAAAGACGGTTGGGTGTCTGCTTTTTCCTGTCTATTAGATAGTAAAAAACAGACTTCCAACTGACTTTTCAAACATTTGAATCTCCCCCTATGGGAGATATCCAATTATCCCTGGTACAACTGTGTGTGTGTGTGTGTGTGTGTGTGTGTGTGTTTTTTACAGGCTATCCAGATTGATCGCCTTTGAAAACAAAACCCTATCTCCTGAAAACACACACACACAAACACTCACACACACTCAGTGAAACCTGTGTGTTTTCGTGTGAAACAGCCCCGTTGTCATTTCCAGGGATTCTGCTTCACCTGCCAGAGGCAGGTGAAACAAAATCCCTGATAAGCCGTGGCGCGTGCCGGCTATTGGGGCTAATTAGATAGCCCCCGGCGGCTAATTGGATAGCCTCCTATGAAAGACTAGCAAGACACATTTTACTGACCTTTAATATAAAATAAAACAAAAATTAAAAAATAAAAATTATCTGTCCATAAAGACTTTACTCATGGCTGCAGTTGTATATACAGGTTGAGTATCCCTTATCCAAAATGCTTGGGACCAGAGGTATTTTGGATATCGGATTTATCCGTATTTTGGAATAATTGCCTACCATAATGAGATATCATGGTGATGGGACCTAAATCTAAGCACAGAATGCATTTATGTTACATATACACCTTATACACACAGCCTGAAGGTAATTTTAGCCAATATTTTTTGTAACTTTGTGTATTAAACAAAGTTTGTGTACATTGAGCCATCAAAAAACAAAGGTTTCACTATCTCACTCAAAAAAGTCCGTATTTTGGAATATTCCGTATTTCGGAATATTTGGATATGGGATACTCAACCTGTATTTGGATTACTCCTAATTTAAGTTATTGTCACTGATGCAGTCTCTTAAGGTTTGTACACCTGGTGTGTCCAGGTGATTTTTGGCTAATTAACACAAGCTAATACTTCTCTGCTGCTATATGAATATAGGATTTGTATTTTATTAAGAGTAATATCCTTTTCACCACTAGATTAGTGCCAGGCATCTGTCTTAGTTTTTAAATATTTAGTGAAGAAAGGTCTTGTTCTTTGCGGTTTAAGGGAAAATGCAGGTGTAGAAACTCTGCCCATCAGCAGTACTTTGGCTGCAGTTTCGGAGACCATGTGCAACCATGTTTACCAGGGATCCTTCATTCTTCTTAAGCCAGGTACACACTAGACGATAGTGTGTATCCAGCGATATGATCAGGGGCGGGTTCCAGCGGGGTGTTGGTATCGGCATGATTTCGTACAATTGAAACAAAGGGTAACTGCTAAAATACATGCAGAATGGACTCCTACCAATTCGTTGTGAGATGGAATCCTCAATAAAAGCGGTGGCTAAAGATGTTAAAACACAGGTACACCAACTGACAGGAATCTCCTCTGCCCCATTCTCACGTGATTGGCCATTACATGATCTTTTTCAAGCAACAGGAATAAAAAACTATTTTACAGGAGCCTAATTCATGAAGAAGCTTTTTAAAAGAGTCTTGTATTGGAGTTGCATTGTAAGGGCATGTCGCAGCTGTATGTTTCTAAATAAACATTGTTGGAGATAGATTTCTACCTGGAGGTATAAAAGGTACTTAAAGGTACCATCATGATATAGCTGTACCAAGGAGACCACTCCCCACTGACCTCAGACTGATTGTGGCTGTAATGATGCCAATTCTGGGCCTAAAGCTAGGTACACATTATATAATTATCTGGCAGATAATCTGCCAGATCTAGCTGATTGGAATGAAAATCTAGTAATGTATGAGGGCAAATTACAATCTATCATTTGTTCCCAAACACTGGAAAATGAACAAAACCTGTTGTTCATAGAAATTGGTTAAGCACAAATTTAACCAGCTTGGATGAACGACTTGTTTCTCTTACGTCCTAGGGGATACTGGGGATCCATTTAGTACCATGGGGTATAGACGGGTCCACGAGGAGCCATGGGCACGATAGAAGTTTGATTAGGTGTGCTGGTTCCTCCCTCTATGCCCCTCCTACCAGACTCGATTTAGAAAATGTGCCCGGAAGGATACGGTCACATCTCTGGAAGCTCCTGAAGAGTTTTCTGCATTTATTTTCTGAGTTTGTTATTTTCAGGCAGGACTGGATGACACCAGCCTGCCTGCTTCATGGGACTTAGGGGGGAGAGGGACCGGCCCAACCTCTCTCAGGGTTAATTGTCCTGTTCCCCGCTGATGGCATGCTAGCTCCTGAGGGAACTATTCGCAAGCCCCAGCACGGGGAGCGTACATTCCTGCAGCATGCCGCCACCCCTAACAGCCAGAAGAATGAAGAGTGGGGAGTACTAAACTGGCGTCCCGGTTAGCAGGTCGCCGGCCATTATGGCAGCATTAGGGTATGGAGACGCATGGCTTCTAACCGAGGCGGACTGCGTCTCCCGCTGTGTACGGACACAGACGCTGAACAGCGGACACAGTACCCAGACTGTCAACAAAGCCAGAAAAGGAGTCTCTCCATTTTATGCACATAAACACATGCACATAAAGAAGAGCAGGAAGACTGTGCGCCATTGAAGGGGCGGGGGTTCACTATGAGCGGATGCAGCAGCTCACAGGTGCCATTTACCCTACTGCAGCTGACACACGCTGTCTGACAAGGACGCGCAGCTCCTCTGGAGAGACTTCAGATTACCGCAGTGGTACCAGGGGGTCAAAGCAGGGGGGGAGCGATTTATTAGTGTAGTAAGTCCCTAATCTAGGTACTTTAGTCTGCGACCCGGCTAAGCTTGGCATTAGCGATAAGGGCGCCGTATGATTGTTCCATACTCTGTCTCCCTGGAAGGGCTCTTTGTGGGTTAATTGTGCGTTTAACCTTTTTCCTGTGTGTCTGGTCACTGTTACAGTATGTCAGGCAAAGAGTTTTTCATGTAAGGCAGTGTTCCTCTTCTCCAGGGGGTTCACTAGTGTGTACTCGGTGTAGTATCCCTTCCCAGGCTAGTGGGGCAGAACCAGCATGGCTGGACTCCATTAGGGGAATGATATCCTCCATTCCTACTAAGTTATCTCGGAATGAGAGAGACTCTGTACTCAAATCAACGTCTCAGTCCCCTGCCTTTTGTCCGCAAAAACGTACTTTGGCCAATATCCTGTAGTCTGACTCTGATGAGGTATCTGATATGGAGGAGGGTGACGTGGGGTAGAGTACTCTGTTGCAGGGAATAGAGGCTCTAATAGAAGCTATCAGAAGTTCTGAATATCCCTGATAAGGTGACAGAGGAGAGTGAGGAATCTTATTTTAATATGAAGAAGAAATCCTCAGCCACTTTTCCTGTATCAAAGGAACTAAGGGGGTCATTCTGACCTGATCGCATGCTAGGATTTCTGCTGCGGGGGGTACACTGGCCTCCACAAGGATAGACATAGGGGTGTAGAGGCACCAACAGGCTGAAAAGCTTTGACTGTTCCCAGAATGCATAGCGCCTCCTCTATAACCCCGCCTCCCTGCACAGGAGCTCCGTTTTGTAGTTGGTGCCGCAGATAGCAGGCACATAACAGAGGGGCTGCTCTGGGCAGCCCTAAGAAGATGAGTGGGTCCCGCTTGGGGGACCCTTACTTTATCGTGATCCGGCGCGGTCCGTGGACACTGTGGCAGTACAGGCGATCCCACTAGATCACCAGGGCATGGGTGCAGGTCAGGTTTTCCCTTAAAACCATTTCTCTAACGTCCTAGTGGATGCTGGGGACTCCGTAAGGACCATGGGGAATAGACTGGCTCCGCAGGAGACTGGGCACTCTTAAGAAAGAATTAGTACTACTGGTGTGCCCTCCCTCTATGCCCCTCCTCCAGACCTCAGTTAGAATCTGTGCCCGGAAGGAGCTGGGTGCATTTTAGTGAGCTCTCCTGAGCTTGCTATTAAAGTATTTTAGTTAGGTTTTTTATTTTCAGAGAGCTTCTGCTGGCAACAGACTCTCTGCTACGTGGGACTGAGGGGAGAGAAGCAAACCTACTAACTGCGGCTAGGTTGCGCTTCTTAGGCTACTGGACACAATTAGCTCCAGAGGGTTCGAACACAGGAACTTAACCTTGGTCGTCCGGAGCCGCGCCGCCGTCCCCCTCGCAGAGACAGAAGCCGGCGGATGAAGCAAGAAGACGTCAAAATCGGCGGCAGAAGACTCCTGTCTTCACATGAGGTAGCGCACAGCACTGCAGCTGTGCGCCATTGCGTCCACACTAACCCACACACTCCGGTCACTGTAGGGTGCAGGGCGCAGGGGGGGGGCGCCCTGGGCAGCAATTGAGTACCTCCTGGCAAAAGCAGCATATATACAGCTGGGCACTGTATATATGCATGAGCCCCCGCCATTTTTTACACCAAATCGCGGGACAGAAGCCCGCCGCTGAGGGGGCAGGGCTTCTTCCTCAGCACTCACCAGCGCCATTTTCTCTCCACAGCTCCGCTGAGAGGAAGCTCCCCAGGCTCTCCCCTGCAGACTCACGGTAGAAAGAGGGTAAAAAGAGAGGGGGGGCACATAAATTTAGCGCAATAATCATATATACAGCAGCTACTGGGTGAACACTAAGTTACTGTGTGATTCCTGGATCATATAGCGCTGAGGTGTGTGCTGGCATACTCTCTCTCTGTCTCTCCAAAAGGCCTTGTTGGGGTCCTGTCCTCATATAGAGCATCCCCTGTGTGTGTGTGGTGTGTCGGTACGCTTGTGTCGATATGTTTGACGAGGAGGGCTATGTGGAGGCAGAGCAGGTGCAGATGAATGAGGTGTCCCCGCCAACGGCGCCGACACCTGATTGGATGGATATGTGGAAGGTGTTAAATGATAATGTAAACTCCTTGCATAAAAGGTTGGATAAAGCTGAAGCCTTGGGACAGTCGGGGTCTCAGCCCATGCCTGATCCTACAGCGCAGAGGCCGTCAGGGTCTCAGAAGCGCCCACTATCCCATATTGTTGACACAGATATCGACATGGATTCTGACTCCAGTGTCGATGGCGATGATGCAAAATTGCAGCCTAAAATGGCTAAAGCCATCCGCTACATGATTGTAGCTATGAAGGATGTATGGCGCATATCAGAGGTAAACCCTGTCCCTGACAAGAGGGTTTATATGTTTGGGGAGAAAAAGCAAGAGGTGACTTTTCCCCCTTCACATGAGTTAAATGAGTTATGTGAAAAAGCTTGGGATTCTCCTGATAGGAAAGTGCTGATTTCCAAAAGGTTACTTATGGCGTACCCCTTCCCGCCAACGGACAGGATGCGCAGGGAATCCTCCCCTAGGATAGACAAAGCTCTGACACGCTTATCTAAGAAGGTGGCCCTGCCGTCACAGGATACGGCCTCCCTAAAGGATCCTGCGGATAGGAAGCAGGAAAGTATCCTGAAGTCTGTTTATACACATTCAGGTACCATACTGCGGCCGGCAATTACGTCGGCCTGGATGTGTAGTGCTGTAGCAGCATGGACAGATACTCTGAGGAACTGGATACCTTGGACAAGGATACTATATTGCTGACCCTGGGGCATATAAAAGACGCTGTCCTATATATGAGGGATGCCCAGAGGGATATTTGCCTACTGGGCTCTAGAATAAACGCAATGTCAATTTCTCTGATGTCCTAAGTGGATGCTGGGGACTCCGTCAGGACCATGGGGATTAGCGGCTCCGCAGGAGACAGGGCACAAAAGTAAAAGCTTTAGGATCAGGTGGTGTGCACTGGCTCCTCCCCCTATGACCCTCCTCCAAGCCTCAGTTAGATTTTTGTGCCCGGCCGAGAAGGGTGCAATCTAGGTGGCTCTCCTAAAGAGCTGCTTAGAGTAAAAGTTTGTTAGGTTTTTTATTTTCAGTGAGTCCTGCTGGCAACAGGCTCACTGCTACGAGGGACTTAGGGGAGAGAAGTGAACTCACCTGCGTGCAGGATGGATTGGCTTCTTAGGCTACTGGACACCATTAGCTCCAGAGGGAGTCGGAACACAGGTCTCACCCTGGGGTTCGTCCCGGAGCCGCGCCGCCGACCCCCCTTGCAGATGCCGAAAAGTGAAGAGGTCCAGAAACGGCGGCAGAAGACTCTTCAGTCTTCATAAGGTAGCGCACAGCACTGCAGCTGTGCGCCATTGTTGTCAGCACACTTCATAGCAGCGGTCACTGAGGGTGCAGGGCGCTGGGGGGGGCGCCCTGGGCAGCAATGATAGTACCTTATTCTGGCTAAAAATACATCACATATAGCCCCTGGGGGCTATATGGATGTATTTAACCCCTGCCAGGTCTCAGAAAAACGGGAGAAGAAGCCCGCCGAAAAGGGGGCGGGGCCTATTCTCCTCAGCACACAGCGCCATTTTCCCTCACAGAAATGCTGGTGGGAAGGCTCCCAGGCTCTCCCCTGCACTGCACTACAGAAACAGGGTTAAAACAGAGAGGGGGGGCACTTATTTGGCGATATGTATATATATATTAAAATGCTATAAGGGAAAAACACTTATATAAAGGTTGTCCCTGTATAATTATAGCGTTTTTGGTGTGTGCTAGCAAACTCTCCCTCTGTCTCCCCAAAGGGCTAGTGGGGGTCCTGTCCTCTATCAGAGCATTCCCTGTGTGTGTGCTGTGTGTCGGTACGTGTGTGTCGACATGTATGAGGACGATGTTGGTGAGGAGGCGGAGCAATTGCCTGAAATGGTGATGTCACTCTCTAGGGAGTCGACACCGGAATGGATGGCTTATTTAAGGAATTACGTGATAATGTCAACACGCTGCAAGGTCAGTTGACGACATGAGACGGCCGGCAAACAAATTAGTACCTGTCCAGGCGTCTCAAACACCGTCAGGGGCTGTAAAACGCTCATTTACCTCAGTCGGTCGACACAGACACAGACACGGACACTGACTCCAGTGTCGACGGTGAAGAAACAAACGTATTTTCCTTTAGGGCCACACGTTACATGTTAAGGGCAATGAAGGAGGTGTTACATATTTCTGATACTACAAGTACCACAAGAAGGGTATTATGTGGGGTGTGAAAAAACTACCTGTAGTTTTTCCTGAATCAGATAAATTAAATGAAGTGTGTGATGATGCGTGGGTTTCCCCCGATAGAAAATTATTGGCGGTATACCCTTTCCCGCCAGAAGTTAGGGCGCGTTGGGAAACACCCTTTAGGGTGGATAAGGCGCTCACACGCTTATCAAAACAAGTGGCGGTACCGTCTCCAGATAGGGCCGCCCTCAAGGAGCCAGCTGAGAGGCTGGAAAATATCCTAAAAAGGTATATACACACATACTGGTGTTATACTGCGACCAGCGATCGCCTCAGCCTGGATGTGCAGCGCTGGGGTGGCTTGGTCGGATTCCCTGACTGAAAATATTGATACCCTTGACAGGGACAGTATTTTATTGACTATAGAGCATTTAAAGGATGCATTTCTATATATGCGAGATGCACAGAGGGATATTTGCACTCTGGCATCAAGAGTAAGTGCGATGTCCATATCTGCCAGAAGATGTTTATGGACACGACAGTGGTCAGGTGATGCAGATTCCAAACGGCACATGGAAGTATTGCCGTATAAAGGGGAGGAGTTATTTGGGGTCGGTCCATCGGACCTGGTGGCCTCGGCAACAGCTGGAAAATCCACCTTTTTTACCCCAAATCACATCTCAGCAGAAAAAGACACCGTCTTTTCAGCCTCAGTCCTTTCGTCCCCATAAGGGCAAGCGGGCAAAAGGCCAATCATATCTGCCCAGGGATAGAGGAAAGGGAAGAAGACTGCAGCAGGCTGCCCATTACCAGGAACAGAAGCCCTCCACAGCTTCTGCCAAGTCCTCAGCATGACGCTGGGGCCGTACAAGCGGACTCAAGTGCGGTGGGGGGTCGTCTCAAGAGTTTCAGCGCGTAGTGGGCTCACTCGCAAGTGGACCCCTGGATCCTACAAGTAGTATCCCAGGGGTACAGACTGGAAATTCGAGACGTCTCCCCCTCGCAGGCTCCTGATGTCTGCTTTACCAACGTCTTCCTCCGACAGGGAGGCAGTATTGGAAACAATTCACAAGCTGTATTCCCAGCAGGTGATAATCAAAGTACCCCTCCTACAACAAGGAAAGGGGTATTATTCCACACTATATTGTGGTACTGAAGCCAGACGGCTCGGCGAGACCTATTCTAAATGGGAAATCTTTGAACACTTACATACAAAGGTTCAAATCAAGATGGAGTCACTCAGAGCAGTGATAGCGAACCAGGAAGAAGGGGACTATATGGTGTCCCTGGACATCAAGGATGCTTACCTCCATGTCCCAAATTGCCCTTCTCACCAAGGGTACCTCAGGTTCGTGGTACGGAACTGTCACTATCAGTTTCAGACGCTGCCGTTTGGATTGTCCACGGCACCCCGGGTCTTTACCAAAGTAATGGCCAAAATGATTCTTCTTCAAAGAAAAGGCGTCTTAATTATCCCTTACTTGGACGATCTCCTGATAAGGGCAAGGTCCAGAGAACAGTTGGAAGTCGGAGTAGCACTATCTCAAGTAGTTCTACGACAGCACAGGTGGATTCTAAATATCCAAAATCGCAGCCGTTTCCGACGACACGTCTGCTGTTCCTAGGGATGGTTCTGGACACAGTCCAGAAAAAGGTGTTTCTCCCGGAGGAGAAAGCCAGGGAGTTATCCGAGCTAGTCAGGAACCTCCTAAAACCAGGAAAAGTGTCAGTGCATCATTGCACAAGAGTCCTGGGAAAAATGGTGGCTTATTACGAAGCGATTCCATTCGGCAGATTCCACGCAAGAACTTTTCAGTGGGATCTGCTGGACAAATGGTCCGGATCGCATTTTCAGATGCATCAGCGGATAACCCTATCTCCAAGGACAAGGGTGTCTCTCCTGTGGTGGTTACAGAGTGCTCATCTTCTAGAGGGCCGCAGATTCGGCATTCAGGATTGGATGCTGGTGACCACGGAGGCCAGCCTGAGAGGCTGGGGAGCAGTCGCACAGGGAAAAAATTTCCAGGGAGTGTGATCAAGTCTGGAGATTTTTCTCCACATAAATATACTGGAGCTAAGGGCAATTTACAATGCTCTAAGCTTAGCAAGACCTCTGCTTCAAGGTCAGCCGGTATTGATCCAGTGGGACAACATCACGGCAGTCGCCCACGTAAACAGACAGGGTGGCACAAGAAGCAGGAGGGCAATGGCAGAAACTGCAAGGATTTTTCGCTGGGCGGAAAATCATGTGATAGCACTGTCAGCAGTGTTCATTCCGGGAGTGGACAACTGGGAAGCAGACTTCCTCAGCAGGCACAACCTCCACCCGGGAGAGTGGGGACTTCATCGGGAAGTCTTCCACATGATTGTGAACCGTTGGAAAAGACCAAAGGTGGACATGATGGCGTCCCGCCTGAACAAAAAACTGGACAAGTATTGCGCCAGGTCAAAAGACCCTCAGGCAATAGCTGTGGACGTTCTGGTTACACCGTGGGTGTACCAGTCGGTGTATGTCTTCCCTCCTCTGCTTCTCATACCCAAGGTATTGAGAATTATAAGACGTAGAGGAGTAAGAACTATACTCGTGGCTCCGGATTGGCCAAGAAGGACTTGGTACCCGGAACTTCAAGAGATGCTCACAGAGGACTCATGGCCTCTGCCGCTAAGAAGGGACTTGCTTCAGCAAGTACCATGTCTGTTCCAAGACTTACCGCGGCTGCGTTTGACGGCATGGCGGTTGAACGCCGGATCCTAAGGGAAAAAGGCATTCCGGAAGAGGTCATTCCTACCCTGGTCAAAGCCAGGAAGGAGGTGACCGCACAACATTATCACCACATGTGGCGAAAATATGTTGCGTGGTGCAGGAAACTCGGTCGTTTCCTGCATTTCCTGCAAACAGAAGTGTCTATGGGCCTCAAATTGGGGTCCATTAAGGTTCAAATTTCGGCCCTGTCGATTTTCTTCCAGAAAGAATTGGCTTCAGTTCCTGAAGTCCAGAAGTTTGTCAAGGGAGTACTGCATATACAACCCCCTTTTGTGCCTCCAGTGGCACTGTGGGATCTCAACGTAGTTCTGGGATTCCTAAAATCACATTGGTTTAAACCGCTCAAATCTGTGGATTTGAAATATCTCACAGGGAAAGTGACCATGCTGTTGGCCCTGGCCTCGGCCAGGCGAGTGTCAGAATTGGCGGCGTTTGTCTCAAAAAAGCCCATATCTGATTGTCCATTCGGACAGGGCAGAGCTGCGGACTCATCCCCAGTTTCTCCCTAAGGTGGTGTCGAGTGTTTCACCCGAACCAGCTTATTGTGGTACCTGCGGCTACTAGGGACTTGGAGGACTCCAAGTTGCTAGATGTTGTCAGGGCCCTGAAAATATAGTTTCCAGGACGGCTGGAGTCAGGAAAACTGACTTGCTGTTATCCTGTATGCACCCAACAAACTGGGTGCTCTTGCTTCTAAGCAGACGATTGCTAGTTGGATGTGTAGTACAATTCAGCTTGCACATTCTGTGGCAGGCCTGCCACAGCCAAAATATGTAAATGCCCATTCCACAAGGAAGGTGGGCTCATCTTGGGCGGCTGCCCGAGGGGTCTCGGCTTTACAACTTTGCCGAGCTGATACTTGGTCAGGGGCACACCCTGACTGAGGAGGACCTGGAGTTCTCTCATTCGGTGCTGCAGAGTCATCCGCACTCTCCCGCCCGTTTGGGAGCTTTGGTATAATCCCCATGGTCCTGACGGAGTCCCCAGCATCCACTTAGGACGTCAGAGAAAATAAGAATTTACTTACCGATAATTCTATTTCTCGTAGTCTGTAGTGGATGCTGGGCGCCCATCCCAAGTGCGGATTGTCTGCAATACATGTACATAGTTATTGTTACAAAAATCGGGTTATTATTGTTGTGAGCCATCTTTTCAGAGGCTCCGCTGTTATCATGCTGTTAACTGGGTTCAGATCACAGGTTGTACAGTGTGATTGGTGTGGCTGGTATGAGTCTTACCCGGGATTCAAAATCCTTCCTTATTGTGTACGCTCGTCCGGGCACAGTATCCTAACTGAGGCTTGGAGGAGGGTCATAGGGGGAGGAGCCAGTGCACACCACCTGATCCTAAAGCTTTTACTTTTGTGCCCTGTCTCCTGCGGAGCCGCTAATCCCCATGGTCCTGACGGAGTCCCCAGCATCCACTACGGACTACGAGAAATAGAATTATCGGTAAGTAAATTCTTATTTTCTGCCAGAAGGGTCCTGTGGACTCTGCAATGGACAGGTGATGCCGACTCTAAAAAGCACATGGAGGTTTTACCATATAAGGGTAAGGAATTGTTTGGGGACGGTCTCTCGAACCTAGTTTCTACAGCTACAGCTGGGAAGTCAAATTTTTTGCCATATATTCCCTCACAGCCTAAGAAAGCACCGTATTACCAAATGCAGTCCTTTCGATCACAAAAATGCAAGAAAGTCAGAGGTGCATCCTTTCTTGCCAGAGGCAGTGGTAGAGGAAAGAAGCTGCACCATACAGCTAGTTCCCAGGAACAGAAGTCCTCCCCAGCTTCCACTAAATCCACCGCATGACGCTGGGGCTCCACAGGTGGAGCTGGGAGCGGTGGGGGCGCGCCTCTGAAAATTCAGCCACCAGTGGGTTCACTCACAGGTGGATCCCTGGGCTATACAGATTGTGTCTCAGGGATACAAGCTGGAATTTCGAAGTGATGCCCCCTCACCGTTACCTAAAATCAGCCCTGCCTGCTTCTCCCATAGAAAGGGAAGTAGTGTTAGCGGCAATTCACAAATTATATCTCCAGCAGGTGGTGGTACAGGTTCCCCTCCCTCAACAGGGAAGGGGTTACTATTCCACAATGTTTGTGGTTCCGAAACCGGACGGTTCGGTCAGACCCATATTGAATTTAAAATCCCTGAACATTTACCTGAAAAGGTTCAAGTTCAAGATGGAATCGCTCAGAGCGGTCATTGCAAGCCTGGAAGAGGGGGATTTTATGGTGTCTCTGGACATAAAGGATGCTTACCTGCATGTCCCCATTTATCCACCTCATCAGGAGTACCTCAGATTTGTGGTACAGGACTGTCATTACCAATTCCAGACGTTGCCGTTTGGTCTCTCCACGGCACCGAGAATATTTACCAAGGTAATGGCGGAAATGATGGTGCTCCTTCGAAAGCAAGGTGTCACAGTTATCCCATACTTGGACGATCTCCTCATAAAGGCGAGGTCCAGAGAGCAGTTGCTGATCAGCGTAGCACACTCTCAGGAAGTGTTGCAACAGCACGGCTGGATTCTGAATATTCCAAAGTTGCAGCTGATCCCTACCTGCCCTTCCTGGGCATGATTCTGGACACGGACCAGAAGAAGGTGTTTCTCCCAACAGAGAAGGCTCAGGAGCTCGTGACTCTGGTCAGAGACCTCTTAAAACCAAAACAGGTGTCGGTGCATCACTGCACGCGAGTCCTGGGAAAGATGGTGGTGTCATACGAAGCCATTCCCTTCGGAAGGTTCCATGCGAGGACCTTTCAGTGGGATCTGTTGGACAAGTGGTCCGGATCGCATCTTCAGATGCATTGGCTGATCACCCTATCCCCCAGGGACAGGGTGTCTCTTCTGTGGTGGCTGCAGAGTGCTCACCATCTCGAGGGCCGCAGGTTCGGCATACAGGACTGGGTCCTGGTGACCACGGATGCAAGCCTCCGAGGATGGGGTGCAGTCACTCAGGGAAGAAACTTCCAAGGGCTGTGGTCAAGTCAGGAGGCTTGTCTACACATCAATATCCTGGAACTAAGGGCCATATACAACGCCCTGAGTCAAGCGGAGCCTCTGCTTCGCAACCAACCGGTGCTGATTCAGTCAGACAACATCACCGCAGTGGCTCATGTAAACTGCCAGGGCGGCACAAGAAGCAGGGTGGCGATGGCGGAAGCCACCAGGATTCTTCGTTGGGCGGAGAATCACGTGCAAGCACTGTCAGCAGTGTTCATTCCGGGAGTGGACAACTGGGAAGCAGACTTCCTCAGCAGGCACGACCTCCACCCGGGAGAGTGGGGACTTCATCAGGAAGTCTTCACACAGATTACAAATCGATGGGAACTGCCACAGGTGGACATGATGGCATCCCGCCTCAACAAAAAACTACAAAGGTATTGCGCCAGGTCAAGAGACCCTCAGGCGATAGCTGTGGACGCACTAGTAACACCGTGGGTGTTCCAGTCAGTCTATGTGTTTCCTCCTCTTCCTCTCATACCCAAGGTGCTGAGAATCGTAAGAAAAAGAGGAGTGAGAACAATACTCATTGTCCCGGATTGGCCAAGAAGGACTTGGTACCCGGAACTGCAAGAAATGCTCACAGAGGACCCATTGCCTCTGCCTCTCAGACAGGATCTGTTGCAACAGGGGCCCTGTCTGTTCCAAGACTTACCGCGGCTGCGTTTGACGGCATGGCGGTTGAACGCCGGATCCTAGCGGAAAAAGGCATTCCGGATGAAGTTATTCCTACGCTAACAAAGGCTAGGAAGGATGTGACAGCAAAACATTATCACCGTATATGGCGAAAATATGTTGCTTGGTGTGAGGCCAGGAAGGCCCCTACAGAGGAATTCTAGCTGGGCCGGTTCCTGCACTTCCTACAGTCAGGAGTGACTATGGGCTTAAAATTGGGGTCCATAAAGGTCCAGATTTCGGCCCTCTCCATTTTCTTTCAAAAGGAACTGGCTTCACTTCCTGAGGTTCAGACGTTTGTTAAGGGAGTGCTGCATATTCAGCCCCCTTTTGTGCCACCAGTGGCACCTTGGGATCTTAACGTGGTGTTGAGTTTCCTAAAATCTCACTGGTTTGAGCCACTTAAGACCGTGGAGTTAAAATATCTCACGTGGAAAGTGGTCATGCTATTGGCCTTAGCTTCGGCTAGGCGTGTGTCAGAATTGGCGGCTTTGTCATGTAAAAGCCCCTATCTGGTTTTCCATATGGACAGGGCAGAATTACGGACTCGTCCGCAATTTCTGCCGAAGGTGGTGTCATCTTTTAATTTGAACCAACCTATTGTGGTGCCTGCAGCTACTCGTGACTTGGAGGATTCCAAGTTGCTTGATGTAGTCAGGGCTTTGAAGATCTATGTAGCCAGGACGGCTGGAGTCAGGAAACTGACTCGCTGTTTATCCTGTATGCATCCAACAAGCTGGGTGCTCCTGCTTCAAAGCAAACTATTGCTCGCTGGATCTGTAACACGATTCAGCCGGATCATTCTGCGGCTGGATTGCCGCATCCAAAATCAGTGAAAGCCCATTCCACAAGGAAAGTGGGCGGCTGCCCGAGGGGTCTCGGCATTATAGCTTTGCCGAGCAGCTACTTGGTCGGGTTCAAACGCCTTTGCTAAGTTCTACAAGTTTGATACCCTGGCTGAGGAGGACCTTGTGTTTGCCCATTCGGTGCTGCAGAGTCATCCGCACTCTCCCGCCCGTTTGGGAGCTTTGGTATAATCCCCATGGTCCTTACAGAGTCCCCAGCATCCACTAGGACGTTAGAGAAAATAAGATTTTCCGGTAAATCTATTTCTCGCAGTCCGTAGTGGATGCTAGGCGCCCGTCCCAAGTGCGTACTTTCTGCAATACGTGTATATAGTTATTGCTTAATAAAGGGTTATGTTGGCATCCATTGTTTGATGCTCTGTTGTTGTTCATACTGTTGACTGGGTAAGTTTATCACAAGTTATACGGTGTGATTGGTATGGCTGGTATGAGTCTTACCCTGGATTCCAAAATCCTTTCCTTGTAATGTCAACTCTTCCGGGCACAGTTTCCTTAACTGAGGTCTGGAGGAGGGGCATAGAGGGAGGAGCCAGTGCACACCAGTAGTACTAATTCTTTCTTAGAGTGCCCAGTCTCCTGCGGAGCCCGTCTATTCCCCATGGTCCTTACGGAGTCCCCAGCATCCACTACGGACTACGAGAAATAGATTTACCGGTGAGTAAAATCTTATTTTTAATAGTAGCCAACAGTACCCGGTGGTTTTGCCAGCAGGGGGATAAGGCTTAGACCTGGAGCCCCTCCCCCAGCCCCAGGGCGCCATTTCCCGCAAATGTTCCCGCCCTGGAGCTGCATATCTGTCTCTCCCTCACTCCCTGTCAGTGTCTGGGCGCCATTTCTCTCAGCTACACTGTTCCTGGGAATGCTTGGGCAAATCCTCCTGTGTAAAGCCACCTGGTTGTCAGCGCTGTGACTTTACATGACACTTAAGTATTCTACCTGCCTATTAGACAGTGTTAGTTAAGAAAGAGTGCATTTAGTCAGGGTTTTCTAGTACAATTATCCTGTGATATACATCCAGTTCTTACTGTGCAGTGTTAGATCTATTGACTACATAGCTATATCAGCTGGTCCAGTGCAGTATTATTGTTAGTAATAACCTCTGCATTGTACATCTGTGACTATTTGTGTGTGCATTAGCTTGCTGAGTGGTTTCCATTTCGTGTCTCTCACTCAACTTCCTATCCCTATATTCTATAACCTGAGGGGGCTTGGTGCGTCCGGTTTCCTATTTATATAGTATTTTCACAAGGTATACTTTAATACGTATTTTTCTCTGTGATTTTAGTCACCATATCTCTCCTATATCTCTGCTTGTGCTGCCTACACTGCGCAGAGGTTTGAGTAAGAGGTATTGTGCTGCTGCCAATTGTACTGTGTTACCTGATACTGCAAGTTATATCATGTCTGCTGCTGAAGGTAACGGTTCTGGGGCGGAACACTGCAGGTGTTCCTGAAGCCACAGATCCATATGAGGAGAATATAGCAGCTGTGGGCTCTGGTTCTGGGGGCTCCTTGCCCCCCTTGGGACTGTGGCAATGGAGTTACATAATGACCCACCGTGGGCTGCTTTTTCCACGCTTCTACATACGCTAGTTAATAAACTAACACCCCCTATGGGACCCCCTATGCCGGTGCAACCGTATGTGGTCCCTGCAGCTAATTCGCCGTGGGCGGACAATTTATCTGCTCAATTGAAGAAGTTGAACCAGTCCCTGACTACTAAAAAGTCTGACCCTCGCTCGCCCAAGCCCAAGGGGTCTTCTAAGCGAGCTCTTATCTCCTCACAATCCACTGCTGTCACTGACGCCTCGTCTGATGAAGATGGCACTTACACTGACCCCACAGATTCTGACACAGATACTGCTGATGGGGAGGGTAGTTCACATGTGGATGTTCCTGAGCTTTTGGAGGCTATTAAGTTGATTTTACAGATTACGGATGATCCCGAGCCATCTGTCCCTCCTAAGAAACCAGATAGGTTCAAGCGTCAGAAGGTGGTTAAACAAGTTTTACCTCACTCTGACCACCTAGTGGATATACATCAGGAACCCTGGGAAAACCCGGGTAAGAAGTTTGTGCCTCAAAAGAAGATGCTGGCTCGCTATCCCCTCGCGCCAGAGCTCTCTAAAAATTTTGAAACGACTCCTCCAGTAGACTCACATGTGGCTAGGATGGTGGTTTCCTCAGCTCTACCTGTCACTACCGTCACGTCTCTAAAAGAGCCTATGGATAAACATGTAGAGGGTTGTCTGAAAGCGATTTACACCCTCACGGGTGCTGCACAAAGGCCCACTATTGCAGCAACATGGGCTGCAGAGGCTATTGAAGCATGGGCCTTGGAGTTAGAAGCTTAAATCTCTTCTGACCATGCTAGACAATGCTTGTCATATATTGTCACAGCTTCTCACTATATTAAAGAGGCGGCTTCTGATGCCAGTATCCTAGCAGCCAAGGCCTCTACTACATCAGTCCTTGCTCGCCGGATATTGTGGCTGAGATCCTGGTCTGTGGATCTGGACTCTAGAAAAACCCTGGAGGTACTCCCTTTCAAGGGAGATATTCTGTTTGGGGAGGACTTAAATAAGATTGTGGCTGACTTGGCTACTGCCAAAACTGCCTGTCTGCCAAGTACCGCTCCTCTGTGTCGAAGGCTAAAGGTACTTCCTTTTGCCCCTTTCGTCCTTCAGGTAAAGCCTTCAGGTAAAGCAAAAGGTCAGGCGTACAACAAGCAGGCCCGCACTTCCAAACCTGGTAAGCCAAAGCCCAAAAGAGCCTGGGCGGCCTGACAGCCAGCTTCCAAGACCGATAAACCTGCCGCATGACGGGGCGGGCCTCCCCCTGGGGGATCCCAGGGTGGGGGGCTGGCTTCTAGGGTATACCCAGGAATGGTTGAAGACCACTTCAGATGCCTGGGTACTGGAAGTAGTCACTCGAGGTTACGCCATAGCCTTCAAAAACCGACCCTCTCATCGATTTTGCCAGACAGACGTCCCGTTGGACCAAAGGCAAACACTCTACATTCGGTGGTAAAGACCCTCCTGGACACGGGAGTCGTAGTACAGGTGCCTCTTGCGCAGAGGGGCCGGGGGTACTATTCTCCGCTGTTCCAGTCCCAAAACCGAATGGGTCCTCCCGGCCCATTTTCAACCTCAAGGCATTGAACAGGTTTGTGAAGGTTTCCAAGTTCCGTATGGAAACCCTTCACTATATAGTTCTGGCCTTGGAACCTGGGGACTACATGGTCTCCCTGGACATACAGGATGCTTACCTGCATATTCCTATAGCAGCGTCACATCAGCAATACCTGAGGTTTGTGATTGCAACCTCCAACCAGTTTTGGGCGTTACCTTTTGGTTTAACTACGGCTCCGCGAGTCTTCACCAAAGTTATGGCGGTGCTGACGGTGGTACTCCACCAAACATATATATTGGTAGATGCTCAATTAGCTTAGTGATATCATTCAGGTGCTCGAAAGGGAGGGGTATTTCTAAGCAAGAAAAAAATCCATTTGTTTCCCCAGCACCCTGAATGATAACAGTAACCAGATATAAATTCCACATAATAATAGAATTCAGAGATCTTCGTTACACATATTTGCGCAAATGTGTGAATAAGCCCCAAAGCCGCATCAAGGCGTCTCTGTATATATGGGGTCCCTAGCGCTATATCTAGGTGCAGGGTGTGGCACCCGAAAACACCAGCATAAGCCAGAAAGCCCAGCGTAGCATACCAGTGAAAAAACTATAGTGTTAATAAATTAGTATTTAGGAAGCCGAAGCTATAGAGAAAGTGATACAAAAATGAAATGCAATTAAAATAGAGAAAGAGTGTTAAAAAATTAATAAGTGAAAAGTGTTAATAGAATGTAAGGGTATGCCACACTAAGGCTATCCAGCTCAGCCAGTCCAGAGGCACCACACCTCACACCTCCATTACCCCAATCTGGGTCTAAGATTAACCAGCAAGGAGCCACATGATAATGGCTCCTTGCTACAATATGTCTAAGCTAAGAGCTACCTACCTTGGAGCAACCCCATAATGCTCCATGTGGCATGTCAGGGCCTGCACCTCCTCCTCCGTCAAGGGGTCAGGATACCGCCATATCTGGACGACTTGTTAATCCCGGCAAATTCCCCAGAACTTCTCCTACGTCATCTGGATATGACTGTCCGGTTTCTACAAGCCCACGGGTGGCTCTTCAACTGGAAGAAATCCTCCCTGGTCCCTGCTCAGAGCATGGTGCACCTGGGAGCGCTATTGGACACTCACAACCAGAGGTTGTTCTTGTCTCAGGAGAAAGTCCTGAAGCTTCAGGACAGGATTCGTTGCTTTCTTTCTTGTCCGCAAGTGTCGATACATTCGGCGATGCAGGTGCTGGGCCTCGTGGTATCAGCATTCGACATGGTGGAGTATGCTCAATTCCATTCTTGCCCCCTCCAGAAGCTGATTCTAGCCAAGTGGGACGGCCTGCCTCACCGGATCAGGTCTCCAATGATCTCATTGACTCCGGAGGTCCGTCTGTCGCTGCTCTGGTGGCTCCAGGACCGACAATTGTGCAGGGGCCGTCCCTTCTGGATATCCAACTGGGTCCTGTTGACGACAGATGCCACTCTTGGAGGTTGGGGCGCGGTGCTGGAGCAACACTCCCTTCAGGGTCGGTGGACCAAGGAGGAATCCCTCCTCTCGATCAACATTCTGGAATTGCGGGCGGTCTTCAATGCGTTGAACCTGGCCCAGCATTTAATTCAGAACCGTCCTGTTCAAGTACAGTCGGACAACGCCACCACAGTGGCTTACATAAATCATCAAGGCGGCACTCGAAGCCGTTTGGCAATGAAGGAAGTCTCACAGATTCTAAATTGGGCGGCACGCCATCTACCGGCCATATCGGCAATATTCATTCTGGGAGTCCTGAATTGGGAAGCGGACTTTCTCAGTCGTCAAGACGTACATGCCGGCGAGTGGGTCCTCCATCCAGAAGTGTTTCAACTCCAAGTGGAAAAGTGGGGCCTTCCAGACGTAGATCTGATGGCGTCGCGACATAATCACAAGGTTCCGATCTTCGGAGCAAGGACAAGGGATCCTCAAGCAGCATTCGTGGATGCGCTGGCGGTGCCGTGGAGGTTTCGACTGCCGTACGCGTTCCCTCTGGTGTCACTCCTGCCCAGGGTAATTCGGAAGTTCAAGCAAGAAAAAGGAAATCTGCTTCTCATAGCTCCAGCGTGGCCCAGTAGGCACTGGTTCTCAGACCTGCAAGGCCTATCGTCAGAGCGTCCAATTCTACTTATACAACGCCCAGACGTCCTCGTTCAGGGCCCCTGTGTCTACCAGGACCTAGCCCGGCTGTCTTTGACGGCGTGGCTCTTGAAGCTTCCGTCTTAATGGCTAAAGGGTTTTCTGAGGCGGTCATTCAAACTATATTGCGGGCCCGGAAACAGGCTTCAGCTCGGATTTACTATAGGGTCTGGCATTCTTACTTTGTTTGGTGCGCATCTAACGATTATGACGCTTCCAAGTTTAATATAGCCAAGTTGTTGGCTTTTCTGCAGCAGGGCCTCGACTTAGGTCTGCGTCTGGCCTCCCTCAAGGTTCAAATATCTGCCTTGTCGGTGTGGTTTCAGAAAAAAATTGCGACCTTACCTGATGTGCAGGTCTGCGTCTGGCCTCCCTCAAGGTTCAAATATCTGCCTTGTCGGTGTGGTTTCAGAAAAAAATTGCGACCTTACCTGATGTGCATACCTCCATATGTCCCGCTTGTGGCTCCTTGGGACTTTTCGGTTGTTTTGGAGGTGTTACAAGAGTCTCCGTTTGAACCTCTTGGTTCAGCTGATTTTAAGTGGCTTTCCCTTAAGGTGGTGTTTCTGCTGGCTATTGCTTCAGCTAGAAGAGTGTCGGATTTGGGTGCCTTGTCCTGTAGTTCCCCATATCTGATATTTCACCGTGACTGGGCGGTTCTTGGGACTCGTCCCGGATATTTACCTAAGGTGGTTTCTTCGTTCCACCTTAACCAGGAGATTGTGGTTCCGGCACTTGTTTCTCCTGATCTGTCTCCCAAAGAGCGATCTTTGGATGTGGTACGGGCTCTCCGTATCTATGTGAAGAGAACTGTTTCTATTAGAAAAGCTGATTCTCTTTGTGCTGTTTGGATTTCACAAACGGGGCTGGCCTGCTCACAAGCAAACTGTGGCCAGATGGATTAGAATGGTAATTGCACATGCTTATGTGAGGGCTGGTCTATCAGCTCATGCTCACATTACGGCCCATTCTACTCGGTCTGTTGGACAACCTTGGGCGGCCCGCCGTGGTGCGACCCTTGAACAATTGTGCTAGGCGGCTACGTGGTCCTCTGAACACGTTCATAAGGTTCTATGCCTTCGATACTGCCGCTTCCCAGGATGCTTCCTTTGGACGCAGTGTTCTTGTGCCTGCTACAGTGTGTCCCCTCCCATAAAGAACTGCTTTAGGACATCCCCCTATGTCTATCCTTGTGGAGCCTAGTGTACCCCGCAGCAGAAAACGAGTTTTATGGTAAGAACTTACCTTTGTTAATACTCTTTCTGTGAGGTACACTGGGCTCCACAATGTGCCCACCCTGACGCACTTAGCTTCTTTGGGTTGGTATGGCATTAGCCGCTGACACTTCTCCTGTTCTGAGAGTGTGGTGTATGTGGCTACTAACCGTTGTCGTCTCTTTTCCTGCTACTGCATTGGGCTGGTTAACTAAAAACTGAGCTCCTGTGCAGGGAGGCGGGGTTATAGAGGAGGCGGCGCTATGCATTCTGGGAACAGTCAAAGCTTTTCAGCCTGTTGGTGCCTCGGATCAAGATCCTACTCTACACCCCTATGTTTATCCTTGTGGAGCCCAGTAGCAACCAGCGGCCGGGAGGACTTTTCATAATTGTACAAGACTGTGCTTGGGTATTAAGGATAACATCCAAACAAATACCAATTTCCTGCTCTTTGGATACTTGAAGGTTCTAAAAATGACAACCTCAGTATTATTGGGAATTTCCCTAAATGTGCTTCTACAAGTGGGGTTAATTTTAATTATTCGATTTATTTTAATTTATTTACCGGCCGGTGATTCATTTATTGGAAAATATTGAGTGTTTTATATATGTATGATACAATAGAATTACTAAATAAATAACATTTAAATACCAGCGCTTCTTTTTTCTCCACTAAAGGAGAATTTTTGTTTCTGGTTTCTTGCTTGGTGGGATGAGCATACCCGCTAAAGAAGCGGCAGGTATTTAAATTATCAGCTGGCGCTGGGTAATCTCTATATATTGTATATTATCCTTGTGGAGCCCAGTGTACCTCGCAGAAAGAGTTTTAACAAAGGTAAGTTCTTACCATAAAACTCATTTTTTCGATGTGATCAGGTCAGAACTGCGTATTCACCGCAATGCGCAGGTGCGTCGTATGGGTACAAAGCGCATCGTTGCTGAGCAATGGATTTTACGAAGAATCCATTCGCACAGCCGATCGCAAAGAGATTGACAGGAAGAGGGCGTTTGTGGGTGTAAACTGACCGTTTTCTGGAGTGGTTGGGCAATTCCGGGCAAGAACAGGCTGAAGTGATCGCAGTGCCTGAGCTACTCAGAAACTGCACAAAACTTTTTTGTAGTGCTCGGCTGCACATGCGATCGTACACTTGCAAAGCAAACATACACTCCCTATAGGTAGCGACTATCTGTTTGCAGCGCTGTAAAAAATAGCTAGCTAGCGAGCGATCAACTCGAAATGACCCCCTAAATACCCTGTTTGAAGAACCGTGGGTTAATCCAGATAAAAAAAATTCAGATTCCTAAATGGTGGTTGTTATCTTTTCCTTTTCCTCCTGAGGATCGGGGAACAATGGGAAAATACACCAGTAGAGGATGCATCCGTCTCCAGGCTCTCACGAAAGATTGTATTGCCTGTCCTGTGTGTAGCCTCCCTAAAATACGCGGTTGATCACAAAATTTGAGACTACACTCAGATCTTTGCATCTCCGGCAGGGTCCACAGGTTATCGACAGGATAATATTGGGATATGATGCAGCGACAGCGGATTTGCACCAATCGGTCAAAGCTTTCGGCCTCCCAGCATACAACGGGCCCGTCCATGTATCCCCGCCTCCTGGCTCAGGCAAATCAGTTTTTTGTTTGGTGTGGCAGGAGCCGGACCATGGTAAGAGGGCTGCTGGTTTTAGCAGCCCTAAGCTTTCTTATTTTATTTTTAGTCTTTACTATTTTTTTTTCTTGAGTAATCTTTCTAAAAAGCGTCTTATACGTACCTGAGTTGCTCCAACAACTTTTGCCGGGTCGCGACAATGTTTACCCACAAGTACAGTGCTGTTTCGGCGGGCATCTGTGTCGGATATACTAGCAGGTCCAGCAGACGTTACCAGGCTGTGGCCGTAGCACGGGGAGAAGGTAAGGCATCGATTCCGATTAGAAGTGGAATATGGACACAGCCGCACTGTTTTGGGAAGGAGACCACCAAACAGTTGCTGACGCAGCAGCCACCTCGGGTGCACCTGCGCTAGGCCTTAGGCATCATAGGCTCCAGGAATAGTATGAGGCTGCGATCCCTAGGGTTGATGTCAGCAGTGGGGAGTCAGACGCTCTTCTGGTCACCCCTCCCCCTGGTTCATGACCAGTTTTCTCCAAGTATCCTGCCATTAACTTTTTTGTTGCTTCCATCTCAGACACTGTATACAAAGGGGACCCAGTTGCAGCATAGGCGGCTGTGTGACTGGTGCGTCTGTGTTCACTGAGCATCTGTGTTCACTATAGGTTCATGGAGCCGCAGTGTACACTAGTAGCGTCTGGATCCACTTAGTGTTTACAAATGTATTGATCGGTCCTAGAAGCGGGGTGAGTCTCCCTGTATCCCACTCTACTGAGTACGGGTAATACAGCACTAAGTCTCTATCTACCTTTTGAGTATGAGTAGTTAGATAAGTGCCTATTGCATATGAGTCTGTATATTATTACTACGGTTTCTTTTGCTATGCATCTGAATACGGTAGATCTGTTTAAATATGATTCAGTAATATGTTCTCCTACATACTTGAAATGTAGTTGATATGCTCATATTGCTTATTATACTAATGTGTAACGTGTCTGACTGCTACTGTGATTGTTGACTTTACTATAATATTCTTTTGGGTTTTTTTCTATTCCGATCCTTAATGCTGGTGCATGCGTAGGGTTTAAAGTGATTATAGTCACAAATTGTGTAGTACACTTTGGAAGTGTTGATTATTTATCATGTCTAAGAGCGGCAAAGGTGAGGAAGATACACTCACAACAACACAAACACTCATATCATGTTTGTCTTGCAAAGCCGAGTTAACCTCTCAAGATGTGGTTCAGAATGGTTTGTGTGCAAATCGATTTAGCTTTCACCAGGGTCGCTTGAAAAATACAAGGCAGATTCAGGTGCAGATTGATCCGCCTCGGCTATGTTTGCACAGACATTATCCAGTATAGCTGAACAGATAATTCCAACTCCTGTACCAGGGATAGGTTACACGATTAACCCTTACATGCAGCTTCCCACCTGCGGTTTATTACTTCCAGCAGCAGCCTCTAAAAAGAAACAGGCTGATAAGCCAGTGGTAAGTAAATCTTCATCCGCACAGGCTACACATGTTTCAGATGAGGATTCATCGGAGGATGAAAGCTTAATAAACTCTGCTTCTGCATAGGAAGAGGAGGAGGAAGATCTCCGCCCAGTGGATATAGCTGAGTTAATTAAAGTTATGAAAGCCATTCTATCCTTAGAGGATTCAGCAGAGCCTGTGTTAAAAACCAAGGCACCTGTGTTTAAACGTCCCAAAACAGTTAAGACTGAGTTTCTGGGGTCAGATCAGCTGATTGAAGTCATGAAAGAGGTTTGGGCTACGCCCAGTAAGAAGTTTAGAATTCCTAGGAAATGGAATTCCACTTTTCTCTATCGTCCTAAGTGGATGCTGGGGTTCCTGAAAGGACCATGGGGAATAGCGGCTCCGCAGGAGACAGGGCACAAAAAAGTAAAGCTTTACTAGGTCAGGTGGTGTGCACTGGCTCCTCCCCCTATGACCCTCCTCCAGACTCCAGTTAGATTTTGTGCCCGAACGAGAAAGGGTGCAATCTAGGTGGCTCTCCTAAAGAGCTGCTTAGAGAAAGTTTAGTTTAGGTTTTTTTTCTTTACAGTGAGTCCTGCTGGCAACAGGATCACTGCAACGTGGGACTTAGGGGGAAAGTAGTAAACTCACCTGCATGCAGAGTGGATTTGCTGCTTGGCTACTGGACACCATTAGCTCCAGAGGGATCGAACACAGGCCCAGCCGTGGAGTCCGGTCCCGGAGCCGCGCCGCC
Source organism: Pseudophryne corroboree (assembly GCF_028390025.1). NCBI lineage: Eukaryota > Metazoa > Chordata > Amphibia > Anura > Myobatrachidae > Pseudophryne > Pseudophryne corroboree. The sequence goes on along the minus strand of NC_086447.1, from coordinate 325,187,234 downwards.
GACCCCCTTGCAGATGCTGAAGCGTGAAGAGGTCCGGAAACCGGCGGCTGAAGACTCCTCAGTCTTCATAAGGTAGCGCACAGCACTGCAGCTGTGCGCCATTTTCCTCTCAGCACACTTCACTGGGCAGTCACTGAGGGTGCAGAGCGCTGGGGGGGGGCGCTCTGAGAGGCAAATATAAACCTTATACAAGGCTAAAAATACCTCACATATAGCCCATAGGGGCTATATGGAGATATTTAACCCCTGCCTGACTGGAAAAATAGCGGGAGAAGAACCCGCCGAAAAAGGGGCGGGGCCTATCTCCTCAGCACACGGCGCCATTTTCTGTCACAGCTCCGCTGGTCAGAACGGCTCCCAGGTCTCTCCCCTGCACTGCACTACAGAAACAGGGTAAAACAGAGAGGGGGGGCACATTAATGGCTATATATATATATATTAAAGCAGCTATAAGGGAGCACTTAATATAAGGATATCCCTTGTATATATAGCGCTTTGTGGTGTGTGCTGGCAGACTCTCCCTCTGTCTCCCCAAAAGGGCTAGTGGGTCCTGTCTTCATTAGAGCATTCCCTGTGAGTTTGCGGTGTGTGTCGGTACGTGGTGTCGACATGTATGAGGACGATATTGGTGTGGAGGCGGAGCAATTGCCAAATATGCAGATGTCACCCCCCAGGGGGTCGACACCAGAATGGATGCCTTTATTTGTGGAATTACGTGATGGTTTATCTTCCCTTAAACAGTCAGTTGAGGACATGAGGCGGCCGGACAATCAATTAATGCCTGTCCAGGCGCCTCAAACACCGTCAGGGGCTGTAAAACGCCCTTTGCCTCAGTCGGTCGACACAGACCCAGACACGGGCACTGATTCCAGTGACGACGGTAGAAATTCAAACGTATTTTCCAGTAGGGCCACACGTTATATGATTTTGGCAATGAAGGAGACGTTACATTTAGCTGATACTACAGATACCGTAAAACAGGGTATTATGTATGGTGTGAAAAAACTACAAACAGTTTTTCCTGAATCAGAAGAATTAAATGACGTGTGTGATGAAGCGTGGGTTGCTCCTGATAAAAAGTTGATAATTTCAAAAAAGTTATTGGCATTATACCCTTTCCCGCCAGAGGTTAGGGCGCGCTGGGAAACACCCCCTAAGGTGGACAAGGCGCTCACACGCTTATCCAAACAAGTGGCGTTACCCTCTCCTGAGACGGCCGCACTTAAGGATCCATCAGATAGAAAGATGGAAGTTATTCAAAAGAATATATACACACATGCAGGTGTTATACTACGACCAGCTATAGCAACTGCCTGGATGTGCAGTGCTGGAGTAGTTTGGTCAGAATCCCTGATTGAAAATATTGATACCCTAGATAGGGACAATGTTTTACTGTCGTTAGAAAAATAAAGGATGCATTTATCTATATGCGTGATGCACAGAGGGATATTTGCACACTGGCATCTCGGGTGAGTGCTATGTCCATTTCAGCCAGAAGAGCCTTATGGACACGACAGTGGACAGGCGATGCGGATTCAAAACGTCACATGGAGGTTTTGCCGTATAAAGGGGAGGAGTTATTTGGAGTTGGTCTATCAGACTTGGTGGCCACGGCTACTGCCGGGAAATCCACTTTTTTACCTCAAGTCACTCCCCAACAGAGAAAGGCACCGACCTTTCAACCGCAGCCTTTTCGCTCCTACAAAAATAAGAGAGCAAAGGGCTTGTCGTACCTGCCACGAGGCAGAGGAAGAGGGAAGAGACACCAACAGGCAGCTCCTTCCCAGGAACAGAAGCCCTCCCCGGCTCCTGCAAAAACCTCAGCATGACGCTGGGGCCTCTCAAGCGGACTCGGGGACAGTGGGGGGCCGTCTCAAAAATTACAGCGCGCAGTGGGCTCACTCGCAGGTAGACCCCTGGATCCTGCAGATAATATCTCAGGGGTACAGGTTGGAATTAGAGACGGATCCTCCTCATCGTTTCCTGAAGTCTGCCTTACCAACCGTCTCTTCCGAAAGGGAGAGGGTGTTGGAAGCCATTCACAAGCTGTACGCTCAGCAGGTGATAGTCAAAGTACCCCTATTACAACAAGGAAAGGGGTATTATTCCACTCTATTTGTGGTACCGAAGCCGGATGGCTCGGTAAGGCCTATTCTAAATCTGAAGTCCTTGAACCTCTACATAAAAAAGTTCAAGTTCAAGATGGAGTCACTCAGAGCAGTGATAGCGAACCTGGAAGAAGGGGACTTTATGGTATCCTTGGACATCAAGGATGCGTATCTACACGTTCCGATTTACCCCGCACACCAGGGGTACCTCAGGTTCATTGTTCAAAACTGTCACTATCAGTTTCAGACGCTGCCGTTCGGATTGTCCACGGCGCCTCGGGTCTTTACCAAGGTAATGGCCGAGATGATGATTCTTCTTCGAAGAAAAGGCGTATTAGTTATCCCATACTTGGACGATCTCCTAATAAGGGCAAGGTCCAGAGAACAGCTGGAGACAGCTTTAGCACTATCTCAAGAGGTGCTAAGACAACACGGGTGGATTCTGAATATTCCAAAATCCCATTTAATCCCGACAACTCGTCTGCTGTTCCTAGGAATGATTCTGGACACGGTTCAGAAAAAGGTTTTCCTTCCAGAGGAAAAAGCCAAGGAGTTATCCGATCTGGTCAGGAACCTCCTAAAACCAGGAAAAGTGTCAGTACATCAATGCACAAGAGTCCTGGGAAAAATGGTGGCTTCTTACGAAGCAATTCCATTCGGCAGATTCCATGCAAGAATATTCCAAAGGGATCTGTTGGACAAATGGTCAGGGTCGCATCTGCAGATGCACCTGCGAATAACCCTGTCACCAAAGACAAGGGTGTCACTTCTGTGGTGGTTGCAGAAGGCTCACCTATTAGAAGGCCGCAGATTCGGCATTCAGGATTGGATCCTGGTGACCACGGACGCCAGCCTGAGAGGCTGGGGAGCAGTCACACAAGGAAGAAATTTCCAGGGAGTATGGACGAGTCTGGAAAAGTCTCTTCACATAATATCTAATCTTCCATTCGGATAGGGCAGAACTGCGGACTCGTCCGCATTTTCTCCCTAAAGTGGTATCAGCATTTCATCTGAACCAACCTATTGTGGTGCCTGCGGCCACTAGCGACTTGGAGGACTCCAAGTTGTTGGACGTTGTCAGAGCCTTAAAAATATACATTGCAAGGACGGCTGGAGTCAGAAAATCTGACTCGCTGTTTATATTGTATGCACCCAACAAGTTGGGCGCACCTGCTTCTAAGCAGTCGATTGCTCGTTGGATTTGTAACACAATTCAACTTGCACATTCTGTGGCAGGCCTGCCACAGCCTAAAACTGTAAAAGCCCACTCCACAAGGAAGGTGGGCTCATCTTGGGCGGCTGCCCGAGGGGTCTCGGCATTACAACTCTGCCGAGCAGCTACGTGGTCGGGGGAGAACACGTTTGTAAAATTTTACAAATTTGATACCCTGGCAAAGGAGGACCTGGAGTTCTCTCATTCGGTGCTGCAGAGTCATCCGCACTCTCCCGCCCGTTTGGGAGCTTTGGTATAATCCCCATGGTCCTTTCAGGAACCCCAGCATCCACTTAGGACGATAGAGAAAATAAGAATTTACTTACCGATAATTCTATTTCTCGGAGTCCGTAGTGGATGCTGGGCGCCCATCCCAAGTGCGGATTATCTGCAATACTTGTACATAGTTATTGTTAACTAATTCGGGTTATTGTTAAGGAGCCATCTTTAAGAGGCCCTTTCTGTTGTCATACTGTTAACTGGGTTTAGATCACAAGTTGTACGGTGTGATTGGTGTGGCTGGTATGAGTCTTACCCGGGATTCAAAATGCCTCCCTTATTGTGTATGCTCGTCCGGGCACAGTACCTAACTGGAGTCTGGAGGAGGGTCATAGGGGGAGGAGCCAGTGCACACCACCTGACCTAGTAAAGCTTTACTTTTTTGTGCCCTGTCTCCTGCGGAGCCGCTATTCCCCATGGTCCTTTCAGGAACCCCAGCATCCACTACGGACTCCGAGAAATAGAATTATCGGTAAGTAAATTCTTATTATCTTCTTCCAGCTGGGGATTTTTTAAAAAGGGAGGTGGCTCCCAAGGTTGATACGCATGTGATTCAATTAGTGTGAAAATCTACATTACTTTTGCCTTCACCATCATTAAATGATGTCACGGATAGGAGAGTGGATGTTTTTTAAAAACATTTTTTTTCCCTGTCTGGGGCAGTCATAAAGCCAGCCATGGCTTCAGCTTGGATGGCAAAGGCATTGGCTGCCTGGGCTGATGCATTGGAGAGGGGTTTTTCAATGGCATCTAGGGGTCTATTCATGAAGCAGTGAAAAGTGTGGAGAAGTGAGCCAGTGTAGAAGTTGCCCATGGCAACCAATCAGCATTGAAGTAACATTTATAATTTGCATACTATACAATTGTACGGAGCAGCTGATTGGTTGCCATGGGCAACTTCTCCACAGGCTCACCTCTCCACTCTTTTCACTGCTTCATGAATAGACCCCCTAGAGAGCAAAAATCCCATATACCACATATAAAACAGGCTGCAATGTTCTTGGAAGAAGCAGCATTGGATATGGGTACTATTGCCTCCAGGGCATCAGCTTCAACAATAGCTGCTTGTAGAGCAGTTTGGCTACGTACGTGCAAAACTGATTCAGAATCTAAGAAGGTTTTGGAATCGTTGCCTTTTCCTGGAGATATTCTTTTTGGTAAAGAATTGACAGATCTTTTGGAGTCAGAAGCAGACTCTAAGAAGGTAAAGTTTCCTTCCACATACAATTTCAAACCTAAAGTTCCAGCTTTTCGGCCCTTTCGGTCTCAAGGAAAATCTAAAGGAAAAAGTGATGGCAGGCAGCCCCAATACAACAAGTCTGGTAAGACTAAAGAGCATTGGGCTACCAGAGGACCGGTGGGTAAAACAGAAAATAAGCCATCAGCCTGATGTCGGGCCTCCACCTAGGGAATTCCAGGGAGGGGGGCCGACTTCTTCAGTTTGCACAGATCTGGCAGCAGTCTACAACAGATTTTGCCTTCAAGATGCACCCTCCTCGAAGGGGTGTTTTTTTTTTTTGTACCAGCCCATCTTGTGTAGAGACAAAGGCCAGGGCTTTGCAAGAGGCAGTTCAGAAATTGCTTCAGTCAGGAGTAGTCATTCCAGTTCCTCCTGCACAACGAGGACAGGGTTTTTACTCCAACTTGTTTCCAGTTCAGAAGCCAAATGGGTCATTCCGGCACATTCTCAATCTCAAGGTGCTGAACAAATACATTTGGGAACCTCGGTTTCATATGGAGACTTTACGTTCCATCATTTTGGCCATGGAGCCAGGGGATTATATGGTACCCTGAATATCCATGATGCTTACCTACATGTTCCTATAGCACTGTCCCATCAGTGCTATCTCAGGTTCGCTATCCTTCAACAGCATTTTCTGTTCTAGACCCTACCTTTTGGGTTAGCCACAGCCCCCAGAGTATTTACTAAAATTATGGTGGTAATGGCAGTTTATCTCCGCCAGCAGGGGATTAGAATTTTTCCATACTTCAACGATCTTTTAATCCTGGCACAGTTGTAGGAATTGCTCCTATGTAATCTGCAACAGACAATAACGTGTCTGCAAAGGCACGGGTGGCTCATAAATTGGGCAAAATCGTATCTGGTTCAATCACAGCGGATGACTCACTTGGGGGCTGTACTGGATTCAAACCGTCGGAGAGTAATTTTACCTCTGAACAAGATATCCAATGTTCAGTCAAGGATTCAGGAGTTGCTACAGTCAAAAGGTATCTATTCACGCAGCAATGCGTGGGATGGGATTGATGGTGTCAACATTCGACATGGTGGAGTATGCACAGTCCCACTTGAGGCTTCTGCAGCATCTGATCCTTCCTAAATGGAATGGGTTGCATCAGATGATAAAAATGCAGACTATGGCCCTTACGATGGAAGTAAGAAGGTCATTAGCCTGGTGTCTACAGACATCCCATCTGGACAAGGGGAGACCCTTTTGGATATCAGATTGGCATCCGTTGTCAGAATTTCCCAGTCTCCAGGGCTGGGGAGCAGTGTCAACAAGGTTGTGTTTCCAGGGGCAATGGACCAAGAAGAAGGTTGCCTGCTAATAAATATATTGGAACTTTGGGCCATATACATGGCACTGATTCAGGCAAAGGACATTCTTCGGGTAAAACCAGTTCAGATCCGCTCGGACAATGTGACGGCAGTAGCGTACCTCAACCATCAGGGAGGAACCCGCAGCCGAAAAGTGATGAAGGAGGTAAGTCACACACTAAAGTGGGCAGAACTCCATCATCCAGTGTTGTCTGTAGTATTCGTTCCAAGAGTGCTAAACGAATTATACGGCAGTACCACTCGACTGGATTTATATGCCAGTACCACTGGAATTATATGGCAGGATCACTGGACTTGTACGCCAGTACCACTGGAATTATACGGCAGGATCACTGGACTTGTACGCCAGTACCATTGGAATTATACGGCAGGATCACTGGACGTATACGCCAGTACCACTGGAATTATACGGCAGTACCGCTGGACATATACAGCAGCACAGGGACACCACCACTGGACTGATGCAGGACAACAAAGCACCACTGCAATGGACTAGTCTTACACAGCAGCACTGGACATTTGGTAGCAGAGGACACCACCACTGTGACTGGACTGATGCAGCACAACACACCACCACTGGACTGATGCAGCACAACACAGCACCACTGGACAGCACTGGACATATGGCAGCAGAGGACACAACACTGTGACTGGACTGATGCAGCACAAGACACTAACACTGAACTGATGCAGGACACTGAGGACGGAGACACATCCTCTCTCTACACTCTCCAATGCCGGAGTGAAAATGGCGGCGACGCGCGGCTCTTTATATGGAATCCAAACTCCACGAGAATCCGACAGCGGGATGATGACGTTTTGCCTCGTTCTGGTTTCCGAGTCAGGAGGGAAAACTCGAGCCTGACTCGGATCCAGGCTCGTCACATGAAGTTAGGGGGGGTTCGGTTCTGAGAACCGAACCCGCTCATCTCTAACCAGAATAGTACTTGATTTGCTGTTTAAGTACTTGAAGTCTAGTACTATTCTGAATCCTCCTGTGAATACTTCTTTTGGGAAAAGAACTTCCATAATTACCTGGACCATCAATAGAAAAAATTATTTTAGTGCTCCTATCCCTTGCCTCCATCCTTTGTGGTGTGTGGCATTCTCTGCATGGCATCATCCCAAATTGTAAGGAGGGCTGCTGCTCTATCCTCACAGATCCTCTGTCATTTGGGGCCCGTTTTCCTGATTAGAACAAGCTTACACTTTATCGACTGTTTATTCCTTTACTCACCTTACTGCCCTTGGAGATGCTATAGAGTTGAATATATTCCCATTTGCGAAGCTCATCTTGCATGAATTTGCACTGCGCATGCTCGGCAATGGGTGCAATGGAAGTACTGTCAATGAAGAGTTGTAAGCATCAGATGTGTCCAACTTGGCATATGGACTACATTGCCTGAAATCTTGCTATGTAAGAATTAACTGTGCATCAGGCCCCTTGCCTTTATCTGCCATAGCTTTTGCCTAATCAGTAGGACCTAGCTCCTCATAAAGGGGCTTATTCATTATAAGTTTTTATTGTTATTAACAGTTTATATAGCGCAGCATATTCCGTTGCACATTACAATTAGAACAACAGTAATTGAACAAAACTGGGTAAAACAGACAGACATAGAGGTAGGAAGGCCTTGCTCGCAAGCTTACAATCAATAGGGAAATAGGCATTGATACACAAGGATAGATGCTACCTATTGCATAATGGTCCACCAGATTGCTAGGTTCTTAATGGGTTGTATGATATGATCACCCAGCAATTTTGGCAAGGAGGGTGTGAGAGTAAAGAAAGACAAAATATGTGAGGTTATGTGTACTGTACATAGAGGATGTAATTAGATAGGGAAGCATTGTAGGTTTATGCGGGTGTGTTTGGAATTTGATAGGCTTGTCTGAAGAGGTGAGTTTTCAGGGACGGTTTAAAGCAGGCCTGGCCAACCTGTGGCTCTCCAGCTGCGGTAAAACTACAAGTCCCATCATGCTTTGCCACAGTTTTGCTATTAGGGAATGTTAAAACTGTGGCAAGGCATGCTGGGATGTGTAGTTTCACAACATCTCGAGAGCCACAGGTTGGCCAGGCCTGCTTTAAAGGTTTGGAGACTAGAGGTGAGTCTTACTGTGCGTGTGAGGGAATTCCACAGAGTGGGTGAAGCCCAGATAAAGTCCTGTAATTTTTAGTGGGAACAAGTAATACGTGTGGATGAGAGGTGCAGAGCGAAGAGGTCGGTTAGGAAGATATCTTGAGATGAGTGAAGAGATGTATGTTGGTGCAGTTTGGTTAATGGCCTTGTATGTAAGTAAAAGTATTTTATATCTAATACGGTAGAATACCGGTAATCAATGGAGGTACTGACATCTGCAGATGATGAACGTCTAGCGAGGAAGGTTAGCCTCGCAGCTGCATTCAAAATTGATTGTAGTGGTGAGAGCCTATGTTTGGGAAGACCAGTCAGGAGACTATTAGCATAATCAATGCAGGAGATAATGAAAAATAAGAATTTACTCACCGGTAATTCTATTTCTCGTAGTCCGTAGTGGATGCTGGGAACTCCGTAAGGACCATGGGGAATAGCGGGCTCCGAAGGAGGCTGGGCACTCTAGAAAGATCTTAGACTACCTGGTGTGCACTGGCTCCTCCCACTATGACCCTCCTCCAAGCCTCAGTTAGGTACTGTGCCCGGACGAGCGTACACAATAAGGAAGGATTTTGAATCCCGGGTAAGACTCATACCAGCCACACCAATCACACCGTACAACTCGTGATATGAAACACAGTTAACAGTATGAAACAATAGAGCCTCTCAACAGATGGCTCAACAATAACCCGATTTAGTTAACAATAACTATGTACAAGTATTGCAGATAAACCGCACTTGGGATGGGCGCCCAGCATCCACTACGGACTACGAGAAATAGAATTACCGGTGAGTAAATTCTTATTTTCTCTGACGTCCTAGTGGATGCTGGGAACTCCGTAAGGACCATGGGGATTATACCAAAGCTCCCAAACGGGCGGGAGAGTGCGGATGACTCTGCAGCACCGAATTAGAGAACTCCAGGTCCTCCTCAGCCAGGGTATCAAATTTATATAATTTTGCAAACGTGTTTGCCCCTGACCAAGTAGCAGCTCGGCAAAGTTGTAAAGCCGAGACCCCTCGGGCAGCCGCCCAAGATGAGCCCACCTTCCTTGTGGAATGGGCCTTTACAGATTTTGGCTGTGGCAGGCCTGCCACAGTATGTGCAAGCTGAATTGTACTACAAATCCAACGAGCAATAGTCTGCTTAGAAGCAGGAGCACCCAGCTTGTTGGGTGCATACAGGATAAACAGCGAGTCAGATTTTCTGACTCTAGCCGTCCTGGAAACATATATTTTCAGGGCCCTGACAACGTCTAGCAACTTGGAGTCCTCCAAATCCTTAGTAGCCGCAGGCACCACAATAGGCTGGTTCAGGTGAAACGCTGACACCACCTTAGGGAGAAACTGGGGACGAGTCCTCAATTCTGCCCTATCCATATGGAAAATCAGATAAGGGCTTTTACATGATAAAGCCACCAACTCTGACACTCGCCTGGCTGAAGCCAAGGCCAATAACATGACCACTTTCCACGTGAGATATTTCAGATCCACGGTTTTTAGTGGCTCAAACCAATGTGATTTTAAGAAACTCAACATCACGTTGAGATCCCAAGGTGCCACAGGAGGCACAAATGGGGGCTGAATATGCAGCACTCCTTTCACAAATGTCTGAACTTCAGTTACTGAAGCTAGTTCTTTTTGAAAGAAAATTGACAGAGCCGAGATCTGTACCTTAATGGAGCCCAGTTTTAGGCCCATATTCACTCCTGCTTGCAGGAAATGCAGAAATCGACCTAGTTGAAATTCCTCTGTTGGGGCCTTTTTGGCCTCGCACCATGCAACATATTTTCGCCATATGCGGTGATAATGCTTTGCCGTAACATCTTTCCTGGCTTTAATAAGCGTAGGAATGACTTCCTCCGGAATGCCCTTTTCCTTCAGGATCCGGCGTTCAACCGCCATGCCGTCAAACGCAGCCGCGGTAAGTCTTGGAACAGACAGGTGCCCTGCTGCAGCAGGTCCTGTCTGAGCGGCAGAGACCACGGGTCCTCTGAGATCATCTCTTGAAGTTCCGGGTACCACGACCTTCTCGGCCAATCCGGAACCACGAGAATTGTGTTTACTCCTCGCTTTCTTATTATTCTCAATACCTTTGGTATGAGAGGTAGAGGAGGGAACACATAAACTGACCGGTACACCCACGGTGTCACTAGAGCGTCCACAGCTATCGCCTGAGGGTCTCTTGACCTGGCGCAATACTTCTCTAGTTTTTTGTTTAGGCGGGACGCCATCATGTCCACCTGTGGACGACCCCATTGATTTACAATCATTTGGAAGACTTCTGGATGAAGTCCCCACTCTCCCGGGTGGAGGTCGTGCCTGCTGAGAAAGTCTGCTTCCCAGTTGTCCACTCCCGGGATGAACACTGCTGACAGTGCTAGTACATGATTCTCCGCCCATCGGAGAATTTTTGTGGCTTCTGCCATCGCCGTCCTGCTTCTTGTGCCGCCCTGTCGATTCACATGGGCGACTGCCGTGATGTTGTCTGACTGGATCAGCACCGGCTGGTGTAGGAGCAGGGATTTTGCTTGACTTAGGGCATTGTAAATGGCCCTTAGTTCCAGAATATTTATGTGAAGGGCAGTCTCCTGACTTGACCATAGTCCTTGGAAATTTCTTCCCTTTGTGACTGCCCCCCAGCCTCGTAGGCTGGCATCCGTGGTCACCAGGACCCAGTCCTGTATGCCGAATCTGCGGCCCTCCAGAAGATGAGCACTGTGCAGCCACCACAGAAGAGACACCCTGGTTCGTGGAGACAGGGTTATTAAACGATGCATCTGAAGATGCGATCCAGACCACTTGTCCAACAGGTCCCACTGAAAAATTCTGGCATGGAACCTGCCGAATGGAATTGCATCGTAAGAAGCTACCATCTTTCCCAGGACCCGCGTGCAGTGATGCACCGATACCTGTTTTGGTTTTAGGAGGTCTCTGACTAGAGAAGACAACTCCCTGGCTTTCTCCTCCGGGAGAAACACTTTTTTCTGGGCCGTGTCCAGAATCATTCCCAGGAACATTAGACGTGTCGTGGGGACCAGCTGTGACTTTGGGATATTCAGAATCCAACCGTGCTGGCTCAGCACTTCCTGAGATAGTGCTACTCCCACCAACAACTGTTCCTTGGATCGTGCCTTTATTAGGAGATCGTCCAAGTATGGGATAATTAAAACTCCCTTTTTTCGAAGGAGTATCATCATTTCCGCCATAACCTTGGTAAATACCCTCGGTGCCGTGGAGAGTCCAAATGGCAGCGTCTGGAATTGGTAATGGCAATCCTGTACCACAAATCTGAGGTACTCCTGGTGAGAATTGTAAATGGGGACATGCAGGTAAGCATCCTTGATGTCCAGGGATACCATGTAATCCCCCTCGTCCAGGCTTGCAATAACCGCCCTGAGCGATTCCATCTTGAACTTGAATTTTTTTATGTATGTGTTCAAGGATTTCAAATTTAAAATGGGTCTCACCGAACCGTCCGGTTTCGGCACCACAAATAGTGTGGAATAGTAACCCCGGCCTTGTTGAAGTAGGGGTACCTTGATTATCACCTGCTGGGAATACAGCTTGTGAATCGCTGCTAGCACCGCCTCCCTGTCTGAGGGAGCAATCGGCAAGGCGGATTTTAGGAAACGGCGGGGTGGAGTCGCCTCGAATTCCAGCCTGTATCCCTGAGATACTATTTGAAAGATCCAGGGATCCACCTGTGAGCGAGCCCACTGATCGCTGAAATTCCTGAGGCGGGTCCCCACCGTACCTGGCTCCGCCTGTGAAGCCCCACCGTCATGCGGCGGACTTGGAAGAGGAAGCGGGGGAGGACTTTTGTTCCTGGGAACCTGCTGTTTGCTGCAGCCTTTTCCCTCTGCCTCTTGACAGAAAAGACCCTCCTTTTCCCCGCTTATTTTTCTGGGACCGAAAGGACTGAACCTGATAAAATGGCGCCTTCTTAGGCTGTGAGGAGACATGGGGTAAAAATGCTGACTTCCCAGACGTTGCTGTGGAAACTAGGTCGGAGAGACCATCCCCAAATAATTCCGCCCCCTTATAAGGCAAAACTTCCATGTGCCTTTTGGAATCTGCATCTCCAGTCCACTGGCGAGTCCATAAGCATCTCCTAGCAGAGATGGATAATGCACTTACTTTAGATGCCAGCCGGCAGATTTCCCTCTGTGCATCTCTCATGTATAAGACTTTGATATGGTCAATTGTTAGCAGGATCGTGTCTCTGTCTAACGTGTCAATATCTTCTGACAGTTTATCTGACCACGCAGCGGCAGCACTGCACATCCATGCTGACGCAATAGCTGGTCTGAGTATAATGCCTGAGTGTGTATATACAGACTTCAGGATCGCCTCCTGCTTTCTATCAACAGGTTCCTTAAGGGCGGCCGTATCCTGGGACGGTAGTGCCACCTTTTTAGACAAACGTGTGAGCGCTTTATCCACCTTCGGTGGTGTTTCCCAACGTAACCTATCCTCTGGCGGGAAAGGGAACGCCATTAGTAGCTTCTTAGGAATTACCAATTTCTTATCAGGGGAAGCCCACGCTTCTTCACACACTTCATTTAATTCATCTGACGGGGGAAAAACTACAGGTAGTTTTTTCTCCCCAAACATAATACCCTTTTTTGTGGTACCTGGATGTAAATCAGAAATATTTAACACCTCTTTCATTGCCTCAATCATGCAGTGAATGGCCTTAACGGGCATTAAATTTGACTCATCGTCGTCGACACTGGTGTCAGTATCCGTGTCGACATCTACTTGTGCCACCTGAGATAGCAGGCGTTTCAGAGCCCCTGATGACTTTTGAGACACCTGGACAGGCACGAGCTGAAGACTCGGCTGTCCCACAGTCGTCATGTCGTCCAATTCTTTATGTAAGGAGTCTATACGTGCACTCATTTCCTGCCATAATACCATCCACTCAGGTGTCTGACCCCCAGGGGGTGACATCCCTGCTAAAGGCATCTGCTCCCCCTCCACATCATTATCCTCCTCAAACATGTCGACACAGCCGTACCGACACACTCCACACACACAGGGAATGCTCCAACAGAGGACAGGACCCCAAAAGCCCTTTGGGGGGACAGAGTAAGAGTATGCCAGCACACACCAGAGCGCTATATATATACAGGGACTAACTGAGTTATGTCCCTAATAGCTGCTTTTCAATATAATATACTGTATACAGTGCCAATTTTAATGCCCCCCCTCTCTTTTCCCTCTTACTGTACTGTAGAATTGCAGGGAAGAGCCAGGGAGCTTCCTTCCAGCCGAGCTGTGAGGGAAAAATGGCGCCAGTGTGCTGAGGAGATAGGCTCCGCCCCTTTTTCGCGGCGTATTCTCCCGCTGTTTATGGGATTCTGGCAGGGGTATTTACCTCATATATAGCCCCAGGGGCTATATATTGAGGTATTTTAGCCAGCCAAGGTGTTTTTATTGCTGCCTCAGGGCGCCCCCCCCCAGCGCCCTGCACCCTCAGTGACCGGAGTGTGAAGTGTGTATGAGGAGCAATGGCGCACAGCTGCAGTGCTGTGCGCTACCTTGGTGAAGACAGGATGTCTTCATGCCGCCGATTTTCCGGACCATCTTCTTGCTTCTGGCTCTGTAAGGGGGACGGCGGCGCGGCTCCGGGACCGAACATCAAGGCTGGGCCTGCGGTCGATCCCTCTGGAGCTAATGGTGTCCAGTAGCCTAAGAAGCCCAATCCGGCTGCAAGCAGGCGAGTTCGCTTCTTCTCCCCTTAGTCCCTCGCTGCAGTGAGCCTGTTGCCAGCAGGTCTCACTGAAAATAACAAATTCTAAGACTATAACTTTCTAAGAGCTCAGGAGAGCCCCTAGTGTGCATCCAACCTCGGCCGGGCACGAAATCTAACTGAGGCTTGGAGGAGGGTCATAGTGGGAGGAGCCAGTGCACACCAGGTAGTCTAAGATCTTTCTAGAGTGCCCAGCCTCCTTCGGAGCCCGCTAATCCCCATGGTCCTTACGGATTTCCCAGCATCCACTAGGACGTCAGAGAAACATGGATTAGAGTTTTTGATGTGTCTTGTGAAAGATATGTTTCTTAGATGTATGTAACATGATTTTGAGACAGATTGAATGTGGGGAATAAAGGACAGTTCAGAGTCAAGAATGACACCTAGGCAGGAAGCTTGTGGGATAGGGATGATTGCTGAGTTACCAACAGTGATAGAGATTATCAGGTTGGGAACTACTACTGGCCGGTGGGAATATAATTAATTCTGTTTTGGAAATATTAAGTTTGAGGTGGCGAGATGTCATGCAAGATGAAATGGTAGAAAAGTGACACTGCCCAATACAGATGGAGACAAATCTGGGGAGGATAGGTAGATTTGAGTATCAGCTGCATACAGATGGTACTGAAATCCGAAAGAGGTGATTAGTTTGCCAAGAGATGTGGTATAGATAGAGAAAAGCAGAGGACCTAAGACTGAGCCTTGCGGTACTCCAACGGAGAGAGGACTCAGAAATCATACTTACATCATTTCTTATTGCTGTGATAAGAAATTATATCGCTGAGATGTAACAAAAGTAGTAATCATTAATGCAATCACTTTACTTTAAATTTTAAGGTCGGCCGCATTACTACGCATGCAAAGTCTGATGACTGCACACCTGTAAGCAGAGTGCGCAGTCATCAGGTGTGAGGTGGGATCCTTAGGTAACTTTTGTTAGCTGTTGTAGCCTATGGGCTACAGCTAACACCCTTTGAAGATATCATTATCTGCTGGGGCAAAACTCTTCTCATTCCAGAGCATGGTAGGTTTGGCATTTAGACAGCCTCCATATAGAAAATGGTGATCAGAGTTGAGGAAAGAAGGGACTATGGGGGTAATTCTGAGTTGATCGCAGCAGCAAATATGTTAGCAAATGGGCAAAACCATGTGCACTGCAGGTGGGGCAGATATAACATTTGCAGAGAGAGTTAGATTTGGGTGGGGTGTGTTCAAACTGAAATCTAACTTGCAGTGTAAAAATCAAGCAGCCAGTATTTACCCTGTACAGAAACAAAATAACCCACCCAAATCTAACTCTCTCTGCACGTTATATCTGCCACACCTGCAGTGCACATGGTTTTGCCCAATTGCTAACAAACTTGCTGCTGCGAATGCGATCAACTTGGAATTACCCCCTATGATCAGAATTGAGGTAAATAATGGAGTAGTGTGATTAAGGTCTTTAAATATGAGGGTGGGGAATTTGAATTCTACACTGAGGTGGATGGGGAGCCAGTGAAGTTGTCAACAGATTGGCGAGACTGACACAGAGCAGCAGGAGTGGTCTGAGAAAGGTAGTAGTCCAGGTGGGGTATTAGGTTGGACATATGAAAGAGCAGAAACTGAAAAGCACACATAGCAACCCTACTACCTGTGCCCACAGGCTGCAGCAGCCAGGAAGACAACACTGGTGCTCTTGTTCATTCCAAAGTATTATTGCATTGTGATGCTCATGAGGGATCTGTCTAGACCGAACCTGACTGGATACAGGATGTATATGCACGAGCTAAAAAAAAATCATGCACTGAACAATACCATGCTGTTTCTCTGTAATATTAGTAGGGCCTTATGGTCCTTTAACAGTGGCAGTAGTCTCCAGTGGATGCCTTTGTCTTCTCCATCTGGATTCTGCAGGAGTTCTCTTCAAATAGTGTTTGGCCACTCTTAATTGTAGGAAGTAGATGAGTCCCTCAGGGTGACCAGGACTAGAAAAGGAGGAATAATTCCCAAAGGCTGCTGCAGATCCATTTGATCTACAGGTACATCTGGGAACAGAAATGACAATGTGGGAGGACAATGGTATGATTTTATAGATGAAGAGATTGCTACATCCTCCCTATTCAAATCAAATAAATTCAAAAGGAAAAAATAATACAACACAATGACAAATGTAACATTAATGATGACACAAAGCCCCTAAATAGGGGAAGATTATTGTACCCTCTAATACTCGGTCTCCTAAAGATATAGTCTGACCACTTCTGAAATGCAACAGTTGGTATTTTCTTTACAAGTGAAAACGTGCGACAAATTAGTATAAAACACCTATCAGTTTAATTTTTGTGTAATTTACCCCAATTATCCAGTATCACATTAACTAACAGACACTAGGTCGGTAGTCCATGCTAGGCTCTGCATGTTCATTTGGAGCAACGCCGCTACATACTGTATTCATCCTTATGCTTTGGCTCCACCGTGTAAAGTGTCCACGTTAACAATACAGTAGGTACTATACATGTATGAATTAACAAAAGTTTTGTTTTAACCTTCCCCCTTGTTTAACCTGAATAATGGGGGTTCTAATGTACATTCAAGCAATCCATCACATTCAAGGTGCTTAACTAATAGGATCTTCTGAACAGTGGCATTACCAACACTGAAGAGGGTGGGGGCTTCAAATATTATAAAACACCCCCAAAAGATTGTATATTAAGGATGAGGGGATATTTTAATATGTTGAGGCTGCTACTGACTGTTAGCTTAGCCCCTCCCACTCAAATTTGCATAGACTAGGGCTTAAGGTGTGTACACACGGTGAGATTTCTCCTTTCGATTTTGACTATATAGTCAAAATCGCAAGGTTAGCCACCTTGCGATCTTGAGGCGCATTCCCGCGGGGTCGGTATCGCAAGGCTAGATAGTCAAGATTGACTTGCCTGCACAGTCTATCTAGTACAAAGTATAGTCAAAATTGTCACTTAGTCAAAATCGAAGGTACAGATAGTCAAAATTGGTGCTTTTGTGCTCTGGGGGAGTACAGGGGAAATCGCATAGTCAAAAATCGGGCCTAGACAATATCTCACCATATGTATGCACCATTACAGAGTTGGTGCTGCATCAATACTGTGCGATGCTGGTAACACTAACCAGTGAATACAGAGATAAGCAGATGGAAAATGCAAACAATAGGTACTCCGACCTTAGTCAAGTCTATAATAAAACCTTTAAGATGAACCCTCCAACATGACCTATTCTAGCAGGTACAAAATGCTGTGCTCTCCATTCCAGTCTGCAATACCTGTGTGGAATAGAATTGTTTATTTTGGGGGACAGTTTCCATTAGTCCAGAAATATGAATAAGCCAGTGAGGTGAGGCAGAGCCTTTCCTGTCATACTCCAATATAAGCCAGATTTTTGACTACATAAAGTATATGAAAAATACAAAGAATATATAAGAAATATCTTCTTTGAATTATTCTAGTCATTTTTATAGTCAAAACTCTGGGGTAAAAAAAAAAATCTGACAGATAAGGCTGTGTCCTTTTCTACACATCCCGGATCAAAACTCAACTAATTTCTAGCAGTATAAAATGCGGCACTTTTGTATAAAGCCCACCTGAACCCTTGGGCTCATATATTGTGTGTAAATCTGACTCTGGTACTAGCCAGTGCCACCTCAGCCATTTACCTCACTGCACGTACCTGAAATAAACGTAAAAGCCTACAGAAATATATAGGTGGTGTAAACAGCACGGCGCTCCCTTTTTGGTTTGAGCCTAATAAATAGCACTATGGAAAGGGTACTGTAGGTATATATAAAAGATCTATATGAACAAAGTGAATAAAACCATACATCCCTTTTGACTGTGTGTGGTCCTTGGATTCATATATATCTCCCTTCTTTGATGGATAATAGGATGTGAAGCTGTTCTTCTCAGGCGTAATATCTCCCTATGGGTAGTGGCGAATGCATACCCAAACTCACAGTGTGAATTGTAATGTAAAACTGTGAGTTTGGGTATGCATTCACCACTACCCATACTGAGATATCACGACAGGGGTGTTTTCTATTGGACACCCATATAGACGATACAGTTATAAATTGCTAACATGTATTCTGACATTACTGCTCATTACTTCTTATATCTTTGTTTTCTCAAACTTTGGTCCACTTCTGAGAACAGCAGCTTCATGAACCTATTGTCCATTAAAGAAGGGAGACATAAGAATCCAAGGACCACACAAAGTTACCACCTATATATTTCGGTATCTTATCCCCTGGGGTCATTGGGGACAAACCCCAGAGTTTACATAACAGGTAGACCCCTTTTTGAAGAGTCCAGATTCTCAATTCTTTCTTTTGTCTAAATGTAATAGCCTGCAACTTGCAGGCATCAGCAAGTTTCCGGAGAGTCTGCCTGATGGTTTAAAGTAGTAATCATTTAACAGGCACAACCAACCCGATTTTCCTTTGACATGATTTTCCATTTTAAACTATGGTGCAGACTCCCCAGAAACAACCAATGCCTGCAAGTCACAGGCCATTACATTTACCCTTATAGTGTTGTTTGGGTACCACTACAGCCATCAGGACCATTCCAGCACTCTAACTGCAAATGTGATACTAAAAAATCACTACACTCACATCGTAGAATATACATTTCACTTGTGATATGAAGAGAAAGCACTAAATGAAAAATACAGCCGGTAACAGTTTTGAAGTTGTAGAAGAATATAATGCAGCCTTTTTTTTCTTCTCTTTAAAAATCTATTTCAATTTGGCTGTGAAAAAAAATTCCAGTTTCTATTCTTTAGCCACATGAAATAAGACCATATTGAGAGAGGCAGACAGAAGCATCATTACACTGGAATATATCTCCAGTTGCGTGTTTGCTGTGGAATTTGCTTTAGAAGATAGGACATCGGAATTGGTCAAAATGCATGTTGTGAGTGATTTTTCCATAGGAATAGCATTTGAAAGTAAATACAGATTTAATGATTTCAGGAAAAATGTACCTGCTATTTTTATATATTTAAACAAAATTAAAACTCTTTATAAGTTCTATCTACAAGTCAAAGGTGCGTCAAATCTACAGTTTTTGTTTTACTGCGGCATGCTTTTGCGTATTTGCATGCTTACATAATAAATATTAAATACAAAACCAAAATGAAGCCACATAGATTTAATGGCAGCTTTGCTCAATGTCCCACAGCTGACCAAGTTCATGTCCCAAAAGAGAAATAAAAAATTAAATTAAAAAAGGAACATCTGAGGTAACAATGGAGGGTCAACCACCCTTCTAAAGCAATGTTCAAAAATTGTGGAAGTATACTTTAATTCAAGTACAGCTGAAATATTTCCGAAGTGGGCAGTAAAAAGTAGCTTTAATGTTTAATCCATGAGTCTGCAATCGCAGAGTTCTTTGTATATCCTTTTTCGCACACGAGGCATGTCTTCTTGGGAGAACTGGAAAGGCTGTTCTAGAGCGAGGCACTTACAGTACTGTGAATTGAAAAATAGATTTAGGTTAACAAGAAAACTACAGGCATAGAGACCACAATGCATTCTGCAGCATGTTACAGGTAATCTGTTTATATACTCACCTGAAGCATAAACACGCCACAGTCACTGTCATTCTTCTGTTGTGGAATGCACTGAAAGACAAGTGTCAAACTTAATAATACCACCTAATAGACATTCAAAGTTTTGTTTAATAGGTATAATAAACTGGTGGGCATGCCTAACATTTAAAGAGACTAATATTCGCCTGCAAACTCGCATGCTTTAGAATCAAGTCTGAAATTGCATGCTATGGGACAATTACTCTTCTCACGGAAAACCATTCTTAAACCAATAACACACATACCTTGTTAACAGCACTCTGCCACCCCTGAAGAAACTCTTCTTGATTTTTCTCCTTAGCTTCTGTAATTAAGTATTTGCGTATGTTCTACAGAAAAATAACAGCAAACATATTTTCACTCGGCAAGAAACACAACACGAGTCACCATAAAAAGATGTTGTTAATTATTCACCATTCTTTTCACGTTTTAAAAAATTGGGCAAAGCAGCTACATACACCAAAATAAAGCTTCATGACCTACATGTGTGCAAAATAAACAGAAATGAGGAAACATGCTGAACACTAATGTTGTATAATCCATTAACAAAACATGAGCACTATGGGCCTAAGAATCAAAGCTAACCCATGTAAGATTCTAGATAACTAATGTTTACTGTATAAAAGCAATTCATTCATATTAACATGGAAAAATTAATAATCCATAAAAGTGTAGTCTAACTTTGTAGTGGGGAAAAGGAAGGTCCACAAAAAAGTCCCAACATTTTAAGTTTCAACTTTGTTGATCCAGAGGAAGGCAAAGCAAAACCCCAAGTAGATACGTGCCAAACCAAACGGGATGGAGAAATGTTTACTGCTGCTTTTGCACATTAAAAACTAAGCTGAAGGTCACTGTAAAAAGTTTGTATTCAGTGAAAGAAGCTTTAACGTTTAAGATGGAACAATATATTTTGATTTAAACAAACAAACAAAAAAACGAACTTACCTCCACGCAAAATTTGAAATGAATGCCTTGGGAATCATAAAAGTAAATGATTTTATTGGGGATATTCACAGTAATGAGAGACCAGTGGACTTCTAGGTGTATGGGAATTAACAGCAGGGTTTTTTTGAACAAATCCACCTACAAGACGAAAATACACAGTAAGGTTTGGCAACAAGGTCGACTTTGTGAATTTTATTATTACACACATTTTATATATATATATATATATATATATATATATATATATATATATATACACACACACATACACACACACACACACACACACACTTAAGTCAATGTATTGTATTGTTTAGCTGTAGATAAGCAGACTAGTGAATCTAGCAAATATACATTTAGAACACAGCTAGCATTTAGCATTTCTTCTCTTGTTTGCTGTGTCTCTCTCAGGATGCTGTTCCAAACTACTGCAAAATATAGATGTGACCGATTCCAACAGAATCGTAAACATGTTACTTCTTTCAGATCTTCACTTCACACACAGTCTTTGTTGGAAAAGACCGCTGTAGATTTAAGAAAGTTACAAAATAATTTACATAGGAAACAATATAAACATTTACAGTACTTCATTTTTATATGTGGCCCCTTTATTATGTACACCTCCCGAATACAAACATTTAATAAGTCATTTGGATACCTATTACAACAATGTTATGTAGATGAGAGTCTCTGACCGCACAGCACTGTCATACCTTGAAGGAGATGAGCTACATACAGCACCAGAAGACAGGGTCTAAAATAGTTGGAAATATCTTTGCAACATTTTTCATGCTTTTGGCAGTGGCATATTTTATTTCTGTGAGCCTGGTTTCCAATGTGAGTTTTCGTTCAGTGATGAAAGCTTGCTGTAAATCTTAATTTTACAGCTGCTACCGCAAGCACCTACCATATGGATGTGCTATGGGGTTCAGATGGGAACACCACAGTAGGAGGTATATTTACTAAAGTGCGGATTTTCGGAAGTGAAGATCCACTTATCATTTATCTAGCACCTTCCGCAAGATAATAGCTTGAATCTGATCAGTTGCAATGAGTAATGTCTCCAATTCTGGAATCCGCACTTTAGTAAATGTACCCGAAAGTATCAACTGTACTGCAGCGATACATCCTTCATTTACAGAGTTCTAGCATTGCGCCACTAGGAACCTCTCTGCTGCACGCTTGTTTTCAACTGAACTAGTGATTACCACCGGTGAGTCTAATATTAATAGTGCCATTGTTACTTTAAATCAATGGATGTAAACCATCAACAGGAAACTATCAATGATTTAATAAAAAAAAATAATAATCAATGGATATCCCTGCTGTCAATCATGGGAAGGTGACGGACCAATGAGGAAAGAGAGCTGCAGCTAAGTGACATGATGGTTGATGGCCGTCTCTAACCACGTGAGCAGAGTACACACTCACACGGACCTTGTGCGTCACACACTGACTACAACATTTTCTGCAGGCCTGGGACACAGACTCATCACATCATCATCTTTTCCATACACTGACTACTTCTGTGATCCGAGGCCAACTAATTCTAACAGTGACCCTCTATGCCCTACTGAGCCACAAATCAACCACACTCACATTGACTATGGGATTTTCATCTATTTACAGATATGAATATTCTTCTACAGTTGAGAACTTTGACAAACATTAATTAAAACACCGCATTCTGACTTATCAGGTGATATTAAATTCTATACAAAACTTCGTAAGTTGTAAATGTCAATATTTTAAAGTGACATTGTGCTTTTTGCCTATAAGTAACATTGCATAATCAGTTTTAAAGGAGAGCTGGACTTTGTTTTCTATTATGCAGAAAGGTTCGGCTTGTGAGGCTTCGTCTCTGAACACCGTTGGGAATTTCATCCCCCAAACCCCCATTTGTAGCTTTGTTCCTTATTTTAGGCCCTGCTAGAAAACCACATCGGTTCCACTGCTGTCCAGAAATGGGGTGGACACAGACTCAAAGCTGGACATAATAGTAGCAAAAAGCCATCTGACAAATCTGCATGCTGCGACATGCAGATGGCAGGGTCAGAATTTGGTATCAACGTGGATCCATCCTGCTGTGCGTCAGTGGTGCAGGCTGGTTGTGTTCTAATGGTATTTAACATGTTTTGTTGATACACACTTGGACCTTTAATACCAATTAAGCACTGCATAAATGCCACAGCTTACCTTAGTTTTATTGGTACATATAGTTACATAGTTGAGGTTGAAAAAAGACACGTCCATGGAGTTCAACCTGTATTATAAATTTTATATGAATTAAGTGCTGTATCCTTGGATATTTCTTTCAGCTAGGAATTTGTCTAATTCATTTTCTCTTACGTCCTAGAGGATGATGGGGTCCATATTAGTACCATGGGGTATAGACGGGTCCACCAGGAGCCATTAGCACTTTAAGAGTTTAAGAGTGTGGGCTGGCTCCTCCCTCTATGCCCCTCCTACCAGACTCAGTTTAGAAAATGTGCCCGGAGGAGACGGTCACAGCTAGGGGAGCTCTACAGAGCTTCTTTAGAAAAATAAGAATTTACTCACCGGTAATTCTATTTCTCGTAGTCCGTAGTGGATGCTGGGAACTCCGTAAGGACCATGGGGAATAGCGGGCTCCGAAGGAGGCTGGGCACTCTAGAAAGATTTATGACTACCTGGTGTGCACTGGCTCCTCCCACTATGACCCTCCTCCAAGCCTCAGTTAGGACACCGTGCCCGGACGAGCAGACATAATAAGGAAGGATTTAGAATCCCGGGTAAGACTCTTACCAGCCACACCAATCACACCGTACAACTCGTGATACTATATCCAGTTTGACAGTATGAAAACAACTGAGCCTCTCAACAGATGGCTCAACAATAACCCTTTTGTTAACAATAACTATTTACAAGTATTGCAGACAATCCGCACTTGGGATGGGCGCCCAGCATCCACTACGGACTACGAGAAATAGAATTACCAGTGAGTAAATTCTTATTTTCTCTAACGTCCTAGTGGATGCTGGGAACTCCGTAAGGACCATGGGGATTATACCAAAGCTCCCAAACGGGCGGGAGAGTGCGGATGACTCTGTAGCACCGAATGAGAGAACTCCAGGTCCTCCTCAGCCAGGGTATCAAATTTGTAGAATTTTGCAAACGTATTTGCCCCTGACCAAGTAGCTGCTCGGAAAAGTTGTAAAGCTGAGACCCCTCGAGCAGCCGCCCAAGATGAGCCCACCTTCCTTGTGGAATGGGCCTTTACAGATTTTGGCTGTGGCATGCCTGCCACAGAATGTGCAAGCTGAATTGTACTACAAATCCAGCGAGCAATAGACTACTTAGAAGCAGGAGCACCCAGCTTGTTGGGTGCATACAGGATAAACAGCGAGTCAAATTTTCTGACTCCAGCCGTCCTGGAAACATATTTTCAGGGCCCTGACAACGTCTAGCAACTTGGAGTCCTCCAATTCACTAGTAGCTGCCGGCACCACAATAGGCTGGTTCAGGTGAAACGCTGACACCACCTTAGGGAGAAATTGGGGACGAGTCCTCAACTCTGCCCTATCCATATGGAAAATCAGATAAGGGCTTTTACATGATAAAGCCGCCAATTCTGACACTCGCCTGGCTGAAGCCAAGGCTAATAACATGACCACTTTCCACGTGAGATATTTCAGATCCACGGTTTTTTAGTGGCTCAAACCAATGTGATTTTAAGAAACTCAACATCATGTTGAGATCCCAAGGTGCCACTGGAGGCACAAACGGGGGCTGAATATGCAGCACTCCTTTTACAAAAGTCTGAGCCTCAGGTACTGAAGCTAGTTCTTTTTGAAAGAAAATCGACAGAGCCGAGATCTGTACTTTAATGGAGCCTAGTTTTAGGCCCATATCCACTCCTGCTTGCAGGAAATGCAGAAATCGACCTAGTTGAAATTCCTCTGTTGGGGCCTTATTGGCCTCGCACCATGCAACATATTTTCGCCATATGCGGTGATAATGCGTTGCCGTAACATCTTTCCTGGCCTTAATAAGCGTAGGAATGACTTCTTCCGGAATACCCTTTTCCTTTAGGATCCGGTGTTCAACCGCCATGCCGTCAAACGCAGCCGCGGTAAGTCTTGGAACAGACAGGGCCCCTGCTGTATCAGGTCCTGTCTGAGCGGTAGAGGCCACGGGTCCTCTGAGAGCATCTCTTGAAGTTCCGGGTACCACGCTCGTCTTGGCCAATCCGGAACCACGAGAATTGTGTTTACTCCTCGCTTTCTTATTATTCTCAATACCTTTGGAATGAGAGGCAGAGGAGGGAACACATAAATCGACTGGTACACCCATGGTGTCACTAGAGCGTCCACAGCTATCGCCTGAGGGTCCCTTGACCTGGCGCAATATTTTTTTAACTTTTTGTTGAGACGGGACGCCATCATGTCCACCTGTGGTTTTTCCCAACGGTTTACCAGCATCTGGAAGACTTCTGGGTGAAGTCCCCACTCCCCCGGGTGGAGGTCGTGTCTGCTGAGGAAGTCTGCTTCCCAGTTGTCCACTCCCGGAATGAACACTGCTGACAGTGCTAGTACATGATTCTCCGCCCATCGGAGAATTTTTGTGGCTTCTGCCATCGCCATCCTGCTTCTTGTGCCGCCCTGTCGATTTACATGGGCGACTGCCGTGATGTTGTCTGACTGGATCAGCACCGGCTGGTGTAGGAGCAGGGATTTTGCTTGACTTAGGGCATTGTAGATGACCCTTAGTTCCAGAATATTTATGTGAAGGGAAGTCTCCTGACTCGACCATAGTCCTTGGAAGTTTCTTCCCTGTGTGACTGCCCCCCAGCCTCGAAGGCTGGCATCCGTGGTCACCAGGACCCAGTCCTGTATGCCGAACCTGCGGCCCTCTAGAAGATGAGCACTCTGCAGCCACCACAGTAGAGACACCCTGGTTCTTGGAGACAGGGTTATGAAGCGATGCATCTGAAGATGCGATCCGGACCACTGGTCCAACAGGTCCCACTGAAAGATTCTAGCATGGAACCTGCCGAAGGGAATTGCTTCGTAAGAAGCCACCATCTTTCCCAGGACCCGCGTGCAGTGATGCACTGATACCTGTTTTGGTTTCAGGAGGTCTCTGACTAGAGATGACAACTCCCTGGCTTTCTCCTCCGGGAGAAACACTTTTCTCTGGACTGTATCCAGAATCATACCCAGGAACAGTAGCCGTGTCGTCGGAACCAGCTGTGACTTTGGGATATTCAGAATCCAGCCGTGCTGGTGCAGCACTTCCTGGGATAGTGCTACTCCCACCAACAACTGTTCCTTGGACCTCGCTTTTATTAGGAAATCGTCCAAGTACGGGATAATTAAAACTCCCTTTCTTCGAAGGAGTATCATCATTTCCGCCATAACCTTGGTAAATACCCTCGGTGCCGTGGACAGTCTAAACGGCAGCATCTGGAATTGGGAATGGCAATCCTGTACCACAAATCTGAGGTACTCCTGGTGAGGATGGTAAATGGGGACATGCAAGTAAGCATCCTTGATGTCCAGGGATACCATGTAATCCCCCTCATCCAGGCTTGCAATAACCGCCCTGAGCGATTCCATCTTGAACTTGAATTTCTTTATGTATGTGTTCAAGGATTTCAAATTTAGAATGGGTCTCACCGAACCGTCAGGTTTCGGTACCACAAATAGTGTGGAATAATAACCCCGGCCTTGTTGAAGTAGGGGTACCTTGATTATCACCTGCTGAGAATACAGCTTGTGAATTGCCGTTAGCACCGCCTCCCTGTCTGAGGGAGCAATTGGCAAGGCAGATTTTAGGAACCGGTGGGGTGGGGACGCCTCGAATTCCAGCTTGTACCCCTGAGATACTATTTGCAGGATCCAGGGATCCACCTGTGAGCGAACCCACTGATCGCTGAAAATTTTTGAGGCGACCCCCCACCGTACCTGGCTCCGCCTGTGCACCCCACCGTCATGCGGCGGACTTGGAAGAAGAAGCGGGGGAGGACTTTTGCTCCTGGGAACCTGCTGTTTGTTGCAGCCTTTTTCCCCTACCTCTGCCTCTGGACAGAAAAGACCCGCCTTTTCCACGCCTGTTTTTCTGGGTCCGAAAGGACTGAACCTGATAAAACGGCGCCTTCTTAGGCTGTGAGGGGACATGGGGTAAAAATGCTGACTTCCCAGACGTTGCTGTGGAAACTAGGTCCGAGAGACCATCCCCAAATAATTCCTCACCCTTATATGGCAACACTTCCATGTGCTTTTTAGAATCTGCATCTCCTGTCCACTGGCGAGTCCATAAGCCTCTCCTAGCAGAATGGACAATGCACTTACTTTAGATGCCAGTCGGCAGATTTCCCTCTGTGCATCTCTCATATATAAGACTGAGTCTTTTATATGGTCTATGGTTAACAGGATCGTGTCTCTGTCTAATGTGTCAATATTTTCTGACAGTTTATCTGACCAAGCAGCGGCAGCACTGCACATCCAAGCTGACGCAATAGCTGGCCTAAGTATAATGCCTGTGTGTGTATATACAGACTTCAGGATCGCCTCCTGCTTTCTATCAGCAGGTTCCTTGAGGGCGGCCGTATCCGGAGACGGTAGTGCCACCTTTTTAGACAAACGTGTGAGCGCTTTATCCACTCTAGGGGGTGTTTCCCAACGTGACCTATCCTCTGGCGGGAAAGGGAACGCCATTAGTACCTTCTTAGGAATTACCAATTTTTTATCAGGGAAAGCCCACGCTTCTTCACACACTTCATTTAATTCATCTGATGGGGGAAAAACTACGGGTAGTTTTTTCTCTCCAAACATAATACCCTTTTTAGTGGTACCAGTAGTTATATCAGAAATGTTTAACACCTCTTTCATTGCCTCAATCATACAGTGAATGGCCTTAGTGGGCATCAGGTTTGACTCATCGTCGTCGACACTGGTGTCAGTATCAGTGTCGACATCTGGGTCTGCTTGAGGTAGCGGGCGTTTTAGAGCCCCTGACGACCCATGCGACGCCTGGGCAGGCACGAGCTGAGAAGTCGGCTGTCCCACATTTGGCATGTCGTCGATTTTCTTATATAGGGAGTCTATACGTGCACTCATTACTTTCCATAAGCCCATCCACTCAGGTGTCTGCCCCGCAGGGGGTGACATCCCTTCTAAAGGCATCTGCTCCGCCTCCACATCATTATCCTCATCAAACATGTCGACACAGCCGTACCGACACACCGCACACACACAAGGAATGCTCCGAATGAGGACAGGACCCACAAAAGCCCTTTGGGGGGACAGAGTGAGAGTATGCCAGCACACACCAGAGCGCTATATAATGCAGGGACTAACTGAGTTATGTCCCCTATAGCTGCTTTTTATATTATATATGTATTGCGCCCAAATTTAGTGCCCCCCCTCTCTGTTTTTACCCTGTTCTGAAGTGTAGACTGCAGGGGAGAGCCAGGGAGCTTCCTTCCAGCGGATCTGTGAAGGAGAAATGGCGCCAGTGTGTCTGAGGGAGATAGCTCCGCCCCTTTTCCGCGGCCTATTCTCCCGCTTTTTTCTGGATTCTGGCAGGGGTATTTACCACATATATAGCCTCTAGGGCTATATATTGTGGTATTTTTGCCAGCCAAGGTGTTTTTATTGCAGCTCAGGGCGCCCCCCCCCCCCCCAAGCGCCCTGCACCCTCAGTGACCGGAGTGTGAAGTGTGCATGAGGAGCAATGGCGCACAGCTGCAGTGCTGTGTGCTACCTTGGTGAAGACTGATGTCTTCTGCCGCCGTTTTTCCGGACCTCTTCTTGCTTCTGGCTCTGTAAGGGGGACGGCGGCGTGGCTCCGGGACCGAACACCAAGGACTGGGCCTGCGGTCGATCCCTCTGGAGCTAATGGTGTCCAGTAGCCTAAGAAGCCCAATCCGGCTGCAAGCAGGCGAGTTCGCTTCTTCTCCCATTAGTCCCTCGCTGCAGTGAGCCTGTTGTCAGCAGGTCTCACTGAAAATAAAAAACCTAAAACTATACTTTCTTTCTAAGGGCTCAGGAGAGCCCCTAGTGTGCACCCAACCTCGGCCGGGCACGAAATCTAACTGAGGCTTGGAGGAGGGTCATAGTGGGAGGAGCCAGTGCACACCAGGTAGTCCTAAATCTTTCTAGAGTGCCCAGCCTCCTTCGGAGCCCGCTATTCCCCATGGTCCTTACGGAGTTCCCAGCATCCACTAGGACGTTAGAGAAAGTTTATTTTAGAGTTTGTTTTTTTACAGGGAGGCTGCTGGCAACAGCCTCCCTGCATCGAGGGACTGAGGGGGGAGCAGTGTCCGCCCTGCTGGGTCTTGAGCCACTGCCTCCGCTGACTGGACATTGAGCTCCAGAGGGGACAGATTGCGCCCCGCCACAAGGGAACGCTCACCCCGGTAGCTCACAGAGCTAAAGTGTGGCGAGTAAGACACTGTCCCCCCTTACAAGCTGGGGGTCAGTGTGAAGAGGGCGGCTTAAGGGTGGGAGCGCGGTATTAACAGCGCTCCCGGACGGCTCAGCGGTACTGTGGTGCAGCGCTGTGAGGGGCGCCCTGAGCCAGCAAAGTACCTTACACTGACCATTTCCAGCCTGTCGGGTTCCGCGAATCTCAGCCAGCACAAATTTCCTCAGGCCAGTATAATCTTCAAGAGCAGGAAGACCGCGCCATTGAAGGGGCAGAGCTTCTCCTCAGAGCGGACCCAGCAGCGTTCAGCACCATTTTTCCTGCCTGCAATCACTACAAGTGGATGTCCAGGTCCCTCCAGTGCAACTCCACCAGCTATCTGTACGGTACCAGGGGGTTGTAGAAGGGGGGGATGGGGGAGGGAAGCTGTATTATAGGCTGTGTCACCTATTAAGGGACACAGTCAGCGCGGGTTAGGGTCTCCCTATACCTATAATAGCGCTGTATGTGGGTTGGCTCCAATCTCTCTGCCATTCTTAGGGGGAAATTGTCTAGTGAATACCCTGTGTGTTTGTGGGGTGTTTGGTGTGTGTGACAACATGTCTAGGGACACTGTTTCATATGCTGCAGACGATTTGTCTTCCTAGGAAGACTCCATACCATGTAATCAGGATTGCACTGTTATAGCGCAGATCCCAGCTTCAGAGCCAGAATGGTTGGTCTCTCTGAGGGGGACTATTTCTCAGATTTCTGACAGGGTTGCTATGACTGAGCATGCCACTCAGATCCTACAATCCTGATACTGCGTCCTTGGGGTCCCCTGCGGTAGATTCTCAAAAACGTGTACTTGCAATGCTTATGCAGGATGACACGGACACCGACTTTGACACTGCAGACGGTGACGGGGATATGTCGAGGGGGACAGCATCACTTGCTAGGGGGGTGCAGTGGATTGAAGCTGTGAGGGATATTTTACATATTTCTGACACAGCTCCTGAACAGGTGGAGGAGGCCTTTTTTTTTTTTTTTCTTCACAGATAATAAGAAACCCCCCCTCACCTTCCCAGCATCCAAAGAATTAAACGCTGTCTTTGAAAAAGCCTGGAAAACTCCGGAAAAGAAATTTCAGATCCCTAAGAGGGTCTTGGTTGCTCTTCCCTTCCCAGAGGAAGATAGAAAGAAGTGGGAGTCTCCGCCGATAGTTGACGCCCCTGTCTCCAGGCTGTCAAAACAGGTGGTTTTACCAGTCCTGGAATCTACCGCGTTGAAGGACCTGGCGGATTGCAAGGTGGATGCTACGCTAAAATTCATTTACACTGCTTCCGGGGCTATATTACGGCCTACTATAGCCTGTGCTTGGATTGCAAAAGCAATTGCCAGGTGGTCAATCGCTCTGCAGGAGGAGTCGACTTCGCTGGATAAAGGTGACAATGTATTTTTACGCCATATTCAGGATTCTGCCGGGTTCCTGGTGGATTCCATGAAGGACCTGGGTTCCATGGCTGCGGGGATCTCCTCCATGTCCATCTCGGCTCGCAGGGATCTCTGGCTGCGCCAATGGTCTGCGGAATCCAGGAAGAGCGTGGAGGGCCTACCCTATACTGGTCAGGCTCTCTTTGGGGAGGCACTGGATGTGTGGATTGCCACGGCTACCGCGGGTAAGTCTCAATTTCTCCCCTCAGCTGCACCGGCTATGAAGAAGCCTTTTACACCAGCCACGTCACAATCCTTTCGGCCCGCAAGGCCTAGAAAGAACAAGCCTTCGAACACCTTCTTCAGAGGTGGTCGTGCCATAGGAAAGAAACCTGCTCCCGCAGGTTCCAAAACCCAGAAGCCCGCTTCTGAGACCCCTAAGTCCTCCGCATGGCGGTGGACAGCTAGGCCTGGAGGAGGGTCAGGTGGGGGCAAGACTCCGGCAGTTCAGCCACGTCTGGGTGTCGTCTGGCCTGGACCCCTGGGTACTGGATATATAGTATCCAGGGGGTACAGACTGGAGTTTCAAAATCCCCCACCTACCGTTTCTTCAAGTCAGGCTTGCCAGCTCTGCTGGCAGACCGAACAATTCTTCTGGAGGCCATCAGAAAACTGGTGGTGTCAGAGGTCATTGTTCCAGTTCCACCTCAGCAGTGGAACAAGGGTTATTATTCGAACCTTTTTGTGGTACCAAAAGCGGATGGTTCGGTACGGCCTATTCTAAAACTTAAAGTCTTTGAACCCTTATCTCAGGAAGTCCAAATTCCAGATTTAATCTCTGAGAGCTGTTATCTCAGGACTGACGGAGGGGGAGTTCCTGGTGTCTCTAGACATCAAGGATGCTTATCTCCACATTCCCATTTGGTCACCGCATCAGGCATATCTCAGATTTGCACTGTTGGACGATCACTATCAGTTCCAGGCGCTGCCGTGTGGCCTCTCAACAGCACCAAGGATCTTCACCAAGGTGATGGCGGAGATGATGGTTCTCCTACGCAAACAGGGGGTGAACATAATTCCATATCTGGACGATCTCCTGATCAAGGCGTCGTCCAGAGAGAGGTTGTTGCGATCCATCGCGCTCACCACACAGCTGCTCAGGAAGCACGGCTGGGTCCTGAACCTTCCGAAGTCTCATCTGGAGCCGACAAGGAGGCTGTCTTTCCTGGGAATGATCCTCGACACGGAAGTGCAGAGGGTATTTCTCCCGGTGGAGAAAGCGTTGGTGATTCAAACAATGGTCTGGGATGTCTTAAAGCCTACCCGGGTATCGGTTCATCAATGCATACGCCTTCTGGGGAAGATGGTTGCCGCCTACGAGGCTCTGCAGTACGGCAGGTTTCATGCTCGACCTTTTCAGCTGGACCTCTTGGACCAGTGGTCGGGCTCTCACCTACACAAGAGGATTCGCCTGTCTCCAAAAGCCAGGATTTCACTCCTCTGGTGGCTACAACTTCCGCACCTTCTGGAAGGCCGAAGATTTGGAATTCAAGACTGGATCCTTTTAACCACAGATGCAAGTCTAAGAGGTTGGGGAGCAGTCGCTCTGGGGGAAACCATTCAGGGAAGATGGTCGGATCAAGAATCCCTTCTCCCACCATCCTGGAGCTCAGGGCCGTGTACAATGACCTTCTGCAAGCAGCACGCCTTCTACAGGATCGGGCTTGTTCAGGTGCAGTCGGACAACGTGACCACAGTGGCCTACATAAACCGACAAGGCGGAACGAAGAGCAGGGCTGCCATGTCAGAGGTGTCAAAAGTCCTCCTCTGGGCAGAAAGGCATGCGGTGGCGATGTCGGCAATCTTCATTCCGGGTGTAGACAACTGGGAAGCAGACTTCCTCAGAAGAAACAATCTCCATCCAGGAGAGTGGGGCCTCCATCTGGAGGTGTTCAAGGAGGTAACCGGTTGGTGGGGGGTTCCTCACATAGACATGATGGCCTTCCGCCTCAACAAGAAGCTACAGAGGTACAGTTCCAGGTCGAGAGATACACAGGCAGTGGCGGTGGACGCTCTTGTAACACCGTGGGTGTTCTAGTCAGTGTATGTGTTCCCTCCACTTCCTCCGATACCAAAGGTTATACAACTAGTAAGAAGAACAAAGGTTCTGGCAATCCTCATTGCTCCGGACTGGCCAATGACGGCTTGGTACGTGGATCTTCTGCTGGAAGATCCAAGGCCATTACCTCTTTGGGAGGATCTGCTACTGCAGGGTCCGTTCGCTTAGCAAGACTTACCACGGCTACACTTGACGGCATGGCGGTTGAACGCCAGATCTTAGCTCGGAAGGGTATCCCGAGTGAGGTCATTCCTACCCTGTAACAGGCTAGGAAGGGGGTAACGTCTAAACATTACCATCACATTTGGAAAAAATATGTTTCTTGGTGTGAGGCCAAGAAGTTTCCTGCGGTGGAGTTTCAACTTGGACGGTTTCTCCTTTTTCCTTCAAGCAGGGGTGGATATGGGACTGAGATTGGGCTCCATCAAGGTTCAGATCTCTGCTTTGTCCATCGTCTTCCAAAACAATTGGCTGTCCTCCCTGAGGTTCAGACCTTTTTGAAAGGGTTTCTGCATATCCAGCCTCCCTTTGTGGCACCAACGGCACCCTGGGAACTTGATGTAGTGTTGCAGTTCCTGCAATCTGCTTGGTTTGAGCCTCTACAGGAGGCTGATCTCAAGTTTCTTACGTGGAAGGCGGTCACTTTGTTGGCCTTGGCTTCTGCACGACGCGTGTCGGAATTGGGGGCTTTATCTTGTAAAAGCCCCTATCTGATTTTCCATGAAGACAGGGCGGAACTTAGGACTCGTCCACAGTTCCTGCCTAAGGTTGTATCGGCTTTCCATATCAACCAACCTATTGTGGTGCCAGTGGCTACTGACTCCTCAATTGCTGCAAAGGCCTTGGATGTGGTGAGGACTTTGAAGATTTATGTGAAGAGGACAGCTCGTCATAGAAAAAGCGACTCTGTTTGTCCTCTATGATCCAGAGAAAATTGGGTGTCCTGCTTCTAAGCAGTCGATTTCATGCTGGATCAGATTCACTATCCAGCATGCTTATTCCACGGCAGGATTGCCGTGTCCTAAATCTGTAAAGGCCCACTCTACTCGTAAAGTGGGCTCTTCCTGGGCGGCTGCCCGTGGGTGTCTCGGCTGTACAACTCTGCCGAGCAGCTACTTGGTCTGGGTCGAACACGTTTGCCAAGTTCGATACTTTGGCCTCTGATGACCTCAAGTTTGGTCAAGCAGTGTTGCAAGAGCCTCCGCGCTCTCCCTCGCGTACTGGGAGCTTTGGTACATCCCCATGGTACTAATATGGACCCCAGCATCCTCTAGGACGTAAGAGAAAATAAGAATTTACTTACCGATAATTCTATTTCTCGTAGTCCGTAGTGGATGCTGGGGACTCCGTAAGGACCATGGGGAACAGCGGCTCCGCAGGAGACTGGGCACAAAAGTAAAGCTTTAGAACTACCTGGTGTGCACTGGCTCCTCCCCCTATGACCCTCCTCCAAGCCTCAGTTAGGATACTGTGCCCGGACGAGCGTACACAATAAGGAAGGATTTTGAATCCCGGGTAAGACTCATACCAGCCACACCAATCACACCATATAACTTGTGATCTAAACCCAGTTAACAGCATGATAACAGAGGAGCCTCTAGAAAAGATGGCTCACTACAGCAATAACCCGATTTTTTTTTTTGGTAACAATAAGTATGTACCAGTATTGCAGACAATCCGCACTTGGGATGGGCGCCCAGCATCCACTACGGACTACAAGAAATAGAATTATCGGTAAGTAAATTCTTATTTTCTCTAACGTCCTAAGTGGATGCTGGGGACTCCGTAAGGACCATGGGGATTATACCAAAGCTCCCAAACGGGCGGGAGAGTGCGGATGACTCTGCAGCACCAAATGAGAGAACTCCAGGTCCTCCTCAGCCAGGGTATCAAATTTGTAGAATTTTACAAACGTATTTGCTCCTGACCAAGTAGCTGCTCGGCAAAGTTGTAAAGCCGAGACCCTTCGGGCAGCCGCCCAAGATGAGCCCACCTTCCTTGTGGAATGGGCTTTTACAGATTTTGGCTGTGGCAGGCCTGCCACAGAATGTGCAAGCTGAATTGTACCACAAATCCAACGAGCAATAGTCTGCTTAGAAGCAGGAGCACCCAGCTTGTTGGGTGCATACATGATAAACAGCGAGTCAGATTTCTGACTCCAGCCGTCCTGGAAACCTATATTTCCAGGGCTCTGACAACGTCTAGCAACTTGGAGTCCTCCAAGTCCCTAGTAGCCGCAGGCACCACAATAGGTTGATTCAGGTGAAACGCTGAAAACCACCTTAGGGAGAAACTGAGGACAAGTCCTCAATTCCGCCCTGTCCGAATGGAAAATCAGATGAGGGCTTTTACAGGATAAAGCCGCCAATTCTGACACGCACCTGGCCCAGGCCAGGGCCAACAGCATGACCACTTTCCATGTGAGATATTTTAACTCCACATATTTTTAAGTGGTTCAAACCAATGTGACTTTTGGAACCCAAAAACTACATTTAGATCCCAAGGTGCCACTGGGGCACAAAAGGAGGCTGTATATACAGTACCCCTTTCACAAACGTCTGAACTTCAGGGACTGAAGCTAGTTCTTTTTGGAAGAAAATTGACAGGGCCCAAATTTGAACCTTAATGGACCCCCATTTCAGGCCCATAGACACTCCTGTTTGCAGGAAATGTAGGAATCGACCTAGTTGAAAATTCCTCCGTCGGGGCCTTACTGGCCTCGCACCACGCAACATATTTTCGCCAAATGCGGTGATAATGTTTTGCGGTTATATCTTTCCTGGCTTTGATCAGGATAGGAATGACTTCATCCGGAATGCCTTTTTCCTTCAGGATCCGGCGTTCAACCGCCATGCCGTCAAACGCAGCCGCGGTAAGTCTTGGAACAGACAGGGTCCTTGCTGGAGCAGGTCCCTTCTTAGAGGTAGAGGCCACGGATCCTCCGTGAGCATCTCTTGAAGTTCCGGTTACCAAGTCCTTCTTGGCCAATCCGGAGCCACGAATATAGTGCTTACTCCTCTCCATCTTATAATTCTCAGTACCTTGGGTATGAGAGGCAGAGGAGGGAACACATACACTGACTGGTACACCCACTGTGTTACCAGAACGTCTACAGCTATTGCCTGAGGGTCCCTTGACCTGGCGCAATACTTGTCGAGTTTTATAAACATGTGGAAGACTTCTGGGTGAAGTCCCCACTCTCCCGGGTGGAGGTCGTGTCTGCTGAGGAAGTCTGCTTCCCAGTTGTCCACTCCCGGAATGAATACTGCTGACAGTGCTATCACATGATTTTCCGCCCAGCGAAGAATCCTTGCAGCTTCTGCCATTGCCCTCCTGCTTCTTGTGTCACCCTGTCTGTTTACATGGGTGACTGCCGTGATGTTGTCCGAATGGATCAACTCCGAGTGACCTTGAAGCAGAGGTCTTGCTGAGCTTAAAGCATTGTAAATGGCCCTTAGCTTCAGGATATTTATGTGAAGTGATGTCTCCAGGCTTGACCATAAGCTCTGGAATTCCTTCCCTGTGTGACTGCTCCCCAGCCTCGCAGGCTGGCATCCGTGGTCACCAGGACCCAGTCCTGAATGTGCGGCCCTCTAGAAGATGAGCACTCTGCAACCACCACAGGAGATACACCCTTATGCTTGGTGACAGGGTTATCCGCTGATGCATCTGAAGATGCGACCCGGACCATTTGTCCAGCAGGTCCCACTGGAAAGTTCTTGCGTGGAATCTGCCGAATGGGATTGCTTCGTAGGAAGCCACCATTTTTCCCAGAACCATTTCATTGATGTACTGAGACTTGGCTCGGTTATAGGAGGTTCCCGACTAGTTCGGATAACTCCCTGGCTTTCTCCTCCGGGAGAAACACCTTTTTCTGGACTGTGTCCAGGATCATCCCTAGGAACAGAAACGGATCGTCGGAATCAGCTGCGATTTTGGAATATTGAGAATCCAATCGTGCTACCGCAACACTACCTGAGATAGTGCTACACCGACCTCCAACTGTTCCCTGGATCTTACCCTTATCAGGGAATCGTCCAAGTAAGGGATAACTAAAACTCCCTTCCTTCGAAGGAGTATCATCATTTCGGCCATTACCTTGGTAAATACCCGGGGTGCCGTAGACCATCCCTACAGCAGCGTCTGAAACTGATAGTGACAGTTCCGTACCATAAACCTGAGGTACCCTTTGTGAGAAGGGTAAATTGGGACATGAATGTAAGCATCCTTGATGTCCCGAGACATCATGTAGTCCCCTTCTTCCAGGTTCGCAATCACTGCTCTGAGTGACTCAATCTTGACTTTGAACCTCCGTATGTAAGTGTTCAAGATTTTAGATTTAGAATGTTTCGGTACCACAACAGTGTGGAATAATACCCCGTTCCCTGTTGCAGGAGGGGTACCTTGATTATCACCTGCTGGGAATACAGCTTGTGAATGGCTTCCAAAACTGCCTCCCTGTCAGAAGGAGACATCGGTAAAGCCGACTTTAGGAAACGGCGAGGGGGAGACGTCTCGAATTCCAATTTGTACCCCTGAGATATCACCTGAAGGATCCAGGGGTCTACTTGCGAGTGAGCCCACTGCGCGCTGAAATTCATTGAGACGGGCCCCCACCGTGCCTGATTCTGCTTGTAAAGCCCCAGCGTCATACTGAGGGCTTGGCAGAGGCGGGAGAGGGTTTCTGTTCCTGGGAACTGGCTGATTTCTGCAGCCTTTTTTCTCTCCCTCTGTCACGGGGCAGAAATGAGGAACCTTTTGCCCGCTTGCCCACGAAAAGACTGCGCCTGATAATACGGAGTCTTATTATGTTGAGAGGCGACCTGGGGTACAAACGTGGATTTCCCAGCTGTTGCCGTGGCCACCAGGTCTGAAAGACCGACCCCAAATAACTCCTCCCCTTAATAAGGCAATACTTCCAAATGCCGTTTGGAATCCGCATCACCTGACCACTGTCGTGTCCATAACCCTCTACTGGCAGAAATGGACAACGCACTTAGACTTGATGCCAGTCGGCAAATATTCCGCTGTGCATCACGCATATATAGAAATGCATCTTTTAAATGCTCTATAGGCAATAATATACTGTCCCTATCCAGGGTATCAATATTTTCAGTCAGGGAATCCGACCACGCCAACCCAGCACTGCACATCCAGGCTGAGGCGATTGCTGGTCGCAGTATAACACCAGTATGTGTGTAAATACATTTTAGGATACCCTCCTGCTTTCTATCAGCAGGATCCTTAAGGGCGGCCATCTCAGGAGAGGGTAGAGCCCTTGTTCTTACAAGCGTGTGAGCGCTTTATCCACCCTAGGGGGTGTTTCCCAACGCACCCTAAC
Source organism: Pseudophryne corroboree (assembly GCF_028390025.1). Classification (NCBI taxonomy): domain Eukaryota; kingdom Metazoa; phylum Chordata; class Amphibia; order Anura; family Myobatrachidae; genus Pseudophryne; species Pseudophryne corroboree. Next base: position 325,149,332 of record NC_086447.1, on the reverse strand, counting down.
CTCTGGCGGGAAAGGATATAATGCCAATAACATTTTAGAAATTATCAGTTGTTATCGGGGGAAACCCACGCATCATCACACACCTCATTTAATTTCTCAGATTCAGGAAAACTACAGGTAGTTTTTCCTCACTGAACATAATACCCCTTTTTGGTGGTACTCGTATTATCAGAAATGTGTAAAACATTTTTCATTGCCTCAATCATGTAACGTGTGGCCCTACTGGAAGTCACATTTGTCTCTTCACCGTCGACACTGGAGTCAGTATCCGTGTCGGCATCTATATCTGCCATCTGAGGTAACGTGCGCTTTAGAGCCCCTGACGGCCTATGAGACGTCTGGACAGGCACAAGCTGAGTAGCCGGCTGTCTCATGTCAACCACTGTCTTTTATACAGAGCTGACACTGTCACGTAATTCCTTCCAACAGTTCATCCACTTAGGTGTCGACCCCCTAGGGGGTGACATCACTATTACAGGCAATCTGCTCCGTCTCCACATCATTTTTCTCCTCATACATGTCGACACAAACGTACCGACATACAGCACACACACAGGGAATGCTCTGATAGAGGACAGGACCCCACTAGCCCTTTGGGGAGACAGAGGGAGAGTTTGCCAGCACACACCAGAGCGCTATATATATACAGGGATAACCTTATATAAGTGTTTTTCCCCTTATAGCTGCTGTTTTATTTAATACTGCGCGTAATTAGTGCCCCCCTCTCTTTTTTAACCCTTTCTGTAGTGTAGTGACTGCAGGGGAGAGCCAGGGAGCTTCCCTCCAACGGAGCTGTGAGGGAAAATGGCGCCAGTGTGCGGAGGAGATAGGCTCCGCCCCCTTATCGGCGGCCTTATCTCCCGTTTTTCTATGTATTCTGGCAGGGGTTAAATTCATCCATATAGCCCAGAAGCTATATGTGATGCATTTTTTACCATTCAAGGTGTTTTTATTGCGTCTCAGGGCGCCCCCCCCCCCCCCCCAGCGCCCTGCACCCTCAGTGACCGGAGTGTGAAGTGTGCTGAGAGCAATGGCGCACAGCTGCAGTGCTGTGCGCTACCTTGTTGAAGACAGGACGTCTTCTGCCGCCGATTTTCCGGACCTCTTCTGTCTCTGTAAGGGGGCCGGCGGCGCGGCTCTGGGACCCATCCATGGCTGGGCCTGTGATCGTCCCTCTGGAGCTAATGTCCAGTAGCCTAAGAAGCCCAATCCACTCTGCACGCAGGTGAGTTCGCTTCTTCTCCCCTTAGTCCCTCGATGCAGTGAGCCTGTTGCCAGCAGGTCTCACTGAAAATAAAAAACCTAAAACTAAACTTTTCACTAAGCAGCTCAGGAGAGCCACCTAGTGTGCACCCTTCTCGTTCGGGCACAAAAATCTAACTGAGGCTTGGAGGAGGGTCATAGGGGGAGGAGCCAGTGCACACCAGGTAGTTCTAAAGCTTTACTTTTGTGCCCAGTCTCCTGCGGAGCCGCTGTTCCCCATGGTCCTTACGGAGTCCCCAGCATCCACTTAGGACGTTAGAGAAAAATAAGAATTTACTTACCGATAATTCTATTTCTCATAGTCCGTAGTGGATGCTGGGGACTCCGAAAGGACCATGGGGAATAGCGGCTCCGCAGGAGACTGGGCACAAAGTAAAAGCTTTAGGACTAGCTGGTGTGCACTGGCTCCTCTCCCTATGACCCTCCTCCAAGCCTCAGTTAGGATACTGTGCCCGGACGAGCGTACACAATAAGGAAGGATTTTGAATCCCGGGTAAGACTCATACCAGCCACACCAATCACACCGCACAACTTGTGATCTGAACCCAGTTAACAGCATGATAACAGAAGGAGCCTCTGAAAAGATGGCTCACAACAACAATAACACGATTTTTGTAACAATAACTATGTACAAGTAATGCAGACAATCCGCACTTGGGATGGGCGCCCAGCATCCACTACGGACTATGAGAAATAGAATTATCGGTAAGTAAATTCTTATTTTCTCTAACGTCCTAGTGGATGCTGGGGACTCCGAAAGGACCATGGGGATTATACCAAAGCTCCCAAACGGGCGGGAGAGTGCGGATGACTCTGCAGCACCGAATGAGAGAACTCCAGGTCCTCCTCAGCCAGGGTATCAAATTTGTAGAATTTAGCAAACGTGTTTGCCCCTGACCAAGTAGCTGCTCGGCAAAGTTGTAAAGCCGAGACCCCTCGGGCAGCCGCCCAAGATGAGCCCACTTTCCGTGTGGAATGGGCTTTTACAGATTTTGGCTGTGGCAGGCCTGCCACAGAATGTGCAAGCTGAATTGTACTACAAATCCAACGAGCAATCGTCTGCTTAGAAGCAGGAGCACCCAGCTTGTTGGGTGCATACAGGATAAACAGCGAGTCAGATTTTCTGACTCCAGCCGTCCTGGAAACATATATTTTCAGGGCCCTGACTACGTCCAGCAACTTGGAATCCTCCAAGTCCCTAGTAGCCGCAGGCACCACAATAGGTTGGTTTAAGTGAAATGCTGAAACCACCTTAGGGAGAAATTGAGGACGAGTCCTCAATTCTGCCCTGTCCGTATGAAAAATTAGGTAAGGGCTTTTATAGGATAAAGCCGCCAATTCTGATACACGCCTGGCTGAAGCCAGGGCTAACAGCATTACCACTTTCCATGTGAGATATTTCAAGTCCACAGTGGTGAGTGGTTCAAACCAATGTGATTTTAGGAATCCCAACACTACATTGAGATCCCAAGGTGCCACTGGAGGCACAAAAGGAGGCTGTATATGCAGTACTCCCTTGACAAACGTCTGAACTTCAGGAACAGAAGCTAGTTCTTTTTGGAAGAATATCGACAGGGCCGAAATTTGAACCTTAATGGACCCTAATTTGAGGCCCATAGACAGTCCTGTTTGCAGGAAATGCAGGAATCGACCCAGTTGAAATTCCTCCGTAGGGGCCTTCCTGGCCTCGCACCACGCAACATATTTACGCCAAATACGGTGATAATGTTGTACGGTTACATCTTTCCTGGCTTTGATCAGGGTAGGGATGACTTCATCCGGAATGCCTTTTTCCTTCAGGATCCGGCGTTCAACCGCCATGCCGTCAAACGCAGCCGCGGTAAGTCTTGGAACAGACATGGTCCCTGCTGGAGCAGGTCCTGTCTTAGAGGTAGAGGCCACGGGTCTTCCGTGAGCATCTCTTGAATTTCCGGGTACCAAGTCCTTCTTGGCCAATCCGGAGCCACGAGTATAGTCTTTACTCCTCTCCTTCTTATGATTCTCAGTACTTTTGGTATGAGAGGAAGAGGAGGGAACACATACACTGACCGGTACACCCACGGTGTTACCAGAGCGTCCACAGCTATTGCCTGAGGGTCCCTTGACCTGGAGCAATATCTGTCCAGTTTTTTGTTGAGGCGAGACGCCATCATGTCCACCTTTGGTTTTTCCCAACGGTTTACAATCATGTGGAAGACTTCTGGGTGAAGTCCCCACTCCCCCGGGTGAAGATCGTGTCTGCTGAGGAAGTCTGCTTCCCAGTTGTCCACTCCCGGAATGAACACTGCTGACAGTGCTATCACATGATTTTCCGCCCAGCGAAGAATCCTTGCCACTTCCGTCATTGCCCTCCTGCTTCTTGTGCCGCCTTGTCTGTTTACGTGGGCGACTGCCGTGATGTTGTCCGACTGGATCAATACTGGCTGACCCTGAAGCAGAGGCCTTGCCTGACTTAGGGCATTGTAAATGGCCCTTAGTTCCAGGATATTTATGTGAAGTGACGTTTCCATGCTTGACCACAAGCTCTGGAAATTTTTTCCCTGTGTGACTGCTCCCCAGCCTCTCAGGCTGGCATCCGTGGTCACCAGGACCCAATCCTGAATGCCGAATCTGCGGCCCTCTAGGAGATGAGCACTCTGTAACCACCACAGGAGAGACACCCTTGTCCTTGGAGACAGGGTTATCCGCTGATGCATTTGAAGATGCGATCCGGACCATTTGTCTAGCAGATCCAACTGAAAAGTTCTTGCGTGGAATCTGCCGAATGGAATCGCTTCGTAAGAAGCCACCATCTTTCCCAGGACCCTTGTGCACTGATACCTGGCCTGGTCTTAGGAGTTTCCTGACTAGGTCGGATAACTCCCTGGCTTTCTCTTCCGGGAGAAACACCTTTTTCTGTACTGTGTCCAGAATCATCCCTAGGAACAGCAGACATGTCGTCGGAATCAGCTGCGATTTTGGAATATTTAGAATCCATCCGTGCTGTCGTAGTACTATTTGAGATAGTGCTACTCCGACCTCTAACTGTTCTCTGGACCGTGCCCTTATCAGGAGATCGTCCAAGTAAGGGATAATTAAGACGCCTTTTCTTCGAAGAAGAATCATCATTTCGGCCATTACCTTGGTAAAGACCCGGGGTGCCGTGGACAATCCAAACGGCAGCGTCTGAAACCGATAGTGACAGTTCTGTACCACAAACCTGAGGTACCCTTGGTGAGAAGGGCAAATTGGGACATGGAGGTAAGCATCCTTGATGTCCAGAGACACCATGTAGTCCCCTTCTTCCAGGTTCGCTATCACTGCTCTGAGTGACTCCATCTTGAACTTGAACCTTTTTATGTAAGTGTTCAAGGCTTTCAGATTTAAAATGGGTCTCACCGAGCCGTCCGGCTTCGGTACCACAAACAGCGTGGAGTAATACCCCTTTCCCTGTTGTAGGAGGGGTACCTTGATTATCACTTGCTGGGAATACAGCTTGTGAATGGCTTCCAATACCGCCTCCCTGTCGGGGGTAGACGTTGGTAAAGCAGACTTCAGGAACCGGCGAGGGGGAGACGTCTCGAATTCCAATTTGTACCCCTGAGATACTACCTGCAGGATCCAGGGGTCCACTTGCGAGTGAGCCCACTGCGCGCTGAAATTCTTGAGACGGGCCCCCACCGTGCCTGAGTCCGCTTGTAAGGCCCCAGCGTCATGCTGAGGACTTGGCAGAAGCGGGGGGAGTGCTTCTGTTCGTGGGAAGAAGCTGTCTGTTGCAGTCTTTTTCCCCTTCCTCTGCCCCGGGGCAGATATGAGTGGCCTTTTGCCCGCTTGCCCTTATGGGGACGAAAGGACTGAGCCTGAAAAGACGGTATCTTTTTCTGCTGCGAGGTGACTTGGGGTAAAAAGGTGGAATTCCCAGCCGTTGCCGTGGCCACCAGGTCCGATAGACCGCCCCCAAATAACTCCTCCCCTTTATACGGCAATACTTCCATATGCCGTTTGGAATCCGCATCCCCTGACCACTGCACTTACTCTTGATGCCAGAGTGCAAATGTCTCTCTGTGCATCTCGCATATATAGGAATGCATCCTTTAAATGCTCTATAGTCAATAATATATTGTCCCTGTCCAGGGTATCAATATTTTCAGTCAGGGAATCCGACCAAGCCACCCCAGCACTGCACATCCAGGCTGAGGCGATTGCTGGTCGCAGTATAACACCAGTATGAGTGTATATACTTTTAAGGATATTTTCCAGCCTCCTATCTGCTGGCTCCTTAAGGGCGGCCGTTTCTGGAGACGGTAACGCCACTTGTTTTGATAAGCGTGTGAGCGCCTTATCCACCCTAGGGGGTGTTTTTTTTTTTTTTGTCGGGGGTAACCCACGCTTCATCACACACTTCATTCAATTCATCTGATTCAGGAAAAACTACGGGTAGTTTTTTCACACCCCACATAATACCCCTTTTTGTGGTACTTGCAGTATCAGAGATGTGCAAAACCTCCTTCATTGCCGTGATCATGTTACGTGTGGCCCTACTGGAAAATACGTTTGTTTCTTCACCGTCGACACTGGAGTCAGTGTCTGTGTCTGGGTCCGTGTCGACCCACTGAGGTAACGGGCGTTTAATAGCCCCTGACGGTGTTTGAGACGCCTGGACAGGCACTAACTGAGCTGCCGGCTGTCTCATGTCGTCAACAGTTTTCTGTAACGTGCCGACACTGTCACGTAATTCCTTAATTACGGCCATCCATTCAGGTGTCGACTCCCTAGGGGGTGACATCACCATTATAGGCAATTGCTCCGCCTCCACATCATTTTCCTCCTCATACATGTCGACACACACGTACCGACACCCAGCACACACACAGGGAATGCTCTGATAGAGGACAGGACCCACTTAGCCCCTTGGGGGGGAGACAGAGGGAGAGTTTGCCAGCACACACCAGAGCGCTATATATGTATAGGGACAACCTTACAATAAGTGTCTATCCCTTATAGCTGCTTATATCTGTTATTTTGCCAAATAAGTGCCCCCCTCTCTTTTTTACCCTGTTTCTGTAGTTGCAGGATGCAGGGGAGATTCTGGGAGCCTTCCTACCAGCGGGGCTGTGTGGGAAAAATGGCGCTGTGTGCTGAGGAGATAGGCCCCGCCCCCTTCACGGCGGGCTCTTCTCCCGCTTTTTTCTGGAAAACTGGCAGGGGTTAAATACATCCATATAGCCCAGGAGCTATATGTGATGTATTTTTTGCCAAATAAGGTAAATTCATTGCTTCCCAGGGCGCCCCCCCCCAGCGCCCTGCACCCTCAGTGACCGAAGTGTGAAGTGTGCTGAGAGCAATGGCGCACAGCTGCAGTGCTGTGCGCTACCTTATGAAGACAGGAAAGTCTTCTGCCGCCGATTTATGGACCTCTTCTTGCTTCAGCATCTGTAAGGGGGCCGGCGGCGCGGCTCCGGGACCCATCCATGGCTGGGCCTGTGATCGTCCCTCTGGAGCTAATGTCCAGTAGCCTAAGAAGCCCAATCCACTCTGCACGCAGGTGAGTTCGCTTCTTCTCCCCTTAGTCCCTCGATGCAGTGAGCCTGTTGCCAGCAGGTCTCACTGAAAATAAAAAACCTATTTAAACTTTTACTCTAAGCAGCTCAGGAGAGCCACCTAGATTGCACCCTTCTCGTTCGGGCACAAAATCTTAACTGAGGCTTGGAGGAGGGTCATAGGGGGAGGAGCCAGTGCACACCAGCTAGTCCTAAAGCTTTTACTTTGTGCCCAGTCTCCTGCGGAGCCGCTATTCCCCATGGTCCTTTCGGAGTCCCCAGCATCCACTAGGACGTTAGAGAAATAGGATTTTGGTTACCTACCGGTAAATCCTTTTCTCGTAGTACGTAGAGGATGCTGGGCGCCTGCCCAGCGCTGCGTTATCCTACTTTGGTTTCATAGTTCAGTACTGCCTGGTTCCTAGGTAAGTTCTGCGTTATTTTCTTTTTCAGCCATTGCTGAATTGTTCCGGCATGTTAGCCGGATGTGTCTGTTGTGTGAGCTGGTATGAATCTCACCACTATCTGTGTATAATCCTTCTCTTGAAGTATGTTGTCTCCTCCGGCACAGTTTCTAGACTGGTAGGAGGGGCATAGAGGGAGGAGCCAGCCCACACTCTCAAACTCTTAAAGTGCCAATGGCTTCTGGTGGACCCGTCTATACCCCATGGTACTAATATGGACCCCAACATCCTCTACAGACTACGGGAAAAGGATTTACCGGTAGGTAACCAAAATCCTATTTTTAAACTTATTGATTGAATCCACCATTACTACCTTCTCTGGCAGGGAATTCCAAATCCTTACTGCTTACTGTGAAGAACCCTTTTCTCCATTGTGTATGAATTCCCCCCCCCCCCCCCCCTCTAACTTCAGGGGGGGTCCTCGTGTCCTATGTTGCATTTTTTTGATAAATCATTTAATAAATCCTTGTATTGTCCCTTTATGTATTTAGAAATATTAATAATGTCCCATCTCAATCACCTCTTTTCCAGTGTAAACAAATCTAACCTTTTGAGTCTTTCCTCATAATTCAGTGCCTCTAACCCCTTAACTAGTTCGGTGGCTCGTCTCTGAACCCTTTCGAGTACCAATATATTTTTTTATAGTGAGGTGCCCAGAACCGTATACAATATTCTAGGTGTGGCCGCACCAAAGATTTATACAGTGGCAAGATTACGCTCTCATCCCTTGTCTCCAAATAGTGTTTCCTACCCCAAGCTCTTTAGTTTGAAAATTAGTCTCTTATGTGGGACCTTGTCAAAGGCCTTAGCGAAGTCCAAAAAGACCACATCCACTGCTTTACCCTGATCAATATTATCGCTCTTTCTCGTAGAAGCTTATTATTAAGTTAGTTTAACATGACCTGTCCTTCACAAAACCATGCTGATTCTTAGTAATAACCTTGGAGGTATCCAAGTGCTCTAGTATGCTATCCCTTAATATACCTTCCAATATTTTCCCCACTATAGATGTCAAACTTACCAGTCTATAGTTGCCGGGATGAGTTTTACTACCCTTTTTAAATATTGGGACTACCTCTGCCAGTTCTTCTGTATCATTCCTGATGCAATTGACTCGCTGAAGATCAAATATAGGGGTCTAGATATCTCTGCGTTAAGTTCCATAAGAACCCTGGGGTGAAGTTCATCCGACCCAGGAGATTTATTTATCTTAATTTTACTTAGTTTCTCCCAGACTACTTCCTCGTTTATCCAATTACTTAGCAACGGGTCGTTATTATAGTTTATTTTGTGCTCTACTCTCGTCACCCTGTCCTCTCTAGTGAATACTGATTAAAAGAACTTATTCAATAAATCTGCTTTTTCCCTATGATCATTAATCAAGACATCCGACTCGCCCTTTAATGGCCCAATATTTTTTTTTTAACCTTTTAGCATTTATATACTTAAATCTCAAGGGAGAGTAAAACAAACCCCAAAAAGTTTGTTTTTCGTTTTCTATTTTATCTGCTCTGATTTCTTTTTTGCATTTTTTGTTACATTCCTTGTAGAACTGGAATGATTCCGACCTCCCGTCAGAATTAAATGCTTTGAAAGCACGCCTCTTTTTATCCATTTGTTCATTTACCTTCTTATTAAGCCACATTGGTTTGAATTTACTATTCCTGTTTTTGTTGACCTTGGGAATATATTGTTGACTGCATCCTTTTATTGCCCCAGTCTACCCATTTTATAATGGCTACTTTCATTAGTATAACGTTTCATAAACCACATCATCTCAACAGACATGTACAAATGCACCTTTGAGATGTGGTAGAATAGGAGATTCTCTGCATGAATGTGCAGCCAGCAACTCTGCTGCAACTACCTAATGCCAGCATGGACCAGAATCCTAAAGGAATGTTTTCAGTATCTTGCTGAATCCATACCAAAAACAACTCAGACACCTTGCACCTAGGTATACCTAGCAAAGGGGCCACTGAGTGAGGTTTCATTTAAATAAAAAAGGCTTTCCTTATGCATTTCTAGAACGAGAGAAATCATTTACTACAATGTAAAAATAAGAATTTACTTACCGATAATTCTATTTCTCGGAGTCCGTAGTGGATGCTGGGGTTCCTGAAAGGACCATGGGGAATAGCGGCTCCGCAGGAGACAGGGCACAAAAGTAAAGCTTTCCGATCAGGTGGTGTGCACTGGCTCCTCCCCCTATGACCCTCCTCCAAGCCAGTTAGGTACTGTGCCCGGACGAGCGTACACAATAAGGGAGGAATTTTGAATCCCGGGTAAGACTCATACCAGCCACACCAATCACACCGTACAACTTGTGATCTAAACCCAGTTAACAGTATGATAACAGCGGAGCCTCTGAAAAGATGGCTCACAACAATAATAACCCGATTTTTGTAACTATGTACAAGTATTGCAGATAATCCGCACTTGGGATGGGCGCCCAGCATCCACTACGGACTCCGAGAAATAGAATTATCGGTAAGTAAATTCTTATTTTCTCTATCGTCCTAGTGGATGCTGGGGTTCCTGAAAGGACCATGGGGATTATACCAAAGCTCCCAAACGGGCGGGAGAGTGCGGATGACTCTGCAGCACCGAATGAGAGAACTCCAGGTCCTCCTTAGCCAGGGTATCAAATTTGTAGGATTTTACAAACGTGTTTGCCCCTGACTAAATAACCGCTCGGCAAAGTTGTAAAGCCGAGACCCCTCGGGCAGCTGCCCAAGATGAGCCCACCTTCCTTGTGGAATGGGCATTTACATATTTTGGCTGTGGCAGGCCTGCCACAGAATGTGCAAGCTGAATTGTAGTACACATCCAACTAGCAATAGTCTGCTTAAAAGCAAGAGCACCCAGTTTGTTGGGTGCATACAGGATAACAGCAAGTCAGTTTTCCTGACTCCAGCCGTCCTGGAACCTATATTTTCAGGGCCCTGACAACATCTAGCAACTTGGAGTCCTCCAAGTCCCTAGTAGGTGCAAGGCACCACAATAAGCTGGTTCAGGTGAAACACTGACACCACCTTAGGGAGAGAACTGGGGACGAGTCCGCAGCTCTGCCCTGTCCGAATGGACAAACAAATATGGGCTTTTTTGAGAAAAAAACCACCAATTTGACACTCGCCTGGTCCAGGCCAGGGCCAAGAACATGGTCACTTTTCATGTGAGATGCTTCAAATCCACAGATTTGACTGGTTTTAAACCAATGTGATTTGAAGAATCCCAGAACTACGTTGAGATCCCACAGTGCCACTGGAGGCACAAAAGAGGGTTGTATATGCAATACTCCCTTGACAAAGTTCTGGACTTCAGGAACTGAAGCCAATTCTTTCTGGAAGAAAATTGACAGGGCCGAAATTTGAACCTTAATGGACCCCAATTTGAGGCCCATAGACACTCCTGTTTGCAGGAAATGCAGGAATCGACCGAGTTGAAATTTCTTTGTGGGGCCTTCCTGGCCTCACACCACGCAACATATTTTCGCCACATGTGGTGATAATGTTGTGCGGTCACCTCCTTTCTGGCTTTGACCAGGGTAGGAATGACCTCTTCCGGAATGCCTTTTTTTCCCTCAGGATCCGGCGTTCCACCGCCATGCCAACAAACGCAGCTGCGGTAAGTCTTGGAACAGACATGGTACTTGCTGAAGCAAGTCCCTTCTTAGCGGCAGAGGCCATAAGACCTCTGTAAACATCTCTTGAAGTTCCGGGTACCAAGTCCTTCTTGGCCAATCCGGAGCCATGAGTATAGTTCTTACTCCTCTACGTCTTATAATTCTCAGCACCTTAGGTATGAGAAGCAGAGGAGGGAACACATACACCGACTGGTACACCCACGGTGTTACCAGAACGTCCACAGCTATTGCCTGAGGGTCTCTTGACCTGGCGCAATACCTGTCCCGTTTTTTGTTCAGACGGGACGCCATCATGTCCACCTTTGGTATTTCCCAACGGTTTACAATCATGTGGAAAAAACTTCCCGATGAAGTTTCCACTCTCCCGGGTGGAGGTCGTGCCTGCTGAGGGAGTCTGCTTCCCAGTTTCCATTCCCGGGATGAAACACTGCTGACAGTGCTATCACATGATTTTCCGCCCAGCGAAAAAGTCCTTGCAGTTTTTGCCATTGCCCTCCTGCTTCTTGTGTCGCCCTGTCTGTTTACGTGGGCGACTGCCGTGATGTTTTTCCCACTGGATCAATACCGGCTGACCTTGAAGCAGAGGTCTTGCTAAGCTTAGAGCATTATAAATTTACCCTTAGCTCCAGTATATTTATGTGGAGAAAAGTCTCCAGACTTGATCACACTCCCTGGAAATTTTTTCCTTGTGTGACTGCTCCCCAGCCTCTCGGGCTGGGCTCCGTGGTCACCAGCATCCAATCCTGAATGCCGAATCTGCGGCCCTCTAGAAGATGAGCACTCTATAACCACCACAGGAGAGACACCCTTGTCCTTGGATATAGGGTTATCCGCTGATGCATCTGAAGATGCGATCCGGACCATTTGTCCAGCAGATCCCACTGAAAAGTTCTTGCGTGAAATCTGCCGAATGGAATTGCTTCGTAGGAAGCCACCATTTTCTACCAGGACCCTTGTGCAATGATGCACTGTTTTTAGGAGGTTCCTGACTAGCTCGGATAACTCCCTGGCTTTCTCTTTCGGGAGAAACACCTTTTTCTGGACTGTGTCCAGAATCATCCCTAGGCACAGCAGACGTGTCGTCGGGATCAGCTGCGATTTTGGAATATTTAGAATCCACCCGTGCTGTTGTAGCAGTATCCGAGATAGTGCTACTCCTACCTCCAACTGTTCCCTGGACTATGCCCTTATCAGGAGATCGTCCAAGTAAGGGATAATTAAGACGCCTTTTCTTCGAAGAAGAATCATCATTTCGGCCATTACCTTAGTAAAGACCCGGGGTGCCGTGGACAATCCAAACGGCAGCGTCTGAAACTGATAGTGACAGTTCTGCACCACGAACCTGAGGTACCCTTAGTGAGAAGGGCAAATTTGGGACATAGAGGTAAGCATCCCTGATGTCCCGGGACACTATATAGTCCCCTTCTTCCTGTTCGTTATCACTGCTCTGAGTGACTCCATCTTGATTTGAACCTTTGTAAGTGTTCAAAAATTTTTTAGATTTAGAATAAGTCTCACCTAGCCTTCTGGCTTCAGGACCACAATATAGTGTGGAATAATACCCCTTTTCTTGTAGTAGGAGGGGTAATTTAATTATCACCTGCTGGGAATACAGCTTGTGAATTTTTTTCCATACTGCCTCCTTGTCAGAGGGAGACCTTGGTAAAGCAGACTTCAGGAGCCTGCGAAGGGGAAACGTCTCGACATTCCAATCTGTACCCCTGGGATACTACTTGTAGGATCCAGGGGTCCTGTACGGTCTCAGCGCCATGCTGAGAACTTGTCAGAAGCGGTGGAACGCTTCTGTTCCTGGGAATGGGCTGCCTGCTGCAGTCTTCTTCCCTTTCCTCTATCCCTGGGCAGATATGATCTTATAGGGACGAAAGGACTGAGGCTGAAAAGACGGTGTCTTTTTCTGCAGAGATGTGACTTAGGGTAAAAACGGTGGATTATCCAGCAGTTGCCGTGGCCACCAGGTCCGATGGACCGACCCCAAATAACTCCTCTTCCTTTATACGGCAATACACCTTTGTGCCGTTTGGAATCTGCATCACCTGACCACTGTCGTGTCCATAACATCTTCTGGCAGTTATGGACATCGCATTTACTCTTGATGCCAGAGTGCAAATATCCCTCTGTGCATCTCGCATATATAGAAATGCATCCTTTAAATGCTCTATAGTCAATAAAATACTGTCCCTGTCAAGGGTATCAATATTTTTAGTCAGGGAATCCGACCAAGCCACCCCAGCTCTGCACATCCAGGCTGAGGCGATCGCTGGTCGCAGTATAACACCAGTATGTGTGTATATACTTTTTATGATATTTTCCAGCCTCCTGTCAGCTGGTCCTTGAGGACGGCCCTATCTATAGACGGTACCGCCACTTGTTTTGATAAGCGTGTGAGCGCCTTATCCACCCTAAGGGGTGTTTCCCAACGCGCCCTAACTTCTGGCGGGAAAGGGTATACCGCCCATAATTTTCTATCGGGGGGAACCCACGCATCATCACACACTCTATTTAATTTATCTGATTCAGGAAAAACTATGGTAGTTTTTTCACATCCCACATAATACCCTCTTTTGTGGTACTTGTAGTATCAGAAATATGTAACACCTCCTTCATTGCCTTTAACGTGTGGCCCTAATAAGGAATACGTTTGTTTATTCACCGTCGACACTGGATTCAGTGTCCCTGTCTGTGTCTGTGTCGACCGACTAAAGTAAACGGGCGTTTTAAAACCCCTGACGGTGTTTTTGAGACGTCTGGACCGGTACTAATTGTTTGTCGGCCGTCTCATGTCGTCAACCGACCTTGCAGCGTGTTGACATTATCACGTAATTCCCTAAATAAGCCATCCATTCCGGTGTCGACTCCCTAGAGAGTGACATCACCATTACAGGCAATTGCTCCGCCTCCTCACCAACATCGTCCTCCTACATGTCGACACACACGTACCGACACACAGCACACACACAGGGAATGCTCTGATAGAGGACAGGACCCACTAGCCCTTTGGAGAGACAGAGGGAGAGTTTGCCAGCACACACCAAAAACGCTATAATTATATAGGGACAACCTTATATAAGTGTTTTCCCTTATAGCATCTTTTTTATATATTTCTAACGCCAAATTAGTGTCCCCCCTCTCTGTTTTAACCCTGTTTCTGTAGTGCAGTGCAGGGGAGAGCCTGGGAGCCTTCCCTCCAGCCTTTCTGTGAGGGAAAATGGCGCTGTGTGCTGAGGAGATAGGCCCCGCCCCTTTTTCGGCGGCCTCGTCTCCCGCTCTTAACGGATTCTGGCAGGGGTTAAATATCTCCATATAGCCTCCGGAGGCTATATGTGAGGTATTTTTAGCCAAAATAGGTTTTCATTTGCCTCCCAGGGCGCCCCCCTCCCAGCGCCCTGCACCCTCAGTGACTGCCGTGTGAAGTGTGCTGAGAGGAAAATGGCGCACAGCTGCAGTGCTGTGCGCTACCTTTAGAAGACTGAGGAGTCTTCTGCCGCCGATTCTGGACCTCTTCTTATTTCAGCATCTGCAAGGGGGCCGGCGGCAAGGCTCCGGTGACCATCCAGGCTGTACCTGTGATCGTCCCTCTGGAGCTGATGTCCAGTAGCCAAGAAGCCAATCCATCCTGCACGCAGGTGAGTTCACTTCTTCTCCCCTAAGTCCCTCGTTGCAGTGATCCTGTTGCCAGCAGGACTCACTGTAAAATAAAAAACCTAAGCTAAACTTTTCTAAGCAGCTCTTTAGGAGAGCCACCTAGATTGCACCCTTCTCGGCCGGGCACAAAAATCTAACTGGCTTGGAGGAGGGTCATAGGGGGAGGAGCCAGTGCACACCACCTGATCGGAAAGCTTTACTTTTGTGCCCTGTCTCCTGCGGAGCCGCTATTCCCCATGGTCCTTTCAGGAACCCCAGCATCCACTAGGACGATAGAGAAATAACTGTAATCTATAAAACAGCTACACTATTTTCTGCACACACATTTGTAAATTTGAAGATAAAAAAGAAAATATTAAAAACTTGCCTTTTTAGTCCATCTTTTCACCCCATTATAACCTTTGGTCATGAGTTGTTTATGAAAGAAACTGTTGAAGAAGTGTACCTGGCAGAGACAGTACTAATGTTAGTATATTATCGCAAAAAGTTTTTTTAAAAAGTGGTAACATATAGTAAGATAAGTATGAAGCAGTACATATGTAGCGGACGTGGACTTCTCCAAGACTTATCTGGGGAAGGGAATGGTCTCACTAACCATATTAGAAGTGGCTTAGACATTGTCAGCTCACTCCAGGAACAGCTAAATTGGTTCTAGTGCTTTATTACTAAAGTTGCAGTTCAGACACTTTGTTTTACTATACCTATAATTCAATTATTCCAAGATTACATACATTTTTTATATTTTTTCTAAAACTTACTTGTGATGGAGCTTATATTATTGTAGCAGCACCATCATTACTAGTTTTAATGTACATATAATTTAAATGTTAAGACTGAAAAGTGTTTTTGTTTTTTTTATTTAGGATAATTATAAAAAGATGAGTGAATATTGTACACCATGGCCAGAAAAGACCCAATAGGAAGGGCTATCCTGCATAATGCCTTTATACCCTTCATCTTCTATCCTATTTAAACAGGATTCCTAATGCACTTATCTACTAATCCCAGGCAGAATCCTGTTGAGGTGTATTGTGGACCCCTTACTTATACCTAACTTACTTATATCATCCAAGCAGAATGTGGCTATAGATTTCACTTATAAGAAAAGCGAGCACTTATCACTAAACTTTTATTTTTCTTTAAATGATAACCAGTTTGAAAATATCTGCCCAGCATGATAACCTATCATGCTGGACTGAAAGCCTGTGACCGGTCTGCCCTGTGGCATTCCTGGGGGTATATTCAATTCGGATCCATTCCGACATGTATTTGTCGGAATGGATCTGACAACCCCTATTCAATCCCATCTTAATTCGACTTTTCAAGTCGAATTTAGATGGGACGCAGAGGAGGAGAAGGGGGGCGAGCCGCGGGGGGACAGCCGGCGGGCATACAGGGAGATCAGCGCTACAGCAGGATGTCACTCAGCCGCCCCACCTCACGGCAGCTTCCACCCGGCTCCAGCAGCGTGCTGGAGCCGGGTGGAAACTGCCGTGAGGTCGGGTGGCAGAGTGACATCCAGCTGCAGCGCTACTGTAGCGCTGATCTCCCTGTATGCCCGCCGGCTGTCCCCCCGTCTCCCTGCGGCTTTCCCCCTTGCCTCCTCTGGGTCCGCATCTCAGTCCGACATCATTTTGATGTCGGACTGAGATGGCCGAAAAGGTGGCCATAACCTGTGGTTGTGGCCCCGTTTTCGACATAAACACGTGGATCGGCAGCTATTCCGCTGATCAACGTGCTTTTTTTAAAATATTGATTTTTGTAAAATATTGAATAGGTCGAATCAGGATTCAACCTTAAAAAGTCGAAAACTGCCGTCTTGTCGACAGTTTTCGACTTTAATTGAATATACCCCCTGGTGTTGTGAAACTACAAGCTCCAGTATCCTTTGCCAGATGAGCTGGTAGGTGATAAATGGTAGGGTATGCGCCCAATTATTTTTACACAACACCTGGAGAGGCACAGGCTGCCCAAACTGGGCCTACAGTAATTTTAAAAATGATATACCTTGTCTGGTACTGCATCTTTTATGAGTTCACCATACATGTTAATAACCTGTGAAAGATAAAATTATTGTATATTAAATTAGCAAAATATTTATGAAGACCAACAATGTAAAAAGATTAAAAATAATGATAAAAAAAAACAGCAGAGTAATGATGTCACGTGCAATAGAGGCCATAGTTCCAGGCCACCTTGGCCTTTAGGTGATCAGCTATCTACCAAAGCTTGAAAATGTAAAGTTTAAGATGAGTATAGCAAAAATAATATTATATATATATATATATATATATATATATATATATATATATATATATATACACACACAAATAATAATAATAATTTAATTTATATAGCGCCCTTTCTCCAATAGGACTCAAGGCACTTATACGACAGCATATCGTATCTACTTGATATTGCAAATGGGACTTATTTGTAATAATATATATATTTGAATTTGGATGAGGCAGATTTTGATGCCAGACTTATAATCCACTGTAAGGGATGAGGTAGTGCAATTGCGATCAATAGCTGCAATGATCTTAAACTCATTCACTTCTCAGTACAATGTGAATATTCAGTTACAGGCAATAAGAAACAAAGAAAATCAATTTTCAAGTATAATGTTGTGTATGTACTGACGTAGGATGGTTGAGAAAAGGGGTGTGGAATAAAAGATCTACAGTAATAGCTAGACAGTCATCAGGTCGACCCCATAAAGGTCACCATGCATAAGGTCAGCAGGGTCCAAATGTCGACATGGAAAAAGTAGATAGTAGAAAAGGTAGACATGGAAATGGTCAATACAAAGAAAAAAAAAGTCAACACAAGCTTCTTGGGCATTTTGGGTGCCATTTTGTACATCTCATCATCTGTGACCAGTGTAAATGTTTACCCTTATGGGCTTGCTTTGGGTAAGGCTACTATTCCTAGTCGTAGTCCACATGGCTGGTAAATCAAGCAAAACAGAAAAAAAAACCTTGTGTTGACCACTGTCATGTTGACCTTTTGTACATGCTGACCTTTAACACCGTCTAATTTTTACCTGTTGACCTAATGCATGTCGACCATACGGTGCAAACCTACTGACTGTCTATCTAAACACTATCTATACACTGAAACCAGAACAAAAGAATGAGAGTGAGAGTTGGTTTGTGTGTTTCCTGTATAATCACAGAACAAGAAACAGGTGCGCCAGCCAGTGGTGTCAACACCAGATGCAACAAAAGGGAGTGGACTAATACAAGACACTGCAAACACAGGGAATTGTGGCATCTGAATTCAGAATCATGGGGCAGATGTATTAACCTGGAGAAGGCATAAGGAAGTGATAAACCAGTGATATGAGCAAGGTGATAAAGGCACCAGCCAATCAGCTCCAATATGTAAATTAACAGTTAGGATCTGATTGGCTGGTGTGTTTATCACCTTGCACATATCACTGGTTTATCACTTCCTTATGCCTTCTCCAGGTTAATACATCTGCCCCCATGTTCTCAGTAACAGACCCACCCTTCCCACTGGACCCTGTAAACTACTGCAGTGTGGTGGTAATCTTCAACTGATGTAACTTCTACTAATGAAATAAAATAAAATTAATACATGATATATTATATGCCAAAAAAAGATTAAACTAAATATTGTACATGTTCATTTCTCTGACGTCCTAGTGGATGCTGGGAACTCCGTAAGGACCATGGGGAATAGACGGGCTCCGCAGATACTGGGCACTCTAAAAGAAAGATTAGGTACTATCTGGTTCCTCCCTCTATGCCCCTTCTCCAGACCTCAGTTAGAATCTGTGCCCGGCCAAAGCTGGGTGCTCCTAGTGGGCTCTCCTGAGCTTGCTAGAAAGAAAGTATTTGTTAGGTTTTTTATTTTCAGTGAGATCTGCTGGCAACAGACTCACTGCTTCGTGGGACTGAGGGGAGAGAAGCAAACCTACCTGCGTGCAGCTAGCTTGTGCTTCTTAGGCTACTGGACACTATTAGCTCCAGAGGGTTCGAACACAGGGCCTGACCTCGATCGTCCGTTCCCGGAGCCGCGCCGCCGTCCCCCTTGCAGAGCCAGAAGACAAGGAGATGAAATCGGCGGCAGAAGACTCCAGTCTTCATTAAGGTAGCGCACAGCACTGCAGCTGTGCGCCATTGCTCCCACAGCACACCACACACTCTGGTCACTGTAGGGTGCAGGGCGCTGGGGGGGGGGGCGCCCTGGGCAGCAATAAGAATACCTTTTGGCTAGAGATGAGCGGGTTCGGTTTCTCTGAATCCGAACCCGCCAGAACTTCATGGTTTTTTTCACGGGTCCGAGCAGACTCGGATCTTCCCGCCTTGCTCGGTTAACCCGAGCGCGCCCGAACGTCATCATGACGCTGTCGGATTCTCGCGAGGCTCGGATTCTATCGCGAGACTCGGATTCTATATAAGGAGCCGCGCGTCGCCGCCATTTTCACACGTGCATTGAGATTGATAGGGAGAGGACGTGGCTGGCGTCCTCTCCATTTAGATTATAAGAGACTGAGAGAGATTTACTGGAGCTGACTAGGAGGAGTACTGTTACTGTAGAAGTGTAGAGACTGAGTGGAGAGAGTTTACTAGTGAGGACAGTGCAGTTTACTTTATAATCCGTTCTCTGCCTGAAAAAAGCGATACACAGCACACAGTGACTCAGTCACATACCATATCTGTGTGCACTGCTCAGGCTCAGGCCAGTGTGCTGCATCATCTATTATCTATATATAATATTATATATATCTGTCTGACTGCTCAGCTCACACAGCTTATAATTGTGGGGGAGACTGGGGAGCACTACTGCAGTGCCAGTTATAGGTTATAGCAGGAGCCAGGAGTACATAATATATTATATAGTGAGTGACCACCAGACACACAGTGCAGTTTATTTAATATATCCGTTCTCTGCCTGAAAAAAGCGATACACACAGTGACTCAGTCAGTCACATACCATATCTGTGTGCACTGCTCAGGCTCAGGCCAGTGTGCTGCATCATCTATTATCTATATATAATATTATATATATCTGTCTGACTGCTCAGCTCACACAGCTTATAATTGTGGGGGAGACTGGGGAGCACTACTGCAGTGCCAGTTATAGGTTATAGCAGGAGCCAGGAGTACATAATATATTATATAGTGAGTGACCACCAGACACACAGTGCAGTTTATTTAATATATCCGTTCTCTGCCTGAAAAAAGCGATACACACAGTGACTCAGTCAGTCACATACCATATCTGTGTGCACTGCTCAGGCTCAGGCCAGTGTGCTGCATCATCTATTATCTATATATAATATTATATATATCTGTCTGACTGCTCAGCTCACACAGCTTATAATTGTGGGGGAGACTGGGGAGCACTACTGCAGTGCCAGTTATAGGTTATAGCAGGAGCCAGGAGTACATATTATATTAAAATTAAACAGTGCACACTTTTGCTGCAGGAGTGCCACTGCCAGTGTGACTGACCAGTGACCTGACCACACTGACCACCAGTATAGTTAGTAGTATACTTATATTGTGATTGCCTGAAAAAGTTAAACACTCGTCGTGTGACTTCACTTGTGTGTTTTTTTTTTTTTTATTCTATAAAAATAAAACTCATTCTGCTGACAGACAGTGTCCAGCAGGTCCGTCATTATATAATATATAATATATACCTGTCCGGCTGCAGTAGTGATATATATATATTTTTTATATCATTTATCATCCAGTCGCAGCAGACACAGTACGGTAGTTCACGGCTGTGGCTACCTCTGTGTCTCTGCACTCGGCAGGCAGTCCGTCCATAATTGTAATACCACCTAACCGTGGATTTTTTTCATTCTTCTTTATACATACATAGTTACATAGACATCTTCTCTTTATCAACCAGTCTATATTAGCTGCAGACACAGTACAGTACGGTAGTTCACGGCTGTGGCTACCTCTGTGTCTGCACTCGGCAGGCAGTCCGTCCATAATTGTATACCACCAAACCGTGGTTTTTTTTCATTCTTCTTTATACATACATAGTTACATAGACATCTTCTCTTTATCAACCAGTCTATATTAGCTGCAGACACAGTACAGTACGGTAGTTCACGGCTGTGGCTACCTCTGTGTCTGCACTCGGCAGGCAGTCCGTCCATAATTGTATACCACCTAACCGTGGATTTTTTTCAGTCTTCTTTATACATACATAGTTACATAGACATCTTCTCTTTATCAACCAGTCTATATTAGCTGCAGACACAGTACAGTACGGTAGTTCACGGCTGTGGCTACCTCTGTGTCTGCAGTCGGCAGGCAGTCCATAATTGTATACTAGTATCCATCTCCATTGTTTACCTGAGGTGCCTTTTAGTTGTGCCTATTAAAATATGGAGAACAAAAATGTTGAGGTTCCAAAATTAGGGAAAGATCAAGATCCACTTCCACCTCGTGCTGAAGCTGCTGCCACTAGTCATGGCCGAGACGATGAAATGCCAGCAACGTCGTCTGCCAAGGCCGATGCCCAATGTCATAGTACAGAGCATGTCAAATCCAAAACACCAAATATCAGAAAAAAAAAGGACTCCAAAACCTAAAATAAAATTGTCGGAGGAGAAGCGTAAACTTGCCAATATGCCATTTACCACACGGAGTGGCAAGGAACGGCTGAGGCCCTGGCCTATGTTCATGGCTAGTGGTTCAGCTTCACATGAGGATGGAAGCACTCAGCCTCTCGCTAGAAAAATGAAAAGACTCAAGCTGGCAAAAGCAGCACAGCAAAGAACTGTGCATTCTTCGAAATCCCAAATCCACAAGGAGAGTCCAATTGTGTCGGTTGCGATGCCTGACCTTCCCAACACTGGACGTGAAGAGCATGCGCCTTCCACCATTTGCACGCCCCCTGCAAGTGCTGGAAGGAGCACCCGCAGTCCAGTTCCTGATAGTCAGATTAAAGATGTCAGTGTTGAAGTACACCAGGATGAGGAGGATATGGGTGTTGCTGGCGCTGGGGAGGAAATTGACCAGGAGGATTCTGATGGTGAGGTGGTTTGTTTAAGTCAGGCACCCGGGGAGACACCTGTTGTCCGTGGGAGGAATATGGCCGTTGACATGCCAGGTGAAAATACCAAAAAAATCAGCTCTTCGGTGTGGAGGTATTTCACCAGAAATGCGGACAACAGGTGTCAAGCCGTGTGTTCCCTTTGTCAAGCTGTAATAAGTAGGGGTAAGGACGTTAACCACCTCGGAACATCCTCCCTTATACGTCACCTGCAGCGCATTCATAATAAGTCAGTGACAAGTTCAAAAACTTTGGGTGACAGCGGAAGCAGTCCACTGACCAGTAAATCCCTTCCTCTTGTAACCAAGCTCACGCAAACCACCCCACCAACTCCCTCAGTGTCAATTTCCTCCTTCCCCAGGAATGCCAATAGTCCTGCAGGCCATGTCACTGGCAATTCTGACGAGTCCTCTCCTGCCTGGGATTCCTCCGATGCATCCTTGCGTGTAACGCCTACTGCTGCTGGCGCTGCTGTTGTTGCCGCTGGGAGTCGATGGTCATCCCAGAGGGGAAGTCGTAAGCCCACTTGTACTACTTCCAGTAAGCAATTGACTGTTCAACAGTCCTTTGCGAGGAAGATGAAATATCACAGCAGTCATCCTACTGCAAAGCGGATAACTGAGGCCTTGACAACTATGTTGGTGTTAGACGTGCGTCCGGTATCCGCCGTTAGTTCACAGGGAACTAGACAATTTATTGAGGCAGTGTGCCCCCGTTACCAAATACCATCTAGGTTCCACTTCTCTAGGCAGGCGATACCGAGAATGTACACGGACGTCAGAAAAAGACTCACCAGTGTCCTAAAAAATGCAGTTGTACCCAATGTCCACTTAACCACGGACATGTGGACAAGTGGAGCAGGGCAGGGTCAGGACTATATGACTGTGACAGCCCACTGGGTAGATGTATGGACTCCCGCCGCAAGAACAGCAGCGGCGGCACCAGTAGCAGCATCTCGCAAACGCCAACTCTTTCCTAGGCAGGCTACGCTTTGTATCACCGCTTTCCAGAATACGCACACAGCTGAAAACCTCTTACGGCAACTGAGGAAGATCATCGCGGAATGGCTTACCCCAATTGGACTCTCCTGTGGATTTGTGGCATCGGACAACGCCAGCAATATTGTGTGTGCATTAAATATGGGCAAATTCCAGCACGTCCCATGTTTTGCACATACCTTGAATTTGGTGGTGCAGAATTTTTTAAAAAACGACAGGGGCGTGCAAGAGATGCTGTCGGTGGCCAGAAGAATTGCGGGACACTTTCGGCGTACAGGCACCACGTACAGAAGACTGGAGCACCACCAAAAACTACTGAACCTGCCCTGCCATCATCTGAAGCAAGAAGTGGTAACGAGGTGGAATTCAACCCTCTATATGCTTCAGAGGTTGGAGGAGCAGCAAAAGGCCATTCAAGCCTATACAATTGAGCACGATATAGGAGGTGGAATGCACCTGTCTCAAGTGCAGTGGAGAATGATTTCAACGTTGTGCAAGGTTCTGATGCCCTTTGAACTTGCCACACGTGAAGTCAGTTCAGACACTGCCAGCCTGAGTCAGGTCATTCCCCTCATCAGGCTTTTGCAGAAGAAGCTGGAGGCATTGAAGAAGGAGCTAAAAGGGAGCGATTCCGCTAGGCATGTGGGACTTGTGGATGCAGCCCTTAATTCGCTTAACAAGGATTCACGGGTGGTCAATCTGTTGAAATCAGAGCACTACATTTTGGCCACCGTGCTCGATCCTAGATTTAAAGCCTACCTTGGATCTCTCTTTCCGGCAGACACAAGTCTGCTGGGGTTGAAAGACCTGCTGGTGACAAAATTGTCAAGTCAAGCGGAACGCGACCTGTCAACATCTCCTCCTTCACATTCTCCCGCAACTGGGGGTGCGAGGAAAAGGCTCAGAATTCCGAGCCCACCCGCTGGCGGTGATGCAGGGCAGTCTGGAGCGACTGCTGATGCTGACATCTGGTCCGGACTGAAGGACCTGACAACGATTACGGACATGTCGTCTACTGTCACTGCATATGATTCTCTCAACATTGATAGAATGGTGGAGGATTATATGAGTGACCGCATCCAAGTAGGCACGTCACACAGTCCGTACTTATACTGGCAGGAAAAAGAGGCAATTTGGAGGCCCTTGCACAAACTGGCTTTATTCTACCTAAGTTGCCCTCCCACAAGTGTGTACTCCGAAAGAGTGTTTAGTGCCGCCGCTCACCTTGTCAGCAATCGGCGTACGAGGTTACATCCAGAAAATGTGGAGAAGATGATGTTCATTAAAATGAATTATAATCAATTCCTCCGCGGAGACATTGACCAGCAGCAATTGCCTCCACAAAGTACACAGGGAGCTGAGATGGTGGATTCCAGTGGGGACGAATTGATAATCTGTGAGGAGGGGGATGTACACGGTGATATATCGGAGGGTGAAGATGAGGTGGACATCTTGCCTCTGTAGAGCCAGTTTGTGCAAGGAGAGATTAATTGCTTCTTTTTTGGGGGGGGTCCAAACCAACCCGTCATATCAGTCACAGTCGTGTGGCAGACCCTGTCACTGAAATGATGGGTTGGTTAAAGTGTGCATGTCCTGTTTTGTTTATACAACATAAGGGTGGGTGGGAGGGCCCAAGGACAATTCCATCTTGCACCTCTTTTTTCTTTTCTTTTTCTTTGCATCATGTGCTGATTGGGGAGGGTTTTTTGGAAGGGACATCCTGCGTGACACTGCAGTGCCACTCCTAGATGGGCCCGGTGTTTGTGTCGGCCACTAGGGTCGCTAATCTTACTCACACAGTCAGCTACCTCATTGCGCCTCTTTTTTTCTTTGCGTCATGTGCTGTTTGGGGAGGGTTTTTTGGAAGGGACATCCTGCGTGACACTGCAGTGCCACTCCTAGATGGGCCCGGTGTTTGTGTCGGCCACTAGGGTCGCTAATCTTACTCACACAGCTACCTCATTGCGCCTCTTTTTTTCTTTGCGTCATGTGCTGTTTGGGGAGGGTTTTTTGGAAGGGCCATCCTGCGTGACACTGCAGTGCCACTCCTAGATGGGCCCGGTGTTTGTGTCGGCCACTAGGGTCGCTAATCTTACTCACACAGCTACCTCATTGCGCCTCTTTTTTTCTTTGCGTCATGTGCTGTTTGGGGAGGGTTTTTTGGAAGGGACATCCTGCGTGACACTGCAGTGCCACTCCTAGATGGGCCCGGTGTTTGTGTCGGCCACTAGGGTCGCTTATCTTACTCACACAGCGACCTCGGTGCAAATTTTAGGACTAAAAATAATATTGTGAGGTGTGAGGTATTCAGAATAGACTGAAAATGAGTGTAAATTATGGTTTTTGAGGTTAATAATACTTTGGGATCAAAATGACCCCCAAATTCTATGATTTAAGCTGTTTTTTAGTGTTTTTTGAAAAAAACACCCGAATCCAAAACACACCCGAATCCGACAAAAAAAATTCGGTGAGGTTTTGCCAAAACGCGTTCGAACCCAAAACACGGCCGCGGAACCGAACCCAAAACCAAAACCCGAAAAATTTCAGGCGCTCATCTCTACTTTTGGCACAGTATGCACATAATACAGTCTGGAAAACTGTATATGTGCAAAAAACCCCGCCATTAAGACATACAAAACGCGGGAGAAGCCCGCCGCTGAGGGGGCGGGGCCTTCTTCCTCAGCACACCAGCGCCATTTTGTCTTCACAGCTCCGCTGGAAGGACGCTCCCGAGGCTCTCCCCTGCAGTATCCTGTACATGAAGGGTAAAAAATAGAGGGGGGGCACATACATTTAGGCGCAAATAAGATAATAAGCAGCTATTGGGAAAATTCACTCAGTATAGTGTACATCCCTGTGTTATATAGAGCTGTGGTGTGTGCTGGCATACTCTGTCTCTGTCTCCCCAAAGGACTTTCTGGGGTCCTGTCCTCAGTCAGAGCATTCCCTGTGTGTGTGCGGTGTGTCGGTACGGCTGTGTCGACATGATTGATGAGGAGGGTTACGTGGAGGCGGAGCAAGGGCAGATAAGTGTGGTGTCGCCCCCGACGGGGCCGACACCGGATTGGATGGATGTGTGGAAGGTCTTAACCGACAGTGCCAACTCCTTACATAAAAGGTTTGATGACGCAGCAGCCTTGGGACAGCCGGGATCTCAGCCCGCGCCTGCCCAGGCATCTCAGAGGCCATCAGGGGCTCATAAACGCCCGCTAGCTCAGATGGTAGACACAGATGTCGACACGGAGTCTGACTCCAGTGTAGATGAGGATGAGACAAATGCACAGTCTACAAAAGCCATCCGATGCAGGATTACGGCAATGAAAAATGTGTTGCACATTTCTGACATTAACCCGGTTACCACAAAAAAGGGTATTATGTTTGGGGAGAAAAAGCAGCCAGTGACTTTTCCCCCATCTGATGAGTTAAACGAATTGTGTGAAGAAGCGTGGGGTTCACCAGATAAGAAACTAGTAATTTCTAAGCGGTTACTAATGGCGTACCCTTTCCCGCCAACGGATAGGTTACGCTGGGAGACATCCCCTAAGGTGGACAAGGCGCTCACACGCTTATCAAAAAAGGTGGCACTGCCGTCTCAGGATACGGCCGCCTTAACGGAGCCTGCAGATAGAAAGCAGGAGGCTATCCTGAAGTCTGTGTATACACACTCAGGTACTATACCGAGACCTGCTATTGCTTCAGCATGGATGTGCAGTGCTGCAGCAGCGTGGTCTGATTCCCTGTCTGATAAATGCTGATTCTAAAAGGCACATGGAAATTTTGCCTTATAAGGGTGAGGAATTGTTTGGGGACGGTCTTTCGGACCTCGTATCCACAGCAACAGCTGGGAAGTCGACTTTTTTACCTCAGGTTCCCTCACAGCCTAAGAAAGCACCGTATTATCAAGTACAGTCCTTTCGGTCTCAGAAAGGCAAGCGGATCAGAGGCGCATCCTTTCTGCCCAGAGGCAGGGATAGAGGAAAGAAGCTGCACCAGGCAGCCAGTTCCCAGGAACAAAAATCCTCCCCCGCTTCCTCTAAGTCCACCGCATGACCCTGGGGCTCCACAGGCGGAGCCGGGTGCGGTGGGGGCGCGTCTCCGAAACTTCAGCAACCAGTGGGTTCGCTCACAAGTGGATCTCTGGGCTGTACAAATTGTATCTCAGGGATACAAGCTGGAGTTCGAGGCGACTCCCCCTCGCCGTTACCTCAAATCAGCCTTGCCAGCTGCTCCCAGGAAAAGGGAGGTAGTACTGGCGGCAATTCACAAGCTGTACCTCCAGCAGGTGATAATCAAGGTTCCCCTCCTTCAACAGGGACGGGGTTACTATTCCACAATGATTGTGGTACCGAAACCAGACGGTTCGGCGAGACCCATTCTAAATGTAAAATCCTTGAACACTTATATAAGGAAGTTCAAGTTCAAAATGGAATCGCTCAGGGCGGTTATTGCAAGCCTGGAAGAGGGGGATTTTATGGTGTCGCTGGACATCAAGGATGCTTACTTGCATGTCCCCGTTTACCCACCTCACCAGGAGTACCTCAGGTTTGTGGTACAGGATTGTCATTACCAATTCCAGATGTTGCCGTTCGGTCTGTCCACGGCACCGAGAGTATTTACCACAGTAATGGCCGA
The DNA here is from genome assembly GCF_028390025.1 of Pseudophryne corroboree. Lineage (NCBI taxonomy): Eukaryota > Metazoa > Chordata > Amphibia > Anura > Myobatrachidae > Pseudophryne > Pseudophryne corroboree. The sequence continues at coordinate 325,122,097 of NC_086447.1, read as the reverse complement.
AATGATGATACTCCTTCGGAAAAAGGGAGTTATAATTATCCCGTACTTGGACGATCTCCTTATAAAGGCGAGGTCCAGAGAGCAGTTGTTAGTCAGCGTAGCACACTCTCAGGAAGTGTTGCAACAGCACGGCTGGATTCTGAATATCCCAAAGTCGAAGCTGATTCCTGCGACTCGTCTGCTCTTCCTGGGCATGATTCTGGACACAGAACAGAAGAAGGTGTTTCTCCCGGTGGAGAAGGCCCAGGAATTGTCATCTCTGGTCAGGGACCTCCTGAAACCAAAACAGGTATCGGTGCATCACTGCACGCGAGTCCTGGGAAAGATGGTGGCTTCTTACGAAGCAATTCCCTTCGGCAGGTTCCATGCAAGGATCTTTCAGTGGGATCTGTTAGACAAATGGTCCGGATCGCATCTTCAGATGCATCGGTTGATCACCCTGTCCCCGAGGGCCAGGGTGTCTCTGCTGTGGTGGCTGCAGAGTGCTCATCTTCTCGTGGGCCGCAGATTCGGCATACAGGACTGGGTCCTGGTGACCACGGACGCAAGCCTCCGAGGATGGGGGGCAGTCACTCAGGGAAGGAACTTCCAAAGACAGTGGTCAAGTCAGGAGACTTCACTACACATAAATATACTGGAACTAAGGGCCATTTACAACGCCCTGAGTCAAGCAGAGCCCTTGCTTCAAAACCAACCAACATCACGGCGGTCGCCCATGTAAACCGCCAGGGCGGCACAAGAAGCAGGATGGCGATGGCAGAAGCCACAAGGATTCTCCGATGGGCGGAAAATCACGTGCTAGCACTGTCAGCAGTGTTCATTCCGGGAGTGGACAACTGGGAAGCAGACTTCCTCAGCAGGCACGACCTCCACCCGGGAGAGTGGGGACTTCATCCAGAAGTCTTCACGCAGATTGTAAACCGTTGGGAACGGCCTGTCAAAGTCAGAAAAATATCACGCTACACATTGCCATATTTGCACCTCATGCATGTCCCCGCTGCGCGTGCATGAGCTCTCCCGTGCGTGCGCATACTCGCTGTTGCGTGCACCCGCGGGAACACGGTATGCGCATTTACGGTAGAGTTTGTATACGTCTAGCGTGCGACTCAATCGTAACATATTTTAACCATATAATGTATTTTATAGATTATGGTCCCTTTGATAGAATCTGAAAGTTTAGTTAATGTAGCATGTTCATAGACAGAGAGATCCCTCTTTGTTTGATACGAAGGGTCAGACGGGTTATACAGTGGTGTTTAGTATCCATCGGAAGAGTATTTAATTAGCAATATTCCGGTGTTGGTTTGAAGCGGATTAATCGCTCGTGCGAATAGTTATGGACATAAGAAGTTTATGAACATTTACTGTATTTGCACTTTATTACCCATGCGGCGGGAAACCCAGTTTCCCTCCCACCTGAGCAGTTTGAAATAGTCACAGCCCACCTGTATGAACCAACCTATGACCTTTTGTTATAATGCAGAGACGAATTCCTGTGTCCAATGAACAATAAGAATGTAGGGACCATTGTACTGTACTGTGTGTAAGTGTATATAAAGACAAGCCAATCTGGGCCAGCTCTCTATTCTCTTCAACGGTTCTCATCACTGATAATCGGGAGCTGGATATCCAGAAGGCGCATGCGATTGTTTCCCTTTGTGCGTAAGTTTCTCTGCAATCATATTGTCTTTATTGTTATAAGCCATTCTCTCTCGTTCTCTCTCTCCTTCCCCCTTTAAAAGTAATTGTATCTTTATTGTATTTTATGTGTAGTTACTTGGTTAGATATTCTATGTTATTTTGGTAGTGTATAACTTGTACTGTATTATTCTTTTGCGATTGAACGTTCATTCATTTCCTTAAAAGGCGTTAGACCCTTAGACCGGTATTTGAGTGTTTATTATATTACAGAGGGTAATAGGAGCGTCTCTATCGCTCAAACAGCTTTAGTGTAAACAAGGTTAAGCAGCGTTATATCACTACAGTGTTTCAGTACAAGGCCTACAGTATAAATATATCCTGTGTGTTACATTCAAGGTCTACTGATTGTTATCTTGTGAGCGTCTGCGCCGCTCGTGATCTCCTCGTGGTCTCGAGCGTCCGCTACGCTGATAGCGTAGCATTACGGTAGTCGCTCACCTACAGTGTGCCCGATACCAACAGCGTATTCTCGCGAGCGTTTGTGTCGCTCGAGCGGCTCGCTCCCGATACAGCGTCCGCTACGCTAAGAGCGTACCCTTACGGTACCTCGTGCGCCAATTGCGTACTGTGTTCTTTAACCTTTTAGAGTGTTTTAAATAAGATAAATATTAGGCTTTATCAATTGGCGGCTCGTCCGTCCTTCACATATCTGCACTAGGTAATTTCAGCAGACATTATCGGTCAGCAAAGGGCGGGAGGTAATATTCCTCGTAGTGCTGACCAGATAAGCGTCTGCTTCGCTTAGTAAAGGGTGCTGAAGGAATCCGGAACCGGAGGTAAGAACAATACGCTAGTGTCTTTTAAAACTGTTTTTTTTTTCTGTTCTGTCTTGCGTACGCACGCACGCACGCATACATCTGCATTTCTTTTCATTCGTGTATTTTCACATATCACTCTCCTGGTTGCCATTTCACAATTGATAACGTGCTAAGAAAGATTTGTTGCTATTAGTAGTTAAAGAGTAAAAGTAATACATTAAGGGGTAATTTGTAAAGCACGCACACAGCTTTGCCTAAGATACAAGGAGAGACTTGTGTGGTGCTCGGTAGATGAATACAATAAAAAATCATCTACATTGATAAACGTGTTAATTGTATTTCTGTGGACATATCTGGCCGGCATACACGTGTCTCTAACAAAAGGGTGAGACTAGTGTACGCAACACAAAGGCCGACGCACGTAGCGTATATTACGCAACGGAGCGTCCGGGTACGCCCACATAATTCAAAACACACGATAGTATTATTTTTAACAGGCGAAAAGGAGGCAACGCGATAAATAGCGCAAGTCAATTTTAGTGTCCAAAATTTTAAGCGAATAGATCCTTCTCCAATTTGCGACTCATCTGGTCTAGACTGTTTACTGAATGAAAGGAATTTCTGCGCAGAAATAAAAATTAAAGTGTACATGTGGTGAGTGTTTGTATATATAAGTTTTTACAATTTTTGGGTTGAACCACAAGAAGTCGAGTTCTCGTGAGGTACATACATGTAAGTGACGTGCATGGTGGCTTGGGAGGCATCCCTTGTTAAACATAAATTTGAGCATTAGAGTATAGCAGACCAGGTGGTCTACTGTAGCACAGACCAGGAGGTCCGGAACAGACCAGGAGGTCTAGGTACAGCAGACTAAGAAGTCCGCTATAGAGAAAAGTAGCACAACACCAGGAAGGGTTGGTGCGGAACCCATATAGGCCATTAAAGCTCTGGCTGAAGGAATTTGCAGCCGTAATTTTCGATTCCACTGGTCGCTCCGCACATAAGATTAGTTGCTTATGTGCAGAACGATTGTACCGCACGTAATTGTGTGCATTAGTTAGTAACCTGACCAGTACCATTTGCGTACGAAAGGGGTCATAAACGCTATTTGTACACTCTAACGTGATTTGTGTAATTTTTTTTATTTTAAGGGAGGTTCGCTAGTCACTTGGGAACTATCCAACAACCAATAGTTACTGGAAAGGGTTAAGTGCTCTTCGGATCACACCCGCAGGTTCCAGTAAATAGCGGTTCAGGTCGCAGGGGCCCTAGGTCGAGTACGCCAGCGCTAAAGTAGTGTGTAGGCGTATTGGTCGGCGTGGGCGAGTGAGTGGAGTACTCGGTAAACTGCCACCGTCGGCCTACCCCGGACATCTTGGTTTTTGTAAGGTTTAGCTGAAGACCCTGATTTGAAGATCAGAGGTAGTGAAAGCAACACCTGCAAGTATGGGGGCCAGTTGTTCAGGTAGGGGGCGATCAACCTCGGTTCGGGTTGATTCAGTAAACCGGCCAATCGGGTCGGCAAGGTATGTAATGTGTGAAAAATGCGGTTCACACACACAGGTTTTATGTGATGAATGGGAAAGGATGACTGTGCATGACGGGGAAAAGTTTCCCCAGGTAGGTAGTTTTAGCCCAGATGTGTTACAAAATCTTAGGAGAAGGATATGTCTCATTAAATCAACAAAGAGACGGATCAAACATTATGACTACTTACAGTTATGGCAACAGGAGGGTGAAATACAGAGAGGATTGGCTCAGGCGGCTGGATCTAACCCTATCAGGAAACGGATAGCTACGGCACCACCGCCACCTTACATAACGGGAGAGAAGTTGGTTGCAGAGAATGACGCACTAATGTGTGATAAACAGGCACTTAGTAACTGTATAAATGTTAAGGATAATATGAATAAGATGAGTAATGCAAATATTAACCCGTGCAAGTTGTACCCTGTTTTAAACTTTCTCCAGGAGTGTGATCAAGAGGACGAGTCAACAACACTATCGGCACTCTCTCTAGCAGCCACCATATCAGAAACAGCAGTGGGCACGACCCAACCCGTAAGATTAGTATCCAAGGCCCCTAGCGGAGGGACAGGTGAGGTCGTATCAACGGGTAAGTACGGCACCATACACTATGCTGAAACCATTTCACCACAGGCTGTAGAATCTACTCAGAATGATGTTATTAGGCTTAATCCCGTTAGGGTAATAGCAGTGCCAAATGGGAAAACGGACACTTCAGGAGTCACTCCTGTCAGAAACATTGCCATGCACTGCCCGTTTTCCCGAATGGAATTAAGAACAATAGTGTCTGAATTCCCTGATCCTAGGAAAGATCTAGTTGCTAGTCAGAAATACATTAGAGAGCTAGGGAATACTGTGGAGCCCAATAACAAAGACTGGCAGATATTGCTGAGGGCATGTTTACCCTCCAATGTCGACTCAGCAAGATTTTTAGCTGACTGTAAATTAGATGAGGATGTACCCCTTACGGATGTGTACAACCAAGACAATGTAAAGAGAATAAATTTACAGTTAAAAGAGTATTTCCCAGCTGTTGTCAAATGGAACAAGATTTTCTCCATTAAACAAAAAGAGGCAGAAACAGCTGCTGACTATTTTCACAGGGCAATACAGGAAATGGCCAGGTATACAGGCATAGAAGACATTAAGACAAATGTAAATCATAGAGAAGTAGCAGTCTCGGTGTTAATGGATGGTTTAAAGGAGGAATTGAAGACAAGGGTACAGACCACGCAACCATGTTGGCGAGGTCTGTCGGTGGCTACTTTGAGAGAGGCCGCTATTGATCACGATCGGAATATCACCAGACACAGGGAGTCACAAAGTGATAAGTTAATGGCCGTAAGTATACAGGCCCTGACCACAAGGCAACCTTTGTATAAATCTCCAAACCCTGTGGGTAAGTCAAATGTGGTAACTTGTTATTCCTGTCATAGAGAGGGACATTTTGCACGAGACTGTAGAGTGAAAAACACACAAAAATCATATCAACCCCCTAGACAACGACATGACACACGAAATTGGGATCAAGGACCGAAGGGGCGGAGCTATGAGCCACATGCAGGGGAAACAAAAAGGTATCCCCCAAGAAGAGACTGGCAAATCTCTGATAGTTCCCATCTACCCCCACCACAAGTAATTGCTGCCAGCGCGATTCAGGGAGGTCACCATACCCAATAGGGGTGTGGCCACACCTGTAATCTGCAGCCAGTGAAATTGATTGCAAGCCTTAGAAGTGAACCCGAGGTCACAATTGATGTAGCTGGTAAATCATTAAACTTCCTTGTAGATACGGGGGCGGCCAAATCAGTGATAAATTCGACAGTGGGCATGAGAACCACTGGTAAGACAATTCCAGCCATGGGAGTAACGGGAGTAGTCCAGCACTACCCTGTTAGCAAACCAGCAGAGATTACAATAGGGCCTTTGCATACCAAGCATTCCTTTTTGCTGGCGGCATCGGCACCGACTAATCTCCTGGGAAGAGATTTATTGTGTAAAATGGGGTGCGTCATTTATTGTACTCCTGAAGGTGTATTCTTAGACATACCTGAGAATCACGCTCAGGAAGAGCGAGACATGCTAGACTCCCCATCAAAATTAATGTCACATACTGTTATGATAAATAGAAATCCATCCCAGGTAGAAGAAATGACATCCCAAATACCAGAGTCACTTTGGACTAAAGATGGACAAGACACTGGATTAATGGCAAACGTAGCTCCAGTAGTTGTACAAGTAAAAGATGGTAGGATAGCTCCAAAAATCCCACAATACCCTCTGAAGCCAGAGGTGGAATTAGGAGTATACCCCGTAATAGAGCGCTTGCTACAACAGGGCATTCTGGTAAGAACATCCAGCACTGCCAATAGTCCCATCTTCCCTGTGAAAAAGAGTGGGGGGAGGGGTTACAGGCTAGTACAGGATCTAAGGGGGATTAACAAAATAGTTGAGAGTCAGTTCCCCGAAGTGCCAAATCCAGCTGTCATCCTTATGCAGATCCCTCCCACTGCGAAATTTTTCACTGTTATTGACCTCTGCTCCGCCTTTTTCTCGGTACCCCTGCATCCTGACAGCCAATATTTGTTTGCATTTACATACAGAGGAGTCCAATACACATGGACTCGATTACCAAAAGGTTTCATAGACAGTCCAAGTATATTTTCACAGGCTTTGCATGATTGTTTACAGTCTTTCCAACCAGAGAGTGGATCAATATTGATACAGTATGTGGACGATTTACTCTTGTGTTCAGATTCACTGGAAGCGTCCCTGAAAGATACGAAACAGCTCCTGTTTCATCTTTCAGACACAGGACACAAGGTTTCCAAAGACAAATTACAATTATGCCAGCCTAAAGTAAAATATCTGGGACACTGTCTAACACAAGGACTGAGACACCTGACCGCTGATAGAATTCAAGCAATTAGAGACATGACTCTGCCACAAACCCAGCAACAGATCAGAACGTTTTTAGGAATGTGTGGGTATTGCCGTAACTGGATCCCAGGGTTTTCCATTCTAGCATTACCTTTGCAGGAGATGGTTTCATCAAACAAACCTGATCGGATTTCGCATACAGACGAATCCGAGATGGCATTTGAGAGACTTAAACAGTGCCTAACGCAGGCACTAGCATTAGGTATGCCAGACTATGGGAAACCCTTTGAGCTGTACGGAACAGAAATTGCTGGTTGCGCGGCAGGCGTCCTAACCCAAAAGCACGGTGATGCCAGCAGGCCGGTAGCATACTACAGCGCTCAGCTAGACACGGTAGCGCGATCCCTCCCCACATGCTTGCGAAGTGTCGCTGCGATAGCATTGCTAGTTACAAAAAGCGAAGATGTAGTGCTAGGACACAACCTCACAATTCATACACCACATGCAGTGTCAGCCTTGCTGAATTCTGCCCAAACCAGGCACGTCTCATCAGCGCGGTTTACAAGATGGGAATTGGCATTAATGGCCCCCGTAAACATCACCATAAAGAGATGCAGTGCATTAAATCCTGCAACATATCTCCCAGGTGTGCCTGGACAGGCACAAAGGGTGGAGGATGAGAGTGATGGGGAAGGAGGATTTAATACAAGGGATGACACACATGATTGTATGGAATATTTGACCCAAAATTTCACGGCAAGGCCTGACATCAGTGACAACCCACTGGAAGATGTAGATCTTACTTTCTACACTGACGGTAGTTGTCACAGACAGACGGACTCGGGAGACTTGTGTACTGGATACGCAGTTGTAGATGACCAAGGCACCATAGAAGCAGAACCGCTAGGCCCACCTCACTCAGTCCATTTTGCTGAACTGGTTGCCCTGACCAGAGCATGTGAATTGGCTAAGGGCAAGTCAGCCAATATCTACACCGATTCTAGATACGCCTTCGGGGTAGTCCATGATTTCGGAGCCCTATGGCGCCTCAGAAATTTCATGACGGCAGCTGGTACACCGATAGCGCATGCAGCTCACATCAAAAGGCTTCTAACAGCGATACAGGAACCCGACAGAGTGGCTGTTATCAAGTGTAAAGCACATACATATAGCCAAGACCCAGTATCACTTGGTAACAGCCGAGCAGACGAAGCTGCTAAGTTAGCAGCTGGTACCCCCAGACAGACAGACACCACACAATTGATGGTATTCAATACCATCAACACACAGAAGTTGTGTGAAATGCTAAATGTGTGTTCCACACAGGAAAAGGCAGTTTGGAGGTCAAAAGGATATGGCCAGGAGTCCTCAGGACTCTGGACAGATGGACAGGGTAAACCAGTGGCACCCAGAGCATACCTTCCATGTTTAGCTGAAGCAGCACATGGGCTGACTCATCTGGGCAAGGAAGGAATGTGCAAGTTGGTAAGAGCATATTGGTGCGCCCCAGGATTCTCATCCCATGCAGGTAAGAGAGCAATGTCATGCCTTACCTGCTTGAGGAAGAACATCGGAAAGGCAATACCAACAGAACCATCTCATATCCCACCTACAGGCGGCCCTTTTCAGGTAATACAGATTGATTTTATACAATTACCCCCTTGTCGAAATTTGAAATATGTACTTGTTTGTATAGATGTGTTTTCAAATTGGGTCGAAGCATTTCCTGCGGCCACAAATACCGCTATGTTTACTGCTAAGAAAATTGTGCAGGAATTTGTGTGTAGATACGGTATCCCTAGAATAATTGAAAGTGATAGGGGTACCCATTTTACAGGTGATGTCTTTCAAGGAATGTGTAAGTTGATGGGAATTGATAGTAAGCTGCACACTCCGTACCGCCCCCAGGCGAGTGCGAAAGTAGAAAGAGTGAACAGCACTATTAAAAATAAATTGAGCAAAGTTATGGCAGAAACAGGATTAACATGGCCAGAAGCTTTACCCATTGTACTATACAGCATCAGAACCACTCCCAGGTCCCCTCTTAATCTGTCCCCCTTTGAAATTCTGTTTGGTCGACAACCGCATGTTATGATTAACCCTCAGGATGATTTGAAGTGTAACAATGAAGTGACTGTAAAATACCTGGTTAACATGAGTAAACAGCTAAGGAATCAGAATGACAATCTGAAGTTAGTGATTCCTGATTTGCCAGATAGTAATTGTCATGACATTGAACCTGGGGATTATGTAATGATACGGAATTTTCTACGCTCAGGTTGCCTTATTGACAGATGGGAAGGACCATACCAAGTCTTATTGATTAGCACGACAGCATTAAAGGTTGCCGAGAGAGAGACTTGGGTTCATTCGTCCCATTGTAAGAAGGTTGCTGATCCAGAGAGGTCCCGTGATAAAGAACAGACGGTAGAGGAAGTTGTATCACTGGAGTGTCTGTTTCAGGAGGACTGAGACGGCACCTGAGCATTGAGAATAATAAGATCATTGGCAGTTGTCAATTCCCTGTCCCCTTTTATTGTTTTTCTCCACTTCCCATCCCATCTCCCTCAATTGTTTCTTTCCCCCTTCTCATCCTTCTCCATTTCCTCCAATAAGATGGACTTGCCCCAAGAGACTGTGATCCGGATTTTCCTGTTGACCATGATGTTGACCAGAACAGTCTGTTCCGGCGAGAGTACCATGGAGGTCGAGAGAGGTTCTGGAATGGGTTCTGATGACAGAGATGGAGGCGTAGATTTCCAAGAACAACATAATCACCGAGTAAAGGCGAGTATCAGAAAACGATCTGGTAGCATTGACAATAGAAGAAATTGTGAAGGATTGTTAGCTGAAGAGAACTGTATCTGTAGACTCTGTGACAGTGTAGTTGAGGATGGGTGTATCAAGAAATGCCAATCCAGTTTTAATATCCACATGGACCGGCATCCATTGAGTGACTATCACTCCTTAGTGGGTAAAGTGTTAAATCAGACAGATTGTTGGGTATGCTCTCAAGTACCTCAAGGCCATAGCAAATCAGGATTAGTGCCCTTCCCGTTAACTATAGGGGAGGTACTTGAGCTAAGTGGTGGGAGGCCGGTGGACAGGAGGTTTAATATCTCCAGTCCTCCTAGTTTGAAGCTCCACCAATATCATGTGGATAGATCCCTAGTATGTTTTAACATTTCCAATCCCCGAAAGCCGGGAAATTGAGAAGTGTCATGGAATAACCAAACCATGACCTTTTCATACAGAGCAGATAGAATGCCTACAGATACAGAACTTATACGCCACATAGCCGGTAGTGGAAAATATTTCCGATATAGGTATACCCTAGGAAGTAGGACCATGAGAGTTGGAGAGGTATCACCAGGATACTGTGCACATATAGTACAAACTGATACGTGTACTAAACAGATGGGAGAATTAGGGGTAGGAGATTGCATATGGAAAATGTGTAATATGGTAATGTCCTACTCCGTCCCATATGTTCTCCCCGATGATGCATATTTCATATGCGGGAGGAAGGCGTATAAGTGGCTTGCCCCAAACTCAGAAGGGTTATGTTACATTGGAAAAGTACTGCCTGAGGTAATGACCGTATCTCACACTAAAATGAAGGATATTCACCGCAGTGCCCAAGCTCCTTATACTCACACTCATTACGAGCACATCGTTAAACGGCACCTAATAGAAAGAACAGAGCATCCGGCCTCTGACCTGATCAATGAATCCACCGGGATTCAATTCCTAATCGCGTTAGATATCACTCGTACCGCCAGAGGAGTGATAAATTATAAATACAGGTTGAGTATCCCATATCCAAATATTCCGAAATACGGAATATTCCGAAATACGGACTTTTTTTGAGTGAGAGTGAGATAGGGAAACCTTTGTTTTTTGATGGCTCAATTTACACAAACTTTGTTTAATACACAAAGGTATAAAAAGTATTGTATTAAATGACCTTCAGGCTGTGTGTATAAGGTGTATATGAAACATAAATGAATTGTGTGACTGTACACACACTTTGTTTAATGCACAAATTTATTGAAAATATTGGCTAAAATTAACTTCAGGCTGTATGTATAAGGTATATATGAAACATAAATACATTCTGTGCTTAGATTTAGGTCCCATCACCATAATATCTCATTATGGTATGCAATTATTCCAAAATACGGAAAAATCCGATATCCAAAATACCTCTGGTCCCAAGCATTTTGGATAAGGGATACTCAACCTGTACATATCTGCGCTTGCAAATTTATTAGACAATATCACTGAAATGTATGATGACACATTTAGGTATACCGGAAGGGAGCTCCAAGCTTATAAAACAGAACTGGTTCAGCATAGGATGATTCTCAATTATCTCACAGCTGTGACAGGTGGGTATTGTGTTACCCTAGCAACTCAGTATGGAATAAAGTGCTGCACGTATATCACAAACAGCACCGAGGACCCGGTCGAGGTCATAGACCAAAAGATGGACGACATTTTGCAATTAAAATGGGAGTTCCGAAGGAAACACAATCTCACCCTTGCCGCTGTGGGTAATGAGCTGACCAGTTGGGTGTCATGGTTGAACCCACGAAATTGGTTCTCTGGTTTAGGAGAATGGACTCAAGGAATTATCATGGATGTAGGGAAATTCCTTTTGTGTATTCTGGGTGTCATCATATTGGTCGGTCTGATATTTAGATGCGTTCGGGTTTTAACAAAGTGTAAACGTAGCGCCCGAGTGATGAGTTTAAGGAGTGAAGATACTGTAATAACAACAACTGATTTGATTTATGACCCAACGATAGAGACAATGTTGTGATGAAAATGTGATTCCACGGTCCGTTTCTTTCACCCGTTTCTCCTTTGTTTCTCTCCAAGGTAAAAAGACATCCGCTTGGAAGAAGAATTTGACAACCTTTTACACAGACAACTGATGGACTATGCCATAGACCCCCCATATCCCTAGTATCTTTTAATTTTACGCTAGCCCAACACTTTTTGTAAGTCTATGGACATTGATAAAGCTTTGCTTGCGTTTATTGGCAAAAGCACAAAGAGACTACAGTCAACATGTACATCAAGACAAGACACAAGACAAGACCTCAATCGGCAAAAGTATATTAAACTCACATAGTTTATCACTGCATTTACCATAATTGTTCTTAATCTTCATCTCTACAACCTTCAGGTAATGACACACATAGTCGATAGGGAATACAGACACAGATATCAGCACCCACATATCCCCCCTACTCATGTATCATCAACTAAAATGTGCTCCCCCATTTTGTTGCAACCAAAAGCCGAAAAGAGCTCGGTAAAGTTTGACAGCCCATCCACAGACCCGTACCACGGGATAAGAAGGAATTCAAATGTATACTTCGCAATACCTCGAAGCTTGATTTAAAACACGTACGGCACGATGATACATGACCCCCCAAACATGGATTCATACACACATGCTTCTGCTATCTCACTAGGTCATACCCTTTTCCTACCTTCTCCTCTCCTCCCCTACCCAATCATAGAAATCATGACATATATTTTTCTCTTTTTGAAATGTTTTAGAAAGTGGCAGTTATTGGTGACTGCCAAAGGGTGGACTGTCAAAGTCAGAAAAATATCACGCTACACATTGCCATATTTGCACCTCATGCATGTCCCCGCTGCGCGTGCATGAGCTCTCCCGTGCGTGCGCATACTCGCTGTTGCGTGCACCCGCGGGCGCACGGTATGCGCATTTACGGTAGAGTTTGTATACGTCTAGCGTGCGACTCAATCGTAACATATTTTAACCATATAATGTATTTTATAGATTATGGTCCCTTTGATAGAATCTGAAAGTTTAGTTAATGTAGCATGTTCATAGACAGAGAGATCCCTCTTTGTTTGATACGAAGGGTCAGACAGGGGTTATACAGTGGTGTTTAGTATCCATCGGAAGAGTATTTAATTAGCAATATATCGGTGTTGGTTTGAAGCGGATTAATTGCTCGTGCGAATAGTTATGGACATAAGAAGTTTATGAACATTTACTGTATTTGCACTTTATTACCCATGCGGCGGGAAACCCAGTTTCCCTCCCACCTGAGCAGTTTGAAATAGTCACAGCCCACCTGTATGAACCAACCTATGACCTTTTGTTATAATGCAGAGACGAATTCCTGTGTCCAATGAACAATAAGAATGTAGGGACCATTGTACTGTACTGTCTGTAAGTGTATATAAAGACAAGCAGATCTGGGCCAGCTCTCTATTCTCTTCAACGGTTCTCATCACTGATAATCGGGAGCTGGATATCCAGAAGGCGCATGCGATTGTTTCCCTTTGTGCGTAAGTTTCTCTGCAATCATATTGTCTTTATTGTTATAAGCCATTCTCTCTCGTTCTCTCTCTCTCCTTCCCCCTTTAAAAGTAATTGTATCTTTATTGTATTTTATGTGTAGTTACTTGGTTAGATATTCTATGTTATTTTGGTAGTGTATAACTTGTACTGTATTATTCTTTTGCGATTGAACGTTCATTCATTTCCTTAAAAGGCGTTAGACCCTTAGACCGGTATTTGAGTGTTTATTATATTACAGAGGGTAATAGGAGCGTCTCTATCGCTCAAACAGCTTTAGTGTAAACAAGGTTAAGCAGCGTTATATCACTACAGTGTTTCAGTACAAGGTCTACAGTATAAGAATATCCTTTCTGTGTGTTACATTCAAGGTCTACTGATTGTTATCTTGTGAGCGTCTGCGCCGCTCGTGATCTCCTCGTGGTCTCGAGCGTCCGCTACGCTGATAGCGTAGCATTACGGTAGTCGCTCACCTATAGTGTGCCCGATACCAACAGCGTATTCTCGCGAGCGTTTGTGTCGCTCGAGCGGCTCGCTCCCGATACAGCGTCCGCTACGCTAAGAGCGTACCCTTACGGTACCTCGTGCGCCAATTGCGTACTGTGTTCTTTAACCTTTTAGAGTGTTTTAAATAAGATAAATATTAGGCTTTATCAGGCCACAGGTGGACATGATGGCGTCCCGCCTCAACAAAAAGCTAAAAAGATATTGCGCCAGGTCAAGGGACCCTCAGGCGATAGCTGTGGACGCACTAGTGACACCGTGGGTGTACCAGTCGGTTTATGTGTTCCCTCCTCTTCCTCTCATACCAAAGGTACTGAGGATAGTAAGAAAGAGAGGAGTAGGAACTATACTCATCGTTCCGGATTGGCCAAGAAGAACTTGGTACCCAGAACTACAAGAAATGATCTCAGAGGACCCATGGCCTCTGCCTCTCAGACAAGACCTGTTACAGCAGGGGCCCTGTCTGTTCCAAGACTTACCGCGGCTGCGTTTGACGGCATGGCGGTTGAATGCCGGATCCTAACGGAAAAGGGCATTCCGGATGAAGTGATTCCTACGCTGATAAAGGCTAGGAAAGACGTGACAGCACAACATTATCACCGTATATGGTGAAAATATGTTGCTTGGTGTGAGGCCAGGAAGGCCCCTACAGAGGAATTCCAGCTGGGTCGATTCCTGCACTTCCTACAGTCAGGAGTGACTATGGGCCTAAAATTAGGATCCATAAAGGTCCAGATTTCGGCCCTATCTATTTTCTTTCAAAAAGAACTGGCTTCACTGCCTGAAGTTCAGACGTTTGTTAAAGGAGTGCTGCATATTCAGCCCCCTTTTGTGCCTCCAGTGGCACCTTGGGATCTTAACGTTGTGTTGGATTTCCTGAAATCCCACTGGTTTGAGCCACTTAAGACCGTGGAACTAAAATATCTCACGTGGAAAGTGGTCATGCTATTGGCCTTGGCTTCGGCTAGGCGTGTGTCAGAATTGGCGGCTTTGTCATGTAAAATCCCTTATCTGATCTTCCATATGGACAGGGCAGAATTGAGGACTCGTCCCCAATTTCTCCCTAAGGTGGTATCAGCGTTTCATTTGAACCAACCTATTGTGGTTCCTGCGGCTACTCTGGACTTGGAGGACTCCAAGTTACTGGATGTAGTCAGGGCTTTGAAAATCTATGTAGCCAGGACGGCTGGAGTCAGGAAAACTGACTCGCTGTTTATCCTGCATGCACCCAACAAGCTGGGTGCTCCAGCTTCAAAGCAAACTATTGCGCGCTGGATCTGTAACACGATTCAGCAAGCTCATTCTGCGGCAGGATTGGCGCATCCTAAATCGGTAAAAGCCCATTCCACAAGGAAGGTGGGCTCTTCTTGGGCGGCTGCCCGAGGGGTCTCGGCTTTACAGCTTTGCCGAGCTGCTACTTGGTCGGGTTCAAACACATTTGCTAAGTTCTACAAGTTTGATACCCTGGCTGAGGAGGACCTTGCCTTTGCTCATTCGGTGCTGCAGAGTCATCCGCACTCTCCCGCCCGTTTGGGAGCTTTGGTATAATCCCCATGGTCCTTACGGAGTTCCTAGCATCCACTAGGACATCAGAGAAAATAAGAATTTACTCACCGGTAATTCTATTTCTCGTAGTCCGTAGTGGATGCTGGGCGCCCGTCCCAAGTGCGGACTCTCTGCAATACATGTATATAGTTATTGCTTAACTAAAGGGTTATTGTTATGAGCCATCTGTTACTGAGGCTCAGTTGTTGTTCATACTGTTAACTGGGTATGGTTATCACAAGTTGTACGGTGTGATTGGTGTGGCTGGTATGAGTCTTACCCTGGATTCCAAATCCTTTCCTTGTTGTGTCAGCTCTTCCGGGCACAGTTTCCTTAACTGAGGTCTGGAGGAGGGGCATAGAGGGAGGAGCCAGTGCACACCAGATAGTACCTAATCTTTCTTTTAGAGTGCCCAGTCTCCTGCGGAGCCCGTCTACTCCCCATGGTCCTTACGGAGTTCCCAGCATCCACTACGGACTACGAGAAATAGAATTACCGGTGAGTAAATTCTTATTTTTTAACCTAGTCTACATGTATGAAGTGCAAAGTCTCAAAATAATGTAGTCAATTGCTCTGCCACAACATAAAAACATGAACTAAAACATTATACCTGATCATTGAGCCAATTCTGCCCTTCTAGAGTAGTCAGGTCATCCATATCAAGCATGTGTTTATTATAGATGATGCGAAAATTGCACGCACTAGATCTGGAATGCTTGGCTCTGAACTTTGCTATTTCCTTGCTAATGAAAGGTGCCCTGAGAGAGAAAACAATATTTTAGACTACTTTGAACTGCAAAGAATAATCTTTTAATTTCTGCAATAAATTGACCAAGTTAATCACCTTAACATAGAAGTCCCTAACAAAGGAACTACACATCCTAGCATGTACTGTCATAGTTTAGCATACCCGAAGACATAGGTCTGCAAACTCGGTCCTCATTACCCCGCACAGTGCATGTTTTGCAGGTCTCCTCACAAAATCACAAGTGAAATAATTAACTCCACCTGCGGACCTTTTACAATGTGTCTGTGAGTAATTAATACACCTGTGCTCCTACTGGATTTCCTGCAAAACATGCACTGTGTGGGGTAATGAGGACAGAGTTTGCAGACCTATGCCCTAAGAGCAAGACAGGGCATGCTGGAATATGTTGGTATATATAGTTCCACAGCTGCTGGAGTGCCAAACACTGCCCACTCCTGCAACAGAAAATAAAAATAATACTAAGCTGCTTTCCTTACATGCAACTGCAATCCCATGATGCCCTGTGAGTTTTGAAAATGTTGCAGGACACAACTTTTAATAGCTTTTTTTCATGGAAATAAATGTGGTCCACTCTCCACAGTAGATATATGCTAGAGGTCAATCACAGATTAAATGCATTAGAAACAAAATTGCAAACCTGTGAGTAAAGTCCATGTTGAAAACTTCTTTTAATCGAGTCAGTATATCCTTCTCAGAAAATGGAAACAAGCTACCATATTTCTTTATGACCTCATTTAGAACACCTTGAAATATATACAGAAGGAAAAAGGAATAGAAAACGGTCAGCTTTAAAAACATACAGAAATAGCAATACAGGTGGAGTATCCCATATCCAAATATTCCGAAATACGGAATATTCCGAAATACGGAATTTTGTGAGCGAGAGTGAGATAGTCAAACCTTTGTTTTCTGATGGCTCAATGTACACACACTTTGTTTAATACACAAAGTTAATAAAAATATTGTATTAAATGACCTTCAGGCTGTGTGTTTAAGGTGTATATGAAACATAAATGAATTGTGTGAATGTAGACACACTTTGTTTAATGCACAAAGTTATTAAAAATATTGGTTAAAATGACCTTCAGGCTGTGTGTATAAGGTATATATGTAACATAAATGCATTCTGTGCTTAGATTTAGGTCCCATCACCATGATATCTCATTATGGTATGCAATTATTCCAAAATACGGAAAAATCCGATATCCAAAATACCTCTGGTCCCAAGCATTTTGGATAAGGGATACTCAACCTGTACTTTGTTATTCATCAAAATATACGTTAACTAATATTGGGGCAGATGTATTAACCCAGAGAAGGGATAAAGAAGTGATAAACCAGTGGTAAGCGCAAGGTGATAACGCACCAACCAATCATTACCAATTTGAAAAATGACAGTTAGGAGCTGATTGGCTGGTGCGTTATCACCTTGCACTTATCACTGATTTAGCACTTCCTTATGCGATCTCCAGGCTTAATACATCTGCCCCCTGGAGTGTAAAACATAGCAAATGCCAGACTGAGGAAGGACTAGGAAACCCATAATCAGCTCCCAGTGTTGGTCATGTGTTTACCCTCATTCTAACGTGTTTCCTTCATCATTCACTCAAGAATAGAATTTGTAACAATGTTATGGAGATGAAAACGGATCCACCAGTTATATGTTTAACCCAGGGAGAGTATCAGACATGCGGATAAGAGATCCTGGAAACACAGTGCTGATTATGAATTTTATAAAATGTTGGCTGCAAACTGAAATGTTTTATAAAAAAATAGGACATGTTCATTTTGTTAGACTATATATATTTGCAACAGTAAGCATAACACTGATAACAACTGTGTTGGCTTAATACTTTCATATTTCCGGATGGCTTTTCAGCTGGGATGTACTAGATTGGAACTAATTTAGTAACATCCTCCCAAACTGTAAAAAGAAAACCCAAAAAAACAAAAAACAAACTAGTGACAGAAGGAATTGTATTTTTTAGCAAATTTGTGACTCTGTGCCATCTACTCCCTCATTTACTGTTTAATAAAAGTTATGTTAACCCTATAGGGGGGAAAGTAATAGGGTATGAGAATCAGGAAGTGAGAGATTTTGCATGGCAAAATTCATCTGGTTTTACCACGTAAATGATTGGCACTTTAAAAAAAAAAACATAAGAACTCTCAAATTCCCTCTTATAATGGCAAGAAAGAAAAAACACACATATACACACACACGCAACTCAATCACACAAGGCAAGACTCACTGTGACAAAAAGCAATTGTCCCCAGTCCACATTACATTTGCAGTCACAGTCTCAAGAAAAAAAACAGCACTCCGGGTCCAACAAATGAAACAGCAAAGAATATCGCAAAGACCCAAGCTGGAAATTATGACCCCTCAAATAATGCACAAATATATATATATATATATATATATATATATATATCCATGCAGAGGATCCGGCACTCCAACCATAAAAATTGTAGATGCTCTGGTGCCTTCTTTGAGGGGTCTGCGCCCCAGCACATGCAGCAAATAAACAGGAAGCGGCACTCAGAGACGTGGTAAGTAGTGCATAAATAAAGCAACCAAGCTTTAATATATCATCACATCATCAACGTTTCGGGGTTGTCCCCCTTCTATCCTGATGAAGGGGGACAACCCCGAAACGTTGATGATGTGATGATATATTAAAGCTTGGTTGCTTTATTTATGCACTACTTACCACGTCTCTGAGTGCCGCTTCCTGTTTATTTGCTATATATATATATATATATATATATATATATATATATATATATTAGAACAAAAAGCCCGGCACTCCCACAAAAAATATCAACTTGCCCCGGTGCCCTCAGGAACGATTGTCATAGAAGAGAAAAACTGCGGCACTCGGGGACTGATGAAAAGATGATGTATTCAGCAATACATAATTTAATTGATGTAGATGTAAATTATGTATTGCTGAATACATCATCTTTTCATCAGTCCCCGAGTGCCGCAGTTTTTCTCATATATATATATATATATATATATATATATATATATATAGTGTTCCTTCTAGGCGGTTTCAGCAGGGTGCTGCACCCTGCCCATTTTTGAAATGTGAAAAAGCACCCTGACCTTTTCCAGTGCACCCTGCAGGACCATAAATCGCCCCTTGTATACAGAATGTAACAGTCTGAGTACATGTTACAATATTGTCGTCTACTATTTTCCTTACCTCTGAAATTGGAACACAATTTCTATCCTTAGCCAACTGGATGGCAGAGGAGGCACTGTAAATAACACAGCACTCTGATAAAGAGGGAAAGAACAGGGTAAGCAGTGAGCATGTACTGCTTACAGTATTTCCCTAGTAGAACAGACTTATTTTTTTCCTATATATTTTAACCCATTGTTTAACTTTTCTGTTTTATAACGGATTATTAACTACTTCAGCACTGGAAAAGACATTTATAATTATCTACTTATGTATATGCTACAGCCGATCTTTCAAGAAGACTGGACATATACAGTATGTTTCTCAGTACAGATGTTAGGTGTCTTATATGTATGCATGGGTATATGATTTACTAAGGGCAAAATGTATGTACAAAAACTATAAACATATGCGCTATGCTTTGTGCGCAAAGAGTCACATCAAAAATGTGCCCTTCAAAATAAAAATGTGCCCTCTTCAATGCTCAGCACCCTGCCCTAAAAAAATCCTAGAGTGAACACTATATATAGACTCAAGAAAAAACAAGACTCAGGGTCCAGTAAATGAAACAGCAAAGCATGTATTCCAAAGAACATTTCAAAGCCACTGTAGCCTTTTCGTCAGGGTAACGCTGATGTGGCCTTGAAACATTGGTCTTTGGAATACATTCTTTGCTGTTTCATTTACTGGCCCATGAGTGCTGTTGTTCTTGAGACTATGGGGGCTATTCAAATGGGTGATAAAGAAAGGGTGCCTATTGTTGCTATTCAAATGTTCTGGTTGCCCTTTAAATATTGCGCTTGACGCGCCCAATTAGACAGAGTTTAGCCGCGTAAAGCAAAACCCATGTAAACTAATAGGCGCCACAGGGAAAAGCTCTGTTTGGTCGCCCAAACAGCCGACTTCTCACTCATTTCAGCTCGCAGTCTCCCAAGCTGCGAGCTGAAATGGGATTGCCGAGGCTAATGGGCGTCTGATCGGAGCAACATTTGAATAGCTCTGATTAACACCCATTAGTATTCCCCGCCTCACAAACATTTGAACAGCCCCCTATATGTGTGTGTGTTATATGAAGTGTCAGAATTTTCAGAGTTAAAATGCTAATGACTAAACATCCAGCCCGCATGGAAGCAGATGGTTGTGGCAGCTTCTGGTTCATGTACGGTGCATGGGAACAATCTGACAAAGACACAGGGCAATCTGAGACCCTATGGGGGGACTGACCAAAAGCTCTCTAGCCTGCCAATCTCAGTAAAAAAAGAAAACAAATTTGATCAAAGACCAGGCATTTTAAACAAACGCTAAAAAAACAAATAGTGCAGGACGGTACTGGGGGCTGGAGGTGAATGCTTGGAGGGCTGCTAGCAGACTGCCTGTTGCCCATCCCTTGTCTAGGGGACAAAGGTGTGTATTTCACTTTGAAATAGGTCTCATCCCTTGTGCTATGCTGGCAGAGTACACAGACGCAACACACCCATGTGCACAAAACAATAGAGCAAGTGGGGAGAGAGATGAGGGTAAGAGTGCAAGTTTTTGGGAAAGACCCTCATTCAGCAACTCACATTTTTGCAGACTGCAGAAATGTTGCTTACACCGAACGATATGGTTTTAACAAGATTGGGATGTGCTAAGAAAACACCTTGCTGTAAGAACTGTATTTATAAATAACTTTTTCTGTCATATAAATACAACGGTCTGAAACATTATGGGCCATATGCAATTGCGGTCGAATTGTCGCAAATGTCGAAAAACGGGGCATTTTCGACACAAAAAAAATGATTCGACAATGCAATACAGTACTTTTCGACAAAAAATACGGCCGTTTCAGATTCGACTTTTTGCAATTCGACATGTCTGCAATGGTAAAAATGCGGCTTTTCGACAAAAGTATATTCAATTGAAGAATGTCGATTCGACAACAGTGCTTTTCGCCAGTAATTTCATCAATTTCAGTCCGCCTCATTTTGCTGGCGGGATCTAATAAATTTTTTTGAAAACATGTTTTTTTTTTTATTGCTAATAGCATATCTATTTATATTAGAAGGGATTATCTACTTGGGTTTGTCTATTAGGAGCCACAAGTATTATTTAATAGATTTTTTAAAAGAATATATATATATATATTTTTTTTTTTTACTGACTAAAGTAATATGGAGAGATCAGAGCATGTTTTTCAGTGGGAAGGGCTGGGAATGGGTTAAAAATCAGGAAAAAAAATTGCGTGGGGTCCCCCCTCCTAAGCATAACCAGCCTCGGGCTCTTTGAGCCGGTCCTGGTTGTAAAAATACGGGGGGGGGGGGGAAATGACAGGGGATCCCCCATATTTTCACAACCAGCACCGGGCTCTGCGTCCGGTCCTGGTGCAAATAATACGGGGGACAAATGACGTAGGGGTCCCCCGTATTTTTCACACCAGCACCGGGCTCCACTAGCTGGAGAGATAATGCCACAGCCGGGGGACACTTTTATACCGGTCCCTGCGGCCGTGGCATTAAATCCCCAACTAGTCACCCCTGGCCGGGGTAACCTGGAGTGGGAACCCCTTAAATCAAGGGGTCCCCCCCTCCAGCCACCCAAGGGCCAGGGGTGAAGCCCGAGGCTGCCGCCCCCCCCATCCAAGGGCTGCGGATGGGAGGCTGATAGCCAAGTGACAAAATAAAGAATATTGTTTTTTGTAGCAGAACTACAAGTCCCAGCAAGCCTCCCCCGCGAGCTGGTACTTGGAGAACCACAAGTACCAGCATGCGGGGGGGAAACGGGCCCGCTGGTACCTGTAGTTCTACTGCAAAAAAAATACCCAAATAAAAACAATACACACACACACCGTGATAGTAAAACTTTATTACATACATGCACACCGATACACACATACCTATGTTGACACGCCGACTCTGTCCCCTGTGAAAATACGGGGGATCCCCTGTCATTTCCCCCCCCCCCCCCCCCCCCCCCCGTATTTTTACAACCAGGACCGGCTCAAAGAGCCCGAAGCTGGTTATGCTTAGGAGGGGGGACCCCACGCAATATTCTTTATTTTGTCACTTGGCTATCAGCCTCCCATCCGCAGCCCTTGGATGGGGGGGGGGGGGGGGGACAGCCTCGGGCTTCACCCCTGGCCCTTGGGTGGCTGGAGAGGGGACCCCTTGATTTAAGGGGTCCCCACTCCTCCAGGGCACCCCGGCCAGGGGTGACTAGTTGGGGATTTATGCCACAGCCGCAGGGACCGGTATAAAAGTGTCCCCCGGCTGTGGCATTATCTCTCCAGCTGGTGTGAAAAATACGGGGGACCCCTACGTCTTTTGTCCCCCGTATTTTTTGCACCAGGGACCGGACGCAGAGCCCAGTGCTGGTTGTGAAAATACGGGGGATCCCCTGTCATTCCCCCCCCCCCCCCCGTATTTTTACAGCCAGGACCGGCTCAAAGAGCCCGAGGCTGGTTATGCTTAGGAGGGGGGAACCCACACATTTTTTTTCTTGATTTTTTTAAACACTTTAGTGCCGTCCATGAAGTCGAATCCAGGACGCACACTATCGTTAATTGGTCCGTTTTTCGACAGTGGGACTGTAGAATCCGTTTTTTATTGAATATGTCGAATTCGGGTCCCGGCGGGAGGGTGTCTGACTGTCGAATTTAAAAACGGTCGCAATTGCATATACCCCTATGTAGTACACAGTCCTACATTTAATACTAGTACCATACAACATATAATGTAAGCAGTACCATTCACATAACAAAGGCAGCAAAAGCCCACCCAGTAATACCAGCAGTGCCAGCCTCTGCTGCTGTACTGCCTATTCACAAACACAAACTCTATAGAGTACATTCTGCCCAAGGTGATTTTCATGGACAGGAAATAAGAGCAGGAAAGAGATAAATACAAGAGTTCAGGCCACAAATCCAACTTCTATCTAACAGTGGGCGTGGATGGATCTATAGAAAGTTAGCATTAGGAATTCCGGGTCTCTGTGATAATTATGTGCCAGAGGAATGAGCACAGATTTAGTAACAGTGGTCTGAAAAAAATAAGAATTTACTTACCGATAATTCTATTTCTCGGAGTCCGTAGTGGATGCTGGGGTTCCTGAAAGGACCATGGGGAATAGCGGCTCCGCAGGAGACAGGGCACAAAAAGTAAAGCTTTAGGATCAGGTGGTGTGCACTGGCTCCTCCCCCTATGACCCTCCTCCAAGCCTCAGTTAGGATACTGTGCCCGGACGAGCGTACACAATAAGGAAGGATTTTGAATCCCGGGTAAGACTCATACCAGCCACACCAATCACACTGTACAACCTGTGATCTGAACCCAGTTAACAGTATGATAACAGCGGAGCCTCTGAAAAGATGGCTCACAACAATAATAACCCGATTTTTGTAACTATGTACAAGTATTGCAGATAATCCGCACTTGGGATGGGCGCCCAGCATCCACTACGGACTCCGAGAAATAGAATTATCGGTAAGTAAATTCTTATTTTCTCTATCGTCCTAGTGGATGCTGGGGTTCCTGAAAGGACCATGGGGATAATACCAAAGCTCCCAAACGGGCGGGAGAGTGCGGATGACTCTGCAGCACCGAATGAGAGAACTCCAGGTCCTCCTTAGCCAGGGTATCAAATTTGTAGGATTTTACCAACGTGTTTGCCCCTGACTAAATAGCCGCTCGGCAAAGTTGTAAAGCCGAGACCCCTCGGGCAGCCGCCCAAGATAAGCCCACCTTCCTTGTGGAATGGGCATTTACATATTTTGGCTGTGGCAGGCCTGCCACAGAATGTGCAAGCTGAATTGTATTACACATCCAACTAGCAATAGTCTGCTTAGAAGCAAGAGCACCCAGTTTGTTGGGTGCATACAGGATAACAGCAAGTCAGTTTTCCTGACTCCAGCCGTCCTGGAACCTATATTTACAGGGCCCTGACAACATCTAGCAACCTGGAGTCCTCCAAGTCCCTAGTAGGCGCAAGGCACCAAAATAAGCTGGTTCAGGTGAAACACTGACACCACCTTAGGGAGAGAACTGGGGACGAGTCCGCAGCTCTGCCCTGTCCAAATGGACAACCAGATATGGGCTTTTTTGAGAAAAAAACCACCAATTTGACACTCGCCTGGTCCAGGCCAGGGCCAAGAGCATGGTCACTTTTCATGTGAGATGCTTCAAATCCACAGATTTGACTGGTTTTAAACCAATGTGATTTGAGGAATCCCAGAACTACGTTGAGATCCCACAGTGCCACTGGAGGCACAAAAGGGGGTTGTATATGCAATACTCCCTTGACAAACTTCTGGACTCCAGGAACTGAAGCCACTTCTTTCTGGAAGAAAATCGACAGGGCCGAAATTTGAACCTTAATGGACCCCAATTTGAGGCCCATAGACACTCCTGTTTGCAGGAAATGCAGGAATCGACCGAGTTGAAATTTCTTCGTGGGGCCTTTCTGGCCTCACACCACGCAACATATTTTTGCCACATGTGGTGATAATGTTGTGCGGTCACCTCCTTTCTGGCTTTGACCAGGGTAGGAATGACCTCTTCCGGAATGCCTTTTTCCCTTAGGATCCGGCGTTCCACCGCCATGCCGTCAAACGCAGCAGCGGTAAGTCTTGGAACAGACATGGTACTTGCTGAAACAAGTTCCTTCTTAGCGGCAGAGGCCATAAGTCCTCTGTGAGCATCTCTTGAAGTTCCGGGTACCAAGTCCTTCTTGGCCAATCCGGAGCCATGAATATAGTTCTTACTCCTCTACGTCTTATAAGTCTCAGTACCTTAGGTATGAGAAGCAGAGGATGGAACACATACACCGACTGGTACATCCATGGTGTTACCAGAACGTCCACAGCTATTGCCTGAGGGTCTCTTAACCTGGCGCAATACCTGTCCCGTTTTTTGTTCAGACGGGACGCCATCATGTCCACCTTTGGTATTTCCCAACGGTTTACAATCATGTGGAAAACTTCCCGATGAAGTTTCCACTCTGCCGGGTGGAGGTCGTGCCTGCTGAGGAAGTCTGCTTCCCAGTTTCCATTCCCGGAATGAAACACTGCTGACAGTGCTATCACATGATTTTCCGCCCAGCGAAAAGTCCTTGCAGTTTTTGCCATTGCCCTCCTGCTTCTTGTGCCGCCCTGTCTATTTACGTGGGCGACTGCCGTGATGTTTTTCCCCCTGGATCAATACCGGCTGACCTTGAAGCAGAGGTCTTGCTAAGCTTAGAGTATTATAAATTTACCCTTAGCTCCAGTATATTTATGTGGAGAAAAGTCTCCAGACTTGATCACACTCCCTGGAAATTTTTTCCTTGTGTGACTGCTCCCCAGCCTCTCGGGCTGGCCTCCGTGGTCACCAGCATCCAATCCTGAATGCCGAATCTGCGGCCCTCTAGAAGATGAGCACTCTGTAACCACCACAGGAGAGACACCCTTGTCCTTGGATATAAGGTTATCCGCTGATGCATCTGAAGATGCGATCCGGACCATTTGTCCAGCAGATCCCACTGAAAAATTCTTGCGTGAAATCTGCCGAATGGAATTGCTTCGTAGGAAGTCACCATCTTTACCAGGACCCTTGTGCAATGATGCACTGATTTTAGGAGGTTCCTGACTAGCTCGGATAACTCCCTGGCTTTCTCTTCCGGGAGAAACACCTTTTTCTGGACTGTGTCCAGAATCATCCCTAGGCACAGCAGACGTGTCGTCGGGATCAGCTGCGATTTTGGAATATTTAGAATCCACCCGTGCTGTTGTAGCAGTATCCGAGATAGTGCTACTCCGACCTCCAACTGTTCCCTGGACTTTGCCCTTATCAGGAGATCGTCCAAGTAAGGGATAATTAAGACGCCTTTTCTTCGAAGAAGAGTCATCATTTCGGCCATTACCTTGGTAAAGACCCGGGGTGCCGTGGACAATCCAAACGGCAGCGTCTGAAACTGATAGTGACAGTTCTGTACCACGAACCTGAGGTACCATTAGTGAGAAGGGCAAATTTTGGACATGGAGGTAAGCATCCCTGATGTCTCGGGACACTATATAGTCCCCTTCTTCCTGGTTCGTTATCACTGCTCTGAGTGACTCCATCTTGATTTGAACCTTTGTAAGTGTTCAAATTTTTTTAGATTTAGAATAGGTCTCACCTAGCCTTCTGGCTTCAGTACCACAATATAATGTGGAATAATACCCCTTTTCTTGTTGTAGGAGGGGTAATTTGATTATCACCTGCTGGGAATACAGCTTGTGAATTGTTTCCCATACTGCCTCCTTGTCGGAGGGAGACCTTGGTAAACCAGACTTCATGAGCCTGCGAAGGGGAAACGTCTCGACATTCCAATCTGTACCCCTGGGATACTACATGTAGGATCCAGGGGTCCTGTACGGTCCCAGCGTCATGCTGAGAGCTTGGCAGAAGCGGTGGAACGCTTCTGTTCCTGGGAATGGGCTGCCTGCTGCAGTCTTCTTCCCTTTCCTCTATCCCTGGGCAGATATGACTCTTATAGGGACGAAAGGACTGAGGCTGAAAAGACGGTCTTTTTCTGCAGAGATGTGACTTAGGGTAAAAACGGTGGATTTTCCAGCAGTTGCCGTGGCCACCAGGTCCGATGGACCGACCCCAAATAACTCCTCTTCCTTTATACGGCAATACACCTTTGTGCCGTTTGGAATCTGCATCACCTGACCACTGTCGTGTCCATAAACATCTTCTGGCAGATATGGACATCGCACTTACTCTTGATGCCAGAGTGCAAATATCCCTCTGTGCATCTCGCATATATAGAAAATGCATCCTTTAAATGCTCTATAGTCAATAAAATACTGTCCCTGTCAAGGGTATCAATATTTTTAGTCAGGGAATCCGACCAAGCCACCCCAGCTCTGCACATCCAGGCTGAGGCGATCGCTGGTCGCAGTATAACACCAGTATGTGTGTATATACTTTTTATGATATTTTCCAGCCTCCTGTCAGCTGGCTCCTTGAGGACGGCCCTATCTATAGACGGTACCGCCACTTGTTTTGATAAGCGTGTGAGCGCCTTATCCACCCTAAGGGGTGTTTCCCAACGCGCCCTAACTTCTGGCGGGAAAAGGTATACCGCCCATAATTTTCTATCGGGGGGAACCCACGCATCATCACACACTTCATTTAATTTATCTGGTTCAGGAAAAACTACGGTAGTTTTTTCACATCCCACATAATACCCTCTTTTGTGGTACTTGTAGTATCAGAAATATGTAACACCTCCTTCATTGCCCTTAACGTGTGGCCCTAATAAGGTATACGTTTGTTTATTCACCGTCGACACTGGATTCAGTGTCCGTGTCTGTGTCGACCGACTAACGTAAACGGGCGTTTTAAAACCCCTGACGGTGTTTCTGAGACGTCTGGACCGGTACTAATTGTTTGTCGGCCGTCTCATGTCGTCAACCGACCTTGCAGCGTGTTGACATTATCACGTAATTCCCTAAATAAGCCATCCATTCCGGTGTCGACTCCCTAGAGAGTGACATCACCATTACAGGCAATTGCTCCGCCTCCTCACCAACATCGTCCTCATACATGTCGACACACACGTACCGACACAGCACACACACAGGGAATGCTCTGATAGAGGACAGGACCCACTAGCCCTTTGGAGAGACAGAGGGAGAGTTTGCCAGCACACACCAAAAACGCTATAATTATATAGGGACAACCTTATATAAGTGTTTTCCCTTATAGCATCTTTTATATATTTCTAACGCCAAATTAGTGCCCCCCCCTCTCTGTTTTAACCCTGTTTCTGTAGTGCAGTGCAGGGGAGAGCCTGGGAGCCTTCCCTCCAGCCTTTCTGTGAGGGAAAATGGCGCTGTGTGCTGAGGAGATAGGCCCCGCCCCTTTTTCGGCGGGCTCGTCTCCCGCTCTTTAATGGATTCTGGCAGGGGTTAAATATCTCCATATAGCCCCCGGAGGCTATATGTGAGGTATTTTTAGCCAAAAAAGGTTTTCATTTGCCTCCCAGGGCGCCCCCCTCCCAGCGCCCTGCACCCTCAGTGACTGCCGTGTGAAGTGTGCTGAGAGGAAATGGCGCACAGCTGCAGTGCTGTGCGCTACCTTAAGAAGACTGAGGAGTCTTCTGCCGCCGATTCTGGACCTCTTCTCGTTTCAGCATCTGCAAGGGGGCCGGCGGCGAGGCTCCGGTGACCATCCAGGCTGTACCTGTGATCGTCCCTCTGGAGCTAATGTCCAGTAGCCAAAGAAGCCAATCCATCCTGCACGCAGGTGAGTTCACTTCTTCTCCCCTAAGTCCCTCGTTGCAGTGATCCTGTTGCCAGCAGGACTCACTGTAAAATAAAAAACCTAAGCTAAACTTTTCTAAGCAGCTCTTTAGGAGAGCCACCTAGATTGCACCCTTCTCGGCCGGGCACAAAAATCTAACTGAGGCTTGGAGGAGGGTCATAGGGGGAGGAGCCAGTGCACACCACCTGATCCTAAAGCTTTACTTTTTGTGCCCTGTCTCCTGCGGAGCCGCTATTCCCCATGGTCCTTTCAGGAACCCCAGCATCCACTAGGACGATAGAGAAAAACATTTTTCTAATTGAGGGGGGTGATTTTACTGTCATTTAGTTTCTGAGTGTGAATCCTTATAGGAGTTTTCTAATCAAAATGTACTATGTACCCAGTAAGGGACAGCCGAGACGAGAAACAAGTTTCTAAGATGCGCTTTAACTAGGCAGTACACACTACATTTCATTCAAGGTGGATCTCCTCCTCTTGGATAAATTCATCTACTTTATCTAAGGTGGAAGTTATTTATAGTAATGTAATGGGCACAGGCGTATTTGTAATAGGTGCTGTGTGTGCGGTGCACACAAGCCCTGGGGTACAACGTACACCTTTGCACCCATATTGCTGCAGCAGAAATTATTCTGAAAATGGAACAGTGGCCATTTTGCTGGTGATCTGTGCATGCACAGTACAGTTTAGTCTCCAGAGACATGTGCAGCAGAGATTTGTCACCAGAAACATGGCGGGCACCATGTTTCCGGAGACCTGCAACCTGCCAGAGAGCCTAGTGTGCAGCAGAGCGGAGGGAGCCCGCACAGAATCTGCACACAGGCCACCTACTTTCTTAAACCGCCAATGGTAATGGGTGCCACATGCAGCAATTCAATTAGCTGCGATATGTGGCTGCGCACGTCGCTGCTTATTATGCTATCCCAACTTTCCAGATTTTCCTGTACACCTCTATGGGCTACATGGAAAAATCTGCAGTGCTGGTGGCCACAAAACACCAGTAGCTGCTGCGGTCTTCTGTACAGAAACTCTTGTGGTGCTTAATATTTGTGGAACGCTCTTGTCCAAGGGTTAGAATTATATTTTACAGACTCTAAACATGGCTAGGTAACTGGTTGTACAGAGATCAACAAATTCATTACTATAGTCTCTCGTTCAACTACAGGCTGCAACGTCGGTAAACCAAATCAGTAACTGTTCCTTACTACTTTGTGAGATTATTTTTTACAATGAAGTATTTATTTACCACAAATCGAGGATTCCAATTGCTCATCTGTGATAGTGATTATTTTCTGGCCATTCTTTAACCCCTGTTTCGTTGAAACATCTAATTCTTCTTCAAGTGTGGTCTTTTGCAAAGGACTTTTACAGTAAGGGTGATCTAATAGCTTTGTACTAAATAAATCCGAGTCTGTGTTTTCATCAACCTCCATGGGGGAGGAATCGTCCCCATTCTCCATTGTTTCCAAGGAAGCATTGTCCTGGTATCCAACATTTTCACTCGCACACACTTGCACTTTGTCAGGAGCCAGGAGCATGAAAGCATCTGTCTCATCCCCCTGTGCGTCTGTGTCCTCGTGACATGATATAGATATCTCTTTTTCTGTTAATACATACACATCACCTGGATAACCATTAATAGTGGGAACATCACTTAGTCTCTTGTGTACAGTCTCTCCAGAACACCACTGAGCAGTCGTGCAGAACGGTGGCTGCTGGTTGTCCTTTAATAGAGATCTGCTGGATGCAACAGTTGCAAACTGAGACTCTACACTCTGCAACTTGACAGTCTCATCTTTTAGGCAGCTTTTGGTTGTGCATGGTTGGATATCGCATAAAATCCCTGAAGTGTTATTGTTCATACCGTATGACCTGCTTACTGCCTTTATGGGTCTCTGAATTCTCGATTTCAAATAGGAATATACTTTGTAAAGTTTGCTTCTCAGAGTTTTTCTGCAGCAATTCCAAAAGCCTTTCTGAAACCACAGCCGGTGAAAATCCAGTATTTTAAAGCTTCTCTTTCTTTTTTGAGACTGTAATCTACCACGAGCTGTAAAATGAGAAGGTTTTCTATTCATCATAAATAAGGGCACCCTTCCAGTAGAAAACAAATCACAACTTCTCAGCAGCCATAATCCTCCACAGCATCTTTGTTTTAATGATGGACGAGGTCTTTTTCCAGGTTGCTTACAAGTTACAAGGGAGTGCTCATGGTTATCCTTGCGTTTCTGTGCCTCAGTGGTCTTTTTAGACACAGTAGCAATGTTATTAGAGTTAAGAGTGTTACTGAATGCACCAACTAAAGACACTGTTTTACCTGCATCTGATTTCTTTTGTTTTTGGGTTCTCTGTGGTCTTGCTACTTTTCTACTCACAGTAACAATGTCAGAAGAACAATTAATCAATTTATTTTTACAATTCAGTTCTTTCTTGTTTAAGCTATTTTGGCTTAACCTGGAGGCCTGTCCAGTAGATTTCCTTTTCTTTCGTTGTTTGGCTATACGTCTTCCAACCTGCTGATTTTTGCGGACTTTCTTTATGCGCCTATTCGTCAACTTTCTGTATAAGAAACCATGGTGTCTCCAGGATAGAAAACTGTTAAATCCTCCAAATAGCGTAGTCCATGATGTAGACCAGGCCGGGAATACACCTCTTCTATGACGTGATGATTTATGTACTTTCATTTTTATGCAACATCCTGAACTTTAGGAGAACCTAAAACATATAAAATAGTACATATTAGTCTGAATAGTAATAGTAGTAACACTCGCAGGGGCATTAACAGAACTACTGCCTTTTTTTCCTTCCAATTTTCACTCAGGCTCCAATGAACTGTGAACTAAGAGGTCAGTCCAATTAGGAGTGAGTTTGTATCATGAAACTCTAAGTCTTACCTCGCAGGACCCAACTTACACCTAACTGAATCAACACCAATATTTGAAAATACTATAACATAAAAGTCTAACGCTGCTCCTCACCTCTATGGGGGCAATTCAAGTGTGGTGTGTGCCAGCGGCCACAAGATGGCACCCGACAGAGCAATTCAAATGTTGCTCTGTTCAGGCGTGTACAGCTGCCAGTGTTGACATTACTGTTACATTGTTCTGTCATTTTGATGGGCTGGTAACTAGTAAAGTATATTTCTTTTTCTGAACCATGACTTCTATATTTTATAATGTAAATACTAAAATAAACTACAATATTACTAAACTGTTTAAAGCAGAAACCCCTTGAAAAAAATGTGACGAGCGATATGCTGCAGTTTAAATTGCCGACGAATGCCTTCGTCCAGCCGAATCAGCGTGGCAGCAGGATGTTGCACAAAGGTGTTCACTACCCCATAGGTTAGTGAGCGCTTTTGTGCAAATTGGACATTCGGCCTGCCAGGTGAAGGGTGCAACGAGGGGTGCCGCTGCTAACGTTTAAACTACGCGGCAATGGCAATTCGCACTCTATGGATGGAATTTCATTCCCTCTTAGTTTGATCCCTCTGACTGCTGTTAGTGATTAATAATTATGCAGAAATATCCAATCTCACCTTACTAACATAGCAATCACAGTCAACTGTAACATGGAGTAGTTAGCAGACAGGCTTGTGAATACCCTCTGAACTGTGATAACCTCCCCTCTGCCATCACAAGATAGATGAGAGTCTATGGGGGTAATTAAATTAGCTGTGTACAGGAAAACATGCGATGTGGGACTACTTTGTCAGGTACGTGGCAGCCAACAACTGGAATGCCCCCTCTATGACTGTGAACCTCATTTGTTCTACCTTTAGGGAGATTATGAAAAGGAGCTAATGATTAGTAGATAAGAGAAATTATACATGCTTAAAAGGTACTTAACATGCAAACTATGTGGGATTGCTGCTTTAACAGAATACAAGTGAACAGGTACACTTACTGATATGACCACTACTACTCTTTTCTACCATATATGCCAGTCATTCCCAACCTCGGTTCTCAAGGCACAGTAATATTGCAGGTTTTAGTAATATCAAGGCTACTGCACAGATGTTAAATCAAAATAACTGAGGTACTAATAAAGTCACTTGTGCTCATGCATGGATAGCATTAAAACCTGGACTGTTAGTGTGCCTTGAGGACCAAGGCTGGGAATGCCTGCTCTATACAGTAGCTAATCACTAAACAAATCATACTGGTGCATGAAGCACTTTATTGATAGCCACCAGAAATGAATGGTTACATTGAGGCAGTTTATTGTACATGTTTCAGTGGGGTGTAGTACGGGTGACCGGCTGTCTCCTGACCGCCGGTCACCTTACAGACGCCGGGATCCCGGCAGCATACCGACGCCGGGATCCCGGCGGGGCGAGTGCAGCAAGCCCCTTGCGGGCTCGCTGCGCTCGCCACGCCGCGAGCTCGGTGGCGACCTGCGGGTTCTATTCCCACTCTATGGGTGTCGTGGACACCCACGAGTGGAAATAGTCCCTGTTGGTCGGCATGCCGACCATCGGGATAGTGAGCCGTCGGGCTCACGGAGGAGGTCATGTGACTGTCGGTCAGCCGACCGGTGGTCACATGACTACCACCCGTTTCAGTGATGTCAAATCCCTGGAAGTTAATTGCAGAATCAGTTGTCCTAAAAAATACTGCTAACAAATGTACTAAATGTGTGTAGGCACCAACCACACATCATTATTTATGCACCTATGATCACATTATTAACATTTACGTGGCCCATATCACGGAGAGTCAGAGCAGCAATGATTTTGGTTATGGCAACCCTCTGTTAGAGTTGCTTGGGGGAAATGAAAGTTACATTATATATATATATATATATATATATATATATATATATATAGATATATATATATATAGATAGATATATATATAGATATATAGAGAGAGAGAGGAGAGAGAGACATCTTACTGCCCAACTTTGTACCCATGTTGCTGCTCAGCCCTGTCAGGGAGGAACAAGAGGGGGAATTAAACTTGTTTGATTTCTCCAAAAGTTATGACTAATATTCTTGTAAACTGAGGAATGATAAAATATAAGTGGGGGTAAAGGCATGTTAGGGCAGAGGGTCAGCCCAGGCCCCTGCAGCTGATACAGTGCCATAAGGGTCATGGGTGGGCAGTGTGTGGTTACTTCATGGAGACACCAGGCAGGTTATGGTCATCACTACAAGGGCACCAAGCAGCAGCAGGCATTACCTCAGCAGAGCAAGCAGCGTGGACTCTCCCACTCACATCACCACTAGCACACATGACAGGAGTCGGCCACAGCCTCCGGATACAGGGGGACGGGAAGCGTGCTGCTGGGACCAGGCCCGTACACCGGCCTGGGAGTCTTTATCACACAGGCCCCAAGAGAGCGGCCATCAGTGCAGCGACTGCTCCGTGCTGCACATCTGCTCTTGCGGGGGAAGGGTGCTGCTACACGGGCGCCGCTGCCTGGGACGGGGAGACCGGAGCACACAGTACAGCGGCCCCGGGGCTCTAGCTTCCTTCTGGCCCAAAACACAGCTCGACGCCTCCTGTACGGGGTATCACAAGGGACAAAAAGCAACACAGGGCGAAGCGCAGCCGGAACGGAGCACGTGACTGGCCTCCCGCAGAGAAAGGAGGGGGGGTTGCGCCGGGTCAAATGACGCAGCCGCATCAGCACTGTCGGTGCCTATCAGTCAGTGCTGCGGGTGGGTGCTACGCTTACATTATATATACCCTGTGCTATACAGGAGGAGGCAGCAGCTGAGCTGCATCCCAGTGACTGAGCTGATGCGCGCCGGGCCCGCCAGGTACAGAGACGCAGCGCCAGCTCGCTGATATCCCGGATCATGTGGCAGCCATACTTCCACACTTACTAGCATGCACGCCGCAACAGCAGTAATCTGCGGGTAAACACATTATTATTTAGCAGTGGCGGGTTGGAGGGGAACATGTAAGGGCTGTTTCACACACAGCCCTAAGACGGCGCTACCCGGCACCGTAACGCCGGCTGGGCTTGCACTACTCAGACGGTGAGCGCCGCTTTAAACTCGCACCTCAAACCCGCGGGGCCCACACTGAGGAGGCCGTGCGCTGGCTACTGATAGCGCCATCTGGACGGTGACCAAGTAGCATATCCTAATATTTTAATTTACTAAGAAGTCGCCCTGTATTCGCTTTGCTGTGTATTCTGCTATTTACAATATATATTAGCCTAGTCTCACCACAATGTACCTGTCATAGCCGATGCGAGGCTTCCCGCTCAGGTCACAGTGGAGCCTGTCCGAGCAGCGGCTGCAGCCACTACATTATCACCTCATTACCATACCAACTCTTTTTAACCTGTTAGGACCCGTTGTACTATGAATATTACTTTTGATCAATAAGATTTTCCATCACCTTACAATATCATTCCCTCATCAGTAATTATCTCTACAGGCAAACGCAAGTTCTCTACTGGAAACCTCTCCGGCCCACACCATGACCAATATAGCAATAGTATATTTAGAATTTAGTAGAGCTTGAAGTGAAACAGATCTCTTCAGTATCTCGTATGAAATAATTAGCACCACCTTTGAATCTTTTAATATGTATCAGCAAGTAATGAATACACCTGTATGCCAATGAGACGATCTGGAAAAATGCCCTGCAAAGGTGCTTACACACCAGAACGATGTGCACAATTTGGACACATCATTCACGATATCGCCCAGTGTGTATACACAATCTCGCTGATGACATGCACTCCTGCGAGTCGCCAGTGACATCGCCTGTGAGGGCATGGCCCCCACCGTCTCTCCCGACATCGGAAAGTGTGCATGCACTTGCCGATGTCTGTTCTCGTCGCAGACGATATCGCATCAAATCGATATCATTGTGTACATAGCCTAGTCTCACCACAATGTACCTGTCATAGCCGATGCGAGGCTTCCTGCCCAGGTCACTGCTGGGCCTGTCTGAACGGCGGCTGTAGCCACAACATTATGATGTCACAGCATTATGCCCTCATTACCATGACAATGTCTTTAACCTGTTAGGACCCATTGTCCTATGAATATGAAATACATTTGTGCACAACAAAACACTAGTCATACATTTATGTATAAATATAGACCCAATGTCTTATACATAGGACACATTCATTTTGTAACTGAGGCCTGATTTGTAAAAATATTGGCATATTCAAGTTTGGAATGTTTATCTGAGTAAATTTATCAGGAAATATTTAAAAAATATACATTTCTCTGACGTCCTAGTGGATGCTGGGAACTCCGTAAGGACCATGGGGAATAGCGGCTCCGCAGGAGACTGGGCACAACTAAAGAAAGCTTTAGGACTACCTGGTGTGCACTGGCTCCTCCCACTATGACCCTCCTCCAGACCTCAGTTAGAATCTTGTGCCCGGCTGAGCTGGATGCACACTAGGGGCTCTCCTGAGCTCCTAGAAAGAAAGTATATTTAGGTTTTTTATTTTACAGTGAGATCTGCTGGCAACAGACTCACTGCAGCGAGGGACTAAGGGGAGAAGAAGCGAACCTACCTAACTGGTGGTAGCTTGGGCTTCTTAGGCTACTGGACACCATTAGCTCCAGAGGGATCGACCGCAGGAACCGGCCTTGATGTTCGGTCCCGGAGCCGCGCCGCCGGCCCCCTTACAGAGCCAGAAGCAAGAAGTGTTCCGGAAAATCGGCGGCAGAAGACTTCAGTCTTCACCAAGGTAGCGCACAGCACTGCAGCTGTGCGCCATTGCTCCTCATGCACACCTCACACTCCGGTCACTAATGGGTGCAGCAGCAATATTAAGACCTTGGCTGGCAAAATAATCACAATATATAGTCCCAGAGGCTATATATGTGATAAATACCCCTGCCAGAATCCATAAAAAAGCGGGAGAAAAGTCTGCCGAAAAAGGGGCGGGGCTATCTCCCTCAGCACACTGGCGCCATTTTCTCTTCACAGTGCAGCTGGAAGACAGCTCCCCAGGCTCTCCCCTGTAGTTTTCAGGCTCAAAGGGTTAAAAAGAGAGGGGGGGCACTAAATTTAAGCGCAATATTGTTTATACAAGCAGCTATTGGGGAAAATTCACTCAGTTATAGTGTTAATCCCTACATTACATAGCGCTCTGGTGTGTGCTGGCATACTCTCTCTCTGTCTCCCCAAAGGGCTTTGTGGGGTCCTGTCCTCAGTAAGAGCATTCCCTGTGTGTGTGCGGTGTGTCGGTACGGCTGTGTCGACATGGTTGATGAGGAGGCTTATGTGGAGGCGGAGCAGATGCCGATAAATGTGATGTCGCCCCTGTGGGGCCGACACCAGAGTGGATGGATAGGTGGAAGGTATTAACCGACAGTGTCAACTCCTTACATAAAAGGCTGGATGACGTAACAGCTGTGGAACAGCCGGCTTCTCAGCCCGCGCCTGCCCAGGCGTCTCAAAGGCCATCAGGGGCTCAAAAAACGCCCGTTACCTCAGATGGCAGACACAGATGTCGACACGGAGTCTGACTCCAGTGTCGACGAGGTTGAGACATATACACAATCCACTAGGAACATCCGTTGCATGATCCCGGCAATAAAAAATGTGTTACACATTTCTGACATTAACCCAAGTACCACTAAAAAATAAGATTTTACTTACCGATAAATCTATTTCTCGGAGTCCGTAGTGGATGCTGGGGTTCCTGAAAGGACCATGGGGAATAGCGGCTCCGCAGGAGACAGGGCACAAAAAGTAAAGCTTTTCCGATCAGGTGGTGTGCACTGGCTCCTCCCCCTATGACCCTCCTCCAGACTCCAGTTAGGTACTGTGCCCGGACGAGCGTACACAATAAGGGAGGATTTTGAATCCCGGGTAAGACTCATACCAGCCACACCAATCACACCGTACAACTTGTGATCTAAACCCAGTTAACAGTATGATAACAGCGGAGCCTCTGAAAGATGGCTTCCTTTAACAATAACCCGAATTAGTTAACAATAACTATGTACAACTTATGCAGATAATCCGCACTTGGGATGGGCGCCCAGCATCCACTACGGACTCCGAGAAATAGATTTATCGGTAAGTAAAATCTTATTTTCTCTATCGTCCTAGTGGATGCTGGGGTTCCTGAAAGGACCATGGGGATTATACCAAAGCTCCCAAACGGGCGGGAGAGTGCGGATGACTCTGCAGCACCGAATGAGAGAACTCCAGGTCCTCCTTAGCCAGAGTATCAAATTTGTAAAATTTTACAAACGTGTTCTCCCCTGACCACGTAGCTGCTCGGCAAAGTTGTAATGCCGAGACCCCTCGGGCAGCCGCCCAAGATGAGCCCACCTTCCTTGTGGAGTGGGCCTTTACAGATTTAGGCTGTGGCAAGCCTGCCACAGAATGTGCAAGTTGGATTGTGCTACAGATCCAACGAGCAATCGTCTGCTTAGACGCAGGAGCACCCATCTTGTTGGGTGCATACAATATAAACAACGAGTCAGATTTTCTGACTCCAGCTGTCCTTGCAATATATATTTTTAATGCTCTGACAACGTCCAGTAACTTGGAGTCCTCCAAGTCACTTGTAGCCGCAGGCACTACAATAGGCTGGTTCAGATGAAATGCTGACACCACCTTAGGGAGAAAATGCGGACGAGTTCGCAGTTCTGCCCTGTCCGAATGGAAAATCAGATATGGGCTTTTGTAAGATAAAGCTGCCAATTCTGACACTCTCCTGGCAGAAGCCAGGGCTAGAAGCATGGTCACTTTCCATGTGAGATATTTCAAATCCACCTTTTTTAGTGGTTCAAACCAATGAGATTTTAGGAAGTCCAAAACCACATTTAGATCCCACGGTGCCACTGGAGGCACCACAGGAGGCTGTATATGCAGCACTCCCTTAACAAAGGTCTGGACTTCAGGGACTGAAGCCAATTCTTTTTGAAAGAAAATCGACAGGGCCGAAATTTGAACCTTAATAGATCCCAATTTGAGACCCATTGACAATCCTGATTGCAGGAAATGTAGGAATCGACCCAGTTGAAATTCCTCCGTCGGAGCACTCCGATCTTCGCACCACGCAACATATTTTCGCCAAATTCGGTGATAATGTTGCACGGTTACTTCCTTCCTTGCTTTAATCAAAGTAGGAATGACTTCTTCCGGCATGCCTCTTTCCTTTAGGATCCGGCGTTCAACCGCCATGCCGTCAAACGCAGCCGCGGTAAGTCTTGAAACAGACAGGGACCCTGCTGAAGCAAGTCCCTCCTTAGAGGTAGAGGCCACGGATCTTCCGTGATCATCTCTTGAAGTTCCGGGTACCAAGTCCTCCTTGGCCAATCCGGAACCACTAGTATCGTTCTTACGCCTCTTTGCCGTATAATTCTCAATACTTTTGGTATGAGAGGCAGAGGAGGAAACACATACACCGACTGGTACACCCAAGGCGTTACCAGCGCGTCCACAGCTATTGCCTGCGGATCTCTTGACCTGGCGCAATACCTGTCCAGTTTTTTGTTGAGGCGAGACGCCATCATGTCCACCATTGGTCTTTCCCAACGGGTTACCAGCATGTGGAAGACTTCTGGATGAAGTCCCCACTCTCCCGGGTGAAGATCGTGTCTGCTGAGGAAGTCTGCTTCCCAGTTGTCCACTCCCGGGATGAACACTGCTGACAGTGCTATCACATGATTCTCTGCCCAGCGAAGAATCCTTGCAGCTTCTGCCATTGCCCTCCTGCTTCTTGTGCCGCCCTGTCTGTTCACATGGGCGACTGCCGTGATGTTGTCCGACTGGATCAATACCGGTTTTCCCTGAAGCAGAGGTTCTGCCTGGTTTAGAGCATTGTATATTGCTCTTAGTTCCAGAATGTTTATGTGAAGAGACGTTTCCAGGCTCGTCCATACTCCCTGGAAGTTTCTTCCTTGTGTGACTGCTCCCCAGCCTCTCAGGCTGGCGTCCGTGGTCACCAGGATCCAATCCTGTATGCCGAATCTGCGGCCCTCCAATAGATGAGCACTCTGCAACCACCACAGAAGAGACACCCTTGTCCTTGGAGACAGGGTTATCCGTAGGTGCATCTGAAGATGCGACCCTGACCATTTGTCCAACAGATCCCTTTGGAAAATTCTTGCGTGGAATCTGCCGAATGGAATCGCTTCGTAAGAAGCCACCATTTTTCCCAGGACTCTTGTGCATTGATGTACAGACACCTTTCCTGGTTTTAGGAGGTTCCTGACAAGCTCGGATAACTCCTTGGCTTTTTCCTCCGGGAGAAAAACCTTTTTCTGAACCGTGTCCAGAATCATCCCTAGGAACAGCAGACGAGTTGTCGGCATTAACTGGGATTTTGGAATATTCAGAATCCACCCGTGCTGTTTTAGCACTTCTTGAGACAGTGCTAATCCCATCTCTAGCTGTTCTCTGGACCTCGCCCTTATTAGGAGATCGTCCAAGTATGGGATAATTAATACGCCTTTTCTTCGAAGAAGAATCATCATCTCGGCCATTACCTTTGTAAAGATCCGAGGTGCCGTGGACAATCCGAACGGCAGCGTCTGAAACTGATAGTGACAGTTTTGTACAACGAACCTGAGGTACCCCTGGTGTGAGGGGTAAATTGGAACGTGGAGATACGCATCCTTGATGTCCAAGGATACCATAAAGTTCCCCTCTTCCAGGTTCGCTATCACTGCTCTGAGTGACTCCATTTTGAACTTGAACTTCTTTATGTACAGGTTCAAGGACTTCAGATTTAGAATAGGCCTTACCGAGCCATCCGGCTTCGGTACCACA
Source organism: Pseudophryne corroboree (assembly GCF_028390025.1). Classification (NCBI taxonomy): domain Eukaryota; kingdom Metazoa; phylum Chordata; class Amphibia; order Anura; family Myobatrachidae; genus Pseudophryne; species Pseudophryne corroboree. The sequence continues at coordinate 325,081,893 of NC_086447.1, read as the reverse complement.
AAAAGAGTGGAATAATACCCCTTCCCTTGTTGCAGAAGAGGTACCTTGACTATCACCTGCTGAGAGTACAGCTTGTGAAAGGCTTCCAACACCGTCTCCCTTTCGGAGGGGGACGTTGGTAAAGCAGACCTCAGGAAACGGCGAGGTGGATCTGTCTCTAATTCCAACCTGTATCCCTGAGATATTATCTGCAGGATCCAGGGATCTACTTGCGAGTGAGCCCACTGCGCGCTGTAATTTTTGAGACGACCGCCCACCGTCCCCGAGTCCGCTTGAGAAGCCCCAGCGTCATGCTGAGGCTTTTGTAGAAGCCGGGGAGGGCTTCTGATCCTGGGAAGGAGCTGCGTGTTGCTGTCTCTTCCCTCGACCTTTGCCTCGTGGCAAATATGAATAGCCCTTTGCTCTCTTATTTTTAAAGGAACGAAAGGGCTGCGGTTGAAAAGTCGGTGCCTTTTTCTGTTGGGGAGTGACTTGAGGTAGAAAGGTGGATTTCCCGGCTGTAGCCGTGGCCACCAAATCTGATAGACCGACTCCAAATAACTCCTCCCCCTTATACGGCAAAACTTCCATATGCCGTTTTGAATCCGCATCGCCTGTCCACTGTCGCGTCCATAAAGCTCTTCTGGCCGAAATGGACATAGCACTTACCCGTGATGCCAGTGTGCATATATCCCTCTGTGCATCACGCATATAAAGAAATGCATCCTTTATTTGTTCTAACGACAGTAGAATATTGTCCCTGTCCAGGGTATCAATATTTTCAATCAGGGATTCTGACCAAACTACCCCCGCACTGCCCATCCAGGCAGTTGCTACAGCTGGTCGTAGTATAACACCTGCATGTGTGTATATACTTTTTTGGATATTTTCCATCCTCCTATCTGATGGATCTTTAAGTGCGGCCGTCTCAGGAGAGGGTAACGCCACTTGTTTAGATAAGCGTGTTAGCGCCTTGTCCACCCTAGGAGGTGTTTCCCAGCGCTCCCTAACCTCTGGCGGGAAAGGGTATAATGCCAATAATTTCTTTGAAATTATCAGCTTTTTATCAGGGGCAACCCACGCTTCATTACACACGTCATTTAGTTCTTCTGATTCAGGAAAAACTATAGGTAGTATTTTCATACCCCACATAATACCCTGTTTAGTGGTACCTGTAGTATCAGCTAAATGTAACGCCTCCTTCATTGCCAAAATCATATAACGTGTGGCCCTACTGGAAAATACGGTTGATTCGTCACCGTCACCACTGGAGTCATCGCCTGTGTCTGGGTCTGTGTCGACCGACTGAGGCAAAGGGCGTTTCACAGCCCCTGACGGTGTTTGAGTCGCCTGGACAGGCACTAATTGATTGTCCGGCCGTCTCATGTCGTCAAACGACTGCTTTAGCGTGTTGACACTATCCCGTAGTTCCATAAATAAAGGCATCCATTCTGGTGTCGACCCCCTAGGAGGTGACATCCCCATATTTGGCAATTGCTCCGCCTCCACACCAATATCGTCCTCATACATGTCGACACACACGTACCGACACACAGCAGACACACAGGGAATGCTCCTAATGAAGACAGGACCCACTAGCCCTTTGGGGAGACAGAGGGAGAGTTTGCCAGCACACACCAAAAGCGCTATATATATATCAGGGATAGCCTTATAATAAGTGCTCCCCTATAGCTGCTTTGTTATATAAAAATATCGCCATAAATTTGCCCCCCCTCTCTGTTTTACCCTGTTTCTGTAGTGCAGTGCAGGGGAGAGACCTGGGAGCCGTCCTGACCAGCGGAGCTGTGAGAGGAAATGGCGCCGTGTGCTGAGGAGATAGGCCCCGCCCCTTTTCCGGCGGGCTCGTCTCCCGCTATTTTGAGAAATCAGGCAGGGGTTAAATATCTCCATATAGCCTCTAGGGCTATATGTGAGGTATTTTTAGCCTTTATAGGTACTCATTTTGCCTCCCAGGGCGCCCCCCTCCCAGCGCCCTGCACCCTCAGTGACTGCCGTGTGAAGTGTGCTGAGAGGAAAATGGCGCACAGCTGCAGTGCTGTGCGCTACCTTTAGAAGACTGCAGGAGTCTTCAGCCGCCGATTCTGGACCTCTTCTGTCTTCAGCATCTGCAAGGGGGCCGGCGGCGCGGCTCCGGTGACCATCCAGGCTGTACCTGTGATCGTCCCTCTGGAGCTTGATGTCCAGTAGCCAAGAAGCCAATCCATCCTGCACGCAGGTGAGTTGACTCCTTCTCCCCTCAGTCCCTCGCTGCAGTGATCCTGTTGCCAGCAGGAATCACTGTAACATAAAAAACCTAGCTAAACTTTCTCTAAGCAGCTCTTTAGGAGAGCCACCTAGATTGCACCCTTCTCGGCCGGGCACAAAAATCTAACTGGAGTCTGGAGGAGGGTCATAGGGGGAGGAGCCAGTGCACACCACCTGATCGGAAAAGCTTTACTTTTTGTGCCCTGTCTCCTGCGGAGCCGCTATTCCCCATGGTCCTTTCAGGAACCCCAGCATCCACTAGGACGATAGAGAAAAGGGTTTTATGTTTGGGGAGGAAAAGCAGGCAGTGTTTTGTTCCCCCATCAGATGAGTGAATGAAGTGTGTGAAAAAGCGTGGGTTCCCCCGATAAGAAACTGGTAATTTCTAAAAAGTTACTGATGGCGTACCCTTTCCCGCCAGAGGATAGGTTACGCTGGGAGATATCCCCTAGGGTGGATAAGGCGCTCACGTTTGTCAAAAAAGGTGGCACTGCCGTCTTAGGATACGGCCACTTTGAAGGTACCTGTTGATAAAAAGCAGGAGGCTATCCTGAAGTCTGTATTTACTAGAGATGAGCGGGTTCGGTTCCTCGGAATCCGAACCCGCCCGAACTTCAGCTTTTTTTACACGGATCCGAGCGACTCGGATCTTCCCGCCTTGCTCGGTTAACCCGAGCGCGCCCGAACGTCATCATGACGCTGTCGGATTCTCGCGAGGCTCGGATTCTATCGCGAGACTCGGATTCTATATAAGGAGCCGCGCGTCGCCGCCATTTTCACACGTGCATTGAGATTGATAGGGAGAGGACGTGGCTGGCGTCCTCTCCATTTAGATTATAAGAGAGAGAGATTTACTGGAGCTTAGGACTAGGAGGAGTACTGTAGAAGTGTAGAGAGTGCAGAGAGTTTACTAGTGAGTGACCACCAGACAGTGCAGTTTATTTAATATATCCGTTCTCTGCCTGAAAAAAGCGATACACACAGTGACTCAGTCACATACCATATCTGTGTGCACTGCTCAGGCTCAGCCCAGTGTGCTGCATCATCTATATATATTATATATCTGTCTGACTGCTCAGCTCACACAGCTTATAATTGTGGGGGAGACTGGGGAGCACTGCAGTGCCAGTTATAGGTTATAGCAGGAGCCAGGAGTACATAATATTATATAGTGAGTGACCACCAGACAGTGCAGTTTATTTAATATATCCGTTCTCTGCCTGAAAAAAGCGATACACACAGTGACTCAGTCACATACCATATCTGTGTGCACTGCTCAGGCTCAGCCCAGTGTGCTGCATCATCTATATATATTATATATCTGTCTGACTGCTCAGCTCACACAGCTTATAATTGTGGGGGAGACTGGGGAGCACTGCAGTGCCAGTTATAGGTTATAGCAGGAGCCAGGAGTACATAATATTATATTAAAATTAAACAGTGCACACTTTTGCTGCAGGAGTGCCACTGCCAGTGTGACTGACCAGTGACCTGACCACACTGACCACCAGTATAGTTAGTAGTATACTTATATTGTGATTGCCTGAAAAAGTTAAACACTCGTCGTGTGACTTCACTTGTGTGTTGTTGTTTTTTTTATTCTATAAA